>NW_006408786.1:87621-108255 GCF_000296735.1 Chrysochloris asiatica
GCTATGGGTCGGAACCGACTCAACGGCACTTAACAACAACAACAACAAATGCATTACAGATGCTTATTTTTGTCCACTGGGTTGACATGGTAAGAAGAGGAGGTGTTCTAGAGCAGAATATTTACTTAGAAGACATTTTCAAAACACCCACTCACTTCACTAGTACTTGATCCACATCTAATCCTTGATTAAATTTAGTTATGCCATTCTTCCAGTTCTTCTTTCTCAGGGCACACTCCTGATTCTCCTACTTTCAGACACCACGATAGCAACAGATCACTATCATTTCTTGTTATGTGCCATCAAATCAATTGACTCATAGCAGCCCTGTATAGGGTTTCCAAGGAGTTGCTGGTGGGTTTGAACCACCAACCTTGTGGTTAAAACACTAGTGCTGATCCTACAGTGTTATACCAGGACTCCAGCACTATCATAGGTCTGGTGAGCTTCTGAAATCAAGATACATTGTTTTCCTGGAAATTCAAAGACATGCTACCAGCAAACCTTTAAAATTACGTTGTTTATTGTGAAGGCATTCTTCTTAGGGAATTTCTATGCAATTCCTTTTTAAATCATAGATTTTTTCTAAATTAAAAACACATAACATTCAAAATATTTCCTCTGGTTATGGACTCAGCGTCACTGTAGATCTTTGTCTGTATCCCCAGAACTGCATTGCTCTGAAAACCAGTAGGACTAGTTTGACTGTATAATGTAATAAGTATATCCTAATCTGGAATTGGACTCCTGATGTGGCCATGTAGAATCAGCACTGGACTTTGAACCACGAGGTTGGCAGTTCACACCCACCAGCAGCTCTTTGGAAGCCAAGTCAGAATCGACTTGACGGCCCATAACAACAATCTTGAATTAAAAGAAGACTGCAATAGTATATCAACAGGGAACTGCCAGAAACTCAAGCTGGATTCAGAAAAGGTCATGGAACAAGGGATATCATTGCTGACATCAGATGGATCTTGACTAAAAGCAGAAAAAAAACAGGAAGGTATTTACTTGTGCTTACTTGATTATGTAAAGGCTTTCAACTGTATGGATCATGGCAAGCTATGGATGGATAACATTGCAAAGAATATGTATTACAGAACACTTACTTGTGTTTATGAGAAACCTGTACATATGCCAAGAGGCAGTTAAGAGCACAACAAGGGAATACTGAATGGTCTAAAGTCAGGAAAGCTATGTACTAGGCTTGTATTTTTTCACCATTGTTGGGAGCAACTGAGCCGAAGGTCTCTAACTTGGGGGTAGTTTAACCAAAGGATTGCAACTGAACAGTCATGGTGTAGAAACTCGGGCTGCACCCAAGTCAGGCTGCCCCCGGAGAGTCTTCAAAGCAGACCCTGGGAACAGGGAACTTGCAAAGCATATCCTTGTACACATCCATGACCTTTAGCTCAGACTGCACAAACATTTAGTTGCTCTAATCTCTGCTTTGGCTAGTTACCACAAGTTACATTCTTCTGATAAAGTCCTGCTTACTGCATGCACAAACAACACCAGATGCTCTTGCACTCTTTTCCCTGCCCCAAGCACCTCCCTTTGATATGTGTATAAAATAAACTTGCTGCACTTGGTCTGGGTCACAGTATCTCCATCAGAGTGCTGCATCCCACCTGTTCTCAACTTTACTTAATTCATTTGTGTCTTGTGTCTTCCTTTTCTTTCTAATCGCCTGTTGCCCCTACTCAGGTTTAATCTCTCCGCACCAGACACAGAGCATAGCTGATGTCAGACGCCACACACCATACTTATTCAATCTGTATGCTGAGCAAATAATCTGAGAAGCTAGATTATATGAACATGGAATCAGGATTGGAACCTGTGATAAGCAGACAATAGTCTTGCTTGCTAGACGTGAAAGGAACTTAAAGTAACTTACTGATGAAAATCAAAGACCATAGTCTTCAGTATGGATTGCACCTCAAGGTAAAGACAATAAAAATCCTCACAACTGGACCAATAACATCATGAAAAGCAGAGGAAAGATTGAAGCTGTTAAAGACTTCATTTTGCTTAGATCCACAATCAACATGGAAGCAGATGTCAAGAAATCAAATGACAATTTGCATTAGACAAATCCAGTGCACAAGACCTTTTTGAAGTGTTCAAGGGCAAATACATCAATTTGAGGACTAAGGTTCACTTGACCCAAACCATGGTATTTCTCAACCACCTTATATGCATGTGAAAGTTAGACAATGAATAAGGAAGATTGTAAAGGAATTGATGCATTTGAGTTATGGTGTTAGAGAAGAATATTAAAAGTACCATGGAATGCCAGAAAAACAAATAAATCTGTGTTCAAAGAAGTACAGTCAGAATGATCCTCAGAAGTCAGGGTAGCAAGATTTTGTTCTGTTGTGCATAGGGTCGTTAGAATAGGAACCAATTCAACGGCACCCAACAACAATAATTTTGAATATGTAGTCCTGGTGTGATGCTGTAGGATAAGCACTGGACTGCTAACTTAAATGTCAGTGGTTCAAATCCACAAGTTGCTCCTCGGAAACCATAATAGGGTCCCTATAAATTGGAACCGATTCCCTGGCACTTAACAACAACAATCTTGAATACTGGCTTTAATCCAACAAGGACACTGTTCAGATAGTGTAAAGGAAAAGCTGAAGGAGTAGAACACCAAACCTTTACAAGTAAAGGAATGGGGATAATAAGCCTAGAACATTTTTGACCTGGAAAATATATCACAAAATGTGATTGTTTAAAGAGTTTCATTTGGAAAAAGGATTACACATACTTTTTTGTGTAACCGGGATGAAGATATAGGTGGTGGAGACTTTCAGATGCTCTAAATATGTAAAATTTAAAAAACAAGAGGGTCTACCATGATGGGTTACTTGCTTTTAAAAAATAAATGTTAGCCATATGGTACGATTCGGCCATGATAAGCACAAAGAATCTACCATTGTCCTCCTACAATTCTCTATCTAAAAAGACAGCTTTAAACTTATACTCTTTTGGACATATTGTCAGGAGGGAACAGTCGCTAGAGAAGCATGTCATGCTGGGTAAGATGGAGGGTCACAGAAAGAAAGGAAGACCCCCAACGAGATGGATCAGCCAGGTAGCATCATTGATGGCGTCAAGTGTGGTAGCGGTAGTGGGGTTGGCCCAGGATCGGACATTGTTTCATTCTGCTGTGCATGGGGTCACTATGAGTCGATTCCGACTCGATGGCACCTGACAACAACAACAAACTTATAGTCTAATCCAAGCTGGATCCAACATTCATCTTGTAGCTCATGTTTTTGAGACTTTCCTGGAATACCGGTGCAAATGAGGGTACCACATCTAAGAAAGAAAGAAAACATTAAAAGACATTCTATTTCAGGGAAAGAACTCTAGTGGTTACCTGCAAGATTGCTCTTCTTCCATTCTACTTTGCAACCATCTGAAACTCCATTTTATCATTATCATCTTAATTTTATCCATCCCACATTTATTAACAGGCCACCTACTTAGTGGTAGGGCCTGTTCTTTGTGCTGGTATAACAAGATGAGCCTGGTATGTTATAAGCAATTATTTTACCCATCCATTTGTTGCTCCAAGTGTTCTGACAGCCTTCTGTGAGACAGGCCCCAGGCACATAGAATATCAGCAAACAAGCATAAAAACTCTTGTGAATGAGACAGAGCATCATCAGGGCCTGCCTTAGGTACCTAGTGCTGCTATATAGAAACATTACAAGTGAGTAACTTCAACAACAGAAATATATTCTCTCAGAGTTTAGGAGGATAAAAGTTCCAAGATCAGCTCTAGAGGAAGGTTTTTTCTTGTTGTTGGTCCTTGGGAAAGGTCCTTTTCTCCTGTCAACACCTTTGGACTTGGCATCCCTTGGTGATCTCCATGTGTCTGTGTATCAATCTTCTCTGGGATGTAGGAGGTACACGGGATAGAAATCCTCAGTCCAAAGGGCAAGCTCTGCTCCTGGCTCTTCGTTCTTGATGGTACTGAGGTCCTTTATTCTGCTCTCCTGTTTAGTCTCTTTTATATCTCAAAAGAGATTAACACAATATATAACCTAATCCTGTAAACTATATCCTACCTCATTAAAACTGTTGTTTTTAAGTGTCATAGAGTTGATTCCGACCCATAGCGACCCTGTGTAGGGTTTCCAAGTAGCAACTGGTGAGCTTGAACTGCCGACCTTGCAGTTCAAAGTGACTTTGCAGTCCAGAGCATTAACCCACAATGCCACACCAGGGCTCCCCCACTAGTTCTGGCTCATTAACATCTAAGAGGTTAGGATTTACAACACAGGATAATTACATCAGATCACAAAATGAAGAATAATGATATAATACTGTGAATCATGGTCTAGCCAAGTTGACATATATTTGGAGGTGAGACAATTCAATTCATAACAGTGTTAAAATAAAAGCTAAAGAAGAGGATCAGGAGACTATATAGAAAGGGCAGTTGGGGAGATGATGGACAGGTTCCTAGATGTGGTGGCCTTACTGAGGACTCTTGATGTAAAACTGAAGAAACAGGGAATGCACTTTAGACAGGTGAACCAGAAATATAGATGAAGCAGGAATCATAATTTGTTGTTGTTGCCAGGTGCCATCGAGTCGGAACCGACTCATAGCGACCCCATGCACAGCAGAACGAAACAATGTCCAATCCTGGGCCAACCTCACTACTGCTGACACACTTAACGCCATCAATGATGCCACCTGGCTGATCCATCTCGTTGGGGGTCTTCCTCTTTTTCTCTGACCTTCCACCCTACCCAGCATGACATCCTTCTCCAACGATTGTTTCCTCCAGACAATATGTCCCAAGTATGAGAGACGAAGCTTAGCCATCCTGGCCTCCAAGGAGTACTCTGGCTGCACTTCTTCCAAAACAGATCTACTGGTTCTTTTGGCAGTCCATGGCACTTTCAGTATTCTCCTCCAACATCACAACTCAAAGGCATCAATTCTTCTACGATCTTCCTTATTCACTGTCCAGCTTTCGCATCCATATGAGGCCTTTAAAAATTAATATCCTGCTGGAAGTGGTACAGTGACTAAAGGATACAATTAGGACAAGATAAATCATCTGCAGTAATTATTGGATAATTGGGGTTTAGGGTTAGGCATTAGACTGCTAACCACAAGGTGGGTAATTCAAGCTCACTCGCTGCTAGGAGGGAGAAAGATGAGGCTGTCTGCTCCTATAAATATTTACAGTCTCGGAAATCCTACAAAAGGGTCACTGTGCGCCAGAACTGTCTCAGGGCCACTGGATGGTTTTCTGAGTAAGTCTGGGAAAGAAGTCTCTGCTAGACACATGAGCATGTGGGAGCTGGTTGGGTTGGTGGCTGAAAACAAGAACATGGGTGGTTGTAGCACCTTTTCAAAAAGGCTTAAATATGAAGGCCCTGAAAAGAGCTGAAGCGTAGCCAGAAGAGGGTTCAACTAAGTTGGAAAGATTATATACCAAGGGCAAATAGGAGACAAAAGATATTGAGGACACTGTTGTTGCTGTTGTTGAGTGCCGTTTAGTCAGTTATGACTCATAGCCCCCCCCCCCTATAGACTTTCTGAGGAGTGGCTGGTGGGTCTGAACCATCGACCTTGCAGTTAGCAGTCCAGTACTTGTCCTGTACTGCCAAACCAGGACTCAAATGTGATGGATCAAAAGAGTGAGGGGAACCAGAGCTGAAAGAAAGAGCCACGTTTTTTACTGACACACACAGTGGAGGTGTGAATGGGTGTGCAACCAGAAACTTTTATAAAGAGAGGCAGAAAATGGAGGAAGTCTCTGATTGACTTTAAATTCATTCATTTATTGATTGATTTACTTGTTAAAAATTATTTATTTAGTCATTACTATGTACAAACATTAAGTGCACAGATAATAGCCTTGTTCAATGCATTTTCCAATCCTTTAAATTTTTACCAATCATGTGATACTGTAGTTGAGACATCTGTTTTAGAGTCAAATGGCAGTTAATGGCTTCAATTTCTTTCTACCTATGCCCAGAATACTGTTTCCACGCAGAAATCTCAGAGTCCTGTCCTTGTTTGGTTCCAACACCAAGTTTCTCCCTTTGACTCTTGCCACCAAGGACTTCAAAGTTAAGGACACTGTCCTTCAGGTTACCAAACAGGCAGACACCAGCTGCAAGTTTAGGAGTCTAAATGACTCCCAACTTCTAATATGTTGGCTGAACACCTGAAAGTTCCCTGTGACCAAGATCAGAGGTCCAAACTGCCCTTACTTCTGACAGCTCCTTTAGGTTCAATAATTCACTGGGATGACTCACTGAACTCACAAAAGAACTATCTTTACTATAAAAGTTTTCATCTAGCAAAACAAAAGGGTATGTATGCATGAAAAGACGCATGGGGCAAGGTCTGGGAGGGCCCCTGTGTAAAGTTTCCATGTCATAAGGCATAGACTACCTTCCTTATGGGTTGATATTTCTCATCAAGCAGTAAGTTCCCATAAGTCTCCAACTTTTATTGGCTAATCATGCATGATAAGCTAAATTATGCCTTAAGGCCATTGGGTGCTCCCTCGGATCTTACCCGCCCTCATCATTAGCCTCAGCTTCAATCTGACAGGAATCTAAAACAAAGGCCAAATAGCTTTCTACTACATCACAAGAAGCAATTCATAAACATGGATATTCCAAGTTTCAGCAAAAAATGTACTGTGGCTAATGAGCCAGGAGTACTACTAAACTAGAAAGGTGTAGCACAACGTCAAGTGGTGCAACGTCAAGCCCCTGTGGTACCAGAGTGGAATCACACATGGAGGTGTGATCTTGCGGTTTTTAAAATATATACAGACACATCTAAAAGGAGGTATGAATATGGGTCTTTGCATGTATATACCCACATGCATATTTTCTAGCTCTTTTTACTTTGAGGGCCGAGTACCAGTAAGCATAACTAAGGCCCAGATCTTTGTTTCTAAATGTCATTCTCTAATGAAAGGAAATAGGGTTTTTTTGGAGAAAAGTCTGATCCCAGGAATTGGGTAGGAAAAGGAAAAATGAGCCTCAAACACTGTCAGAAAATAATGTACAAATTACAATGGGGACACATCAAAAATATACACACTCCTAATAACTTCAATTAAGAAACATAGTAGACATTATTGGAACAGAAAATACCATGTGGTAAATGGCCCAGTAATAAAATTCAACATTAAAATTAGTAGACCAAAGTACGATACAAAGCAGAACATTTACAATATGCAAGAAATCCCTCTTAGCAAGCATGGTAGTAGTAATAATCATAAGTAATAATTATCAACAGATTCTAGAATTAGGTCAAAGTACAATGAGAAACAGTATTAGCACAGTCTCAAAGTATCACCCTATGGACAAACTTACTAATTATCAAGGGAACAATAGCTAACTTTACAAAAGGAAAGTTGATATAATATAGATATGATATAGAAACTAAACAAAATAATCTTAAACCAAATAAAACATCACTGTGTATTTTAGAGTATGCTAAATCACATCAGTAAAACCAAAAAATAATAACACCTTCACTCAATTATATTCCTTGAAACCTTATTTGTAAAAGCCAAACACTTTAAGAAAGGTAAAATTTAGCTTGGATTAATAAAGTAGCAATCATTGGATGAGGAAAGCCCTCTTTTCTCCCAAATAAAACTATTTCTTCCAAAGGCACAAAATAATTCTAATAACCCCTCTGAGTTATATTGCTTTCTTACTCACTGAGAAACTTTGTTCTTTAATCCTAGACTCTGGGAAATTTGCTGTTTGCAATTACAGCAGTAAGAATGAAACATCCCAGTTTTGACATAGAACAGTCTCTCTATTGTGAGTTCTAATATGTGAAGTGAGGTGTGAAGTCTGACTGAAGGCTTTCCCACATTGCTTACATTCATAAGGCTTAATTCCACTATGAGTTCTTATATGTTTAGTGAGGGCTGAGGAATCACTAAAGGCCTTTCCACATTCCTGACATTTATAAGGCTTCTCTCCACTGTGAGTTCTTCTATGTCTAGTGAGATGTGAGGAACTCCCAAAGGTTTTCCCACATTCCTTACACTCATAAGGCCTCTCTCCACGGTGCGTTCTCATATGAGATGTGAGATTTGCGGATTGCCTGAAGACTTTCCCACACTCCTTACATTCATAAGGCCGCTCTCCACTGTGGGTTCTTATATGTTCAGTGAGGTGTGATGAGCAACTAAAGGCTTTTCCACATTCCTTACATTCATAAGGTCTCTCTCCGCTGTGGGTCCTTATATGTGTAGTGAGGGCTGAGGAATGACTAAAGGCCTTTCCACATTGCTTACATTCATAAGGCCTCTCTCCACTGTGAGTCCTTATATGTATAGTAAGAGCTGAAGAATCACTAAAGGCTTTCCCACATTCTTTACACTCATAAGGTCTTTCTCCACTGTGAGTTCTTATATGTGTAGCGAGCTGTGAGGCCTGACAGAAGGTTTTCCCACATTGTTTACACTCATAAGGCCTCACTCCACTGTGAGTTCTTATATGTGTAGTGAGGACTGAGGAGTCACTAAAGGCTTTCCCACATTCCTTACATTTATAAGGCTTCTCTCCACTGTGAGTTCTTATATGTTTAGTGAGATGTGAGGAGCATCTAAAGGCTTTCCCACATTCCTTACAGTCATAAGGCCTCTCTCCACTGTGAATTCTTACATGTTGAATGAGGTGTGAGGAGCACCTAAAGGCTTTCCCACATTCCTTACATTCATAAGGCCTCACTCCACTGTGAGTTCTTATATGCTTAATGAGGGATGAGGCCTGACTAAAGGCTTTCCCACATTCCTTACACTCATAAGGCCTCACTCCACTGTGAGTTCTTATATGTGTAGTAAGGTGTGCTGACTGACTGAAGGCTTTCCCACATTCCTTACATTCATAAGGCCTCTCTCCACTGTGAATTCTTAAATGTTGAGTGAGTGATGAGGTCTCACTGAAAGCTTTCCCACATTCCTTACATACATAAGTCTTATCTCTATTATGAAATCTTTTATGTAAAATGAGGGATGGACAATTATAGATTTTATAACACTCTTTACATTCATGCTTATGATTGCTCACATGTGTCCAAAAGGATGAGACATTACAGAAATCTTTCCCACATTCGTTACATTCATAGAGTTTATCGCCAGTGAGTGTTGTCATAGGATTCTTAAGAGTTGAGATATAAATCAAGTCCTTCTCACATACCTTACTTGAATCAGGGTTATTTCCAGTGAGAGTTTTCCTAGGAGTGGTTAGGTGTGAGGAGCAACTGCTGGACTGTCCACATTCCTTATACTGACAAATATTGCAGACACTGTGGTATTTGCTATGATAGTTATGTGATGGATGATTCATGAAGGCGTCTCCATAATCAAAGAATTCAAAAGGATTTACGGCTAGAGGATTTCTTTTTAGCACAGTAAGATCTGGAATCCAGCTGAAGGTTTGTCCACACTGATTGTCTTCATTACTTCCACAGAGGTTCTCTACTGTGTGACTTCTGTGAAAAACAGACAATGTACTGTTGGAAATAAATCTGTTCCCGTTTTACCACAACCAAACACAGTAAACACACACAGTTTTTGTGCTGAATTGTCTCATGTTTCATACTTTAAATCATCTAGCAGGAATATTATTATTACTGTTACTGTTTTTTCTAAAATATGAGGCATTGTGGTATTTTTACCCACATGAAATATGCTTCAAGTACTCGATAACTGACACATATTTATGAAAATTTTGTTGTGAGAATTCTTTGAACACATAATTTCACAGCTGTTTCAAATTATAAGCATCTATGAGGAGACTCAAAAAAAATTTTTTTAATTCTATTGTCTTTCACTTCCATTTTTTCACAAACATTTTGAGGCTTTCTGCTCCCATAAAGACTTACAGCCTCAGAAACCTTATGCAGGGTTGCTATGAGTCGGAACTGACTCCACAATACACTACCAACATATGTGTATTTTATGTAATGAGACACTCTCTTGTATGAATGAAACTCACCTCAACTGTTTCTCCTGATATTCATGTTGATCTTTGTTGTCATATAATTCAGAGGTTTCTCCTAACATGAAGGACCAGGTATTATTCTCCATAAATCGTACCATTATGTGTTCACTGGATAACTTTTCTCCATCATGAAGATTTTGTGACACTGACAAAATAATTCGAGTTGAAGTTCACAATATGAAACAAAAAGAAAAACAATTATTAGGGGGAAAAAGGTGCTGTGAACAAAAAAAATCATAGGCATATTTCACTGATTGTTTTTAACCATTGCCAAAGTGCTCAGTTTCCCAGGAAATATTCCTATAAGGAAAGAGCGTGAACATGCCATACTAGGAGTAATTTTAAGTAGAAAGATTTTGGACACAGTATACATGTAATATTAAAAAAGAAAAATGGTCTCCAAACCCAATGTGTGAGAAGATTGCTCAAGTCAGTGAAGTCAGGTGTCTGTGCAGTAGTGTCCCCAACTCAAAAGAGACTTTTTCAAACAGGCTGATTCATGTGCAATTTCTTCCATGCAAGGCTCATTGTTAAATGTCATCAAGTCAGTACCAACTCATAGCAACCCTGTGCACAACAGAACAAAACACTGCCCGATCATGTGCAAACCTCACAACTGTTGTTATGCTTGAGTCCACTGCTGCTGCCACTGTGCTAATCCATCACATTGGGGTTTTCCTCTTTTTCATTAACCTTCCACTTTACCAAGCATGATGTCTTTCTCCAGGAATGGTGCCTTCTGACAACACGTGCCAAGTACGTGAGCTAAAGTCTCAGATTTGTTGGCTCTTCGGCAGTCCAAGGTACTTTTAAATATTCTTCACCAACACCGTAACTCAAATGCATCAATTCGTCTACACTTTTATTTATTGTCCAACTTTCACATGCATATGTGGCTACTGAAAATACCATGGCCTCGGTCATGTGCACCTTAATCCTCAAACTGATATCTTTGCTCTGGAATACTTTAAAGAGGTCTCCTGCAGCAGATTTTCCCATGCAGTATGCCCATTGATTTGTTGACTACTACTCCATGATCAGGAGCTCTGGTAGCGTAGTGGTTACGAATCCAGCTGCTAACCTCAGGGTCAGCAGTTCGAAACTACAGCTGTTCCGTGGGAGAAAGATGAGGCTTTCTGCTCCCATAAAGATTTACAGCCTTGGAAACCCTGTACGGGGCCACTATGAGTTGGAACCGACTCCACAGCACATAACAACAACAACTTCTATGATTGTTGATTGTGGATCTAAACAAAACTAAATCTTTGACAATTCAATCTCTTCTCCAAATATTGGTTCAGTTGCAAGGATCCTTGTTATCTTTCCACTGAAGTACAATCCATATTGTAGGCCAAAGTCTTTGATCTTCATTAAGTGAATATTTTAAGTGTGTCTAAATTCCAGAAAGCAAGGCTGTATCATCTGCATATCACAGGTTGTTAATGAGCCTTCCTGCAATCCTGAAGACATGTACTTCATGTAATCCAGTTTCTCAGATTATTTATTCAGTATGCTGTTGGTGTTGTTAGGTGCCATCAAGTCAGTTCAAACACATAGCAACCCTATGCACAACAGACTGAAAAACAACCCATTCCTGGACCATCTCCACAACCATTGTTATGTTTGGCCCACTGCTGCTGCCACTGTGCCAATTCATCTCCTTAAAGGACTTCCTCTTTGTCGCTGACCCTCCACTTTACAAAGCATGATGTCCTTCCCCAGGGTTTGGTCCTTCCTGATACATATTGAGTGAGTATGGCGAAAGGATACAACCCTGGCACACGTCTTTCCTGATTTTAAACCATTCAGCATCCCATTGTTCTAACAACTGTCTCTAAGTCTATGTGCAGGATCTTCATGAGCACAAATAAGTATTCTGGAATATCCATTCTTTGCTATGTTATCCATGTTGCTGCTGTTGCTGTTAGGCACCATCGAGTCAGTACTGACTCATAGCAACCCTATGTACAACAGAATGAAACACTGCCCGGTCCTGCACCAACCTCATAATCACTGGTACACCTGAGCCCATTGCTGCTGCCACTTGGCCAATCCAACTTGTTGGGGGGTCTTCCTCTTTTTCTCTGACCCTCCACCTTACCAAACATTCTCCAGGGTCTGGTTCCTCCTGACTATACGTTTGAAGTACAAGAGACAAAGTCTGGCCATCCTGGCCTCCAAGGAGCATTCTGGTTGTACTTCTTCCAACCCACATTGCTTTCTTCTTTTGACAGTCCATGGTACTTTTAATATTCTCCTCCAACACCATAACTCAAATGCATCAGTTCTTACACAATCTTCCTTATTCATCAATTCTTCTATAGTCTTCCTTATATTCTCCTTCAACACAATAACTCAAATGCCTTCAATTCTTATACAGTCTTCCTTAAATAAGGAAGACTTTCAAACGCTTATGAGGTTTGAAAGTTATAACTTTCAAAAGCTTATGAGGCTGTTGAAAATACCATGGCTTGAGTCATGTGCACCTTAGTCCTCAAACTGACATCTTTGCTCT
The DNA here is from genome assembly GCF_000296735.1 of Chrysochloris asiatica. Classification (NCBI taxonomy): domain Eukaryota; kingdom Metazoa; phylum Chordata; class Mammalia; order Afrosoricida; family Chrysochloridae; genus Chrysochloris; species Chrysochloris asiatica. The sequence continues at coordinate 100,165 of NW_006408786.1, forward strand.
TCAACACTTTAAAGAGGTCTTGTACAACAGATTTGCCTAATGCAAATACGTCATTTGATATCTTGACTGCTGCTTCCATGAGTGCTGATCCAAGCAAACAGAAGTCTTTGAAAATTTCAGTCTTTTCTCCATTTACATGGATGTTGTTTATTGGTCCAGTGGTGAGGATTTTTGTCTTCTTTAAGACAAAAATTAAGGTGCAACCCATAAAGAATTTTAAGCCTCTTCACTTTCAGCAAGCAATGTTGAATGACCTGCATATTTCAAGTTGTTAATGAGTCTTCCTCCAATCCTGATGCTACATTTTAATTCATATAATCCAGCTTCTCAGATTATGTGCTCAGCATACAGATTGAATAAATACGGTGAAATAATACAACCCTGGCATACACCTTTGCTAATTATAAACCATTCAGTGTTCCCTTGTTCTGTTCAAGCAACTGCCTCTTGGTCTATGTACAGGTTCCGCATAAGCACAATTGAGTGTTCTGGAATACTCATTCTCTGCAGTGTTGTCCATAGCTTGTCGTTATCCACACAGTCTAAAGACTTTGCACAGTCAATAAAGAACAAGAAAACATCATCCTGGCATTTTCTGTTGTCAGCCAAGATCCATATGATGTCAGCAAGGCTATCCCTTGTTCATGCCTTCTTCCTGAATCTCGCTTGAATTTCTAGCAGTTCCCTGTCACTGTACTATTGCAGCAATTTTTAAATTATCTTCAGCAAAATTTTACTTGTATGTGATATTAGTAATATTGTTTGATGATTTTTGCATTCTGTTGTATCACCCCCCTTGGAATGGGCATAAATATGGATCTTTCCAATCAGTTGGCCAGGTAACTGTCTTCCAAATATCTTGGCATAAATGAGTGAATGTCTTCAGTGCTGCATCAGTTTGTTGAAATTTTTCTATTTGTATTCTATTATTTCCTGGAGCCTTGTTTTTCACCAATGCCTTCAGTGCAGCTTGGATTTTCCCTCGTAAACCATTAGTTCTGGATCATATGCTACCTCTTGAAATAGCTGAATATCGACCATTTCTGTTTGATATAGTGACTGTGTATTCCTTCCACCTTCTTTTCATGCTTTCTGCATCATTGAGTATTTTTCTCATAGAATCCTTCTATATTACAAGCTGAGACTTGAATTTGTTCTTCAGTTCCCTTAGCTTGAGAAATGCTGAGCATGTTCTTCTTCCCTTTTGTTTTTCTAACTCCAGAATTTTGCACATTTCATTATAATATCTGAGTTTGTATTCTCAAGCTACTCTGAAATTTTTTGTTCCGCTCTTTTACTTCCTTTCTACCATTTGCTTTAGCATCTCTACGTTTATGCAAATTTAAGCTTCTCTTCTAACATCCTGTCAGGTCTTTTCTTTCTTCCTTGTATTTTTAATGACCTTTTGCTTTCTTCCTGTATGATGTTCCTGATGTGGTGTCTAATACATAAAATCTATTTCTTCAGATGCTCTCTAAATTCAGGTGGGATATGATCAAGGTCATATTTTGGGTCTCATGGACTTGTTTGCATTTTCTTTAGCTTCAGTCTGAACCTGTATATGAGCAACTGACAGTCTATTTCACGGTCTGCCCCAGCCTTGGTATGGCTGATGATACTGAGCTTTTCCACAGTCTCTTCCCACAGATGTAGTCAATTTGATTCTTTCGTATTCCATCTAGTAAAGTCATTGTGTATTGTCGCTTTTTATGCTATTTCAAAAAGGTATTTGCTATCATTTCTATTACCAAGTACATATTTCCCAACTACTGATCATCTTTATTTCTAGCCTCATTTCAATCTGACCTTCAAATTATCAATATATCTTGCATGTCTGATCAATTTCAAACTGAAAAAGCTGGTAGAATTTTTCAGTTTTATCATCATTGGCTTTAGTGGTTGGTGTGCAAATTTGAATAACTATAGTATTAACTGGTCTTCCTTGTAGGCATATGAATATTATCCTATCACAGACAGCATTGTACTTTAAAACAGATTTTGAAATATTCTTTTTGATGATGAATGCAATGATATTCCTTTTGAATTTGTTATTCAGCATAGTCAAACATGATTATCAGATTCAAAATAACCAATACCAGTCCATTTCAATTCACTAATGTCTAGGATAGTGATCTTTATGTACTCCATTTAATGTTTGACAACTTCCAATTTTCCTAGATTCATACTTCATCCACTCTATGTTTCAATTATTATTAGATGTATGCAGCTGTTTCTCATTTTGAGATATGCCCCTTCAGTAAACGAAGATTCCGAAAGCATTACTTCATTCACATCATTATGGTCAACTCTATGTTGAAGAGGCAGCTCCTTTCCAGTCATATTTTGAATGCCTTCCAACCTGAGGGCCTCCTGTTCCGGCGCCATATCTGATAATGCTCTGCTGCTGTTCAGAACGTTTTCGGGGGTTATCCATTCACAAGTAGTCTGCCTCGCTTTCTTCCTCGTCTGTCTAAGACTGGAAACTCTGCTGAAATCTGTCACCCTGGGTGACCCTGCTGATATTTGGAATCCCAGTGGCATACCTGGCATCATCACAATAACACGTAAGCCACTACAATGTAACCAACCAACAGACGAAAGGTGATCATACACGACTGGTTCTTCCTAAAATTTTGCTTACCGGCTGCTTCCTGGCACTGTTGCCCTACATGAGTATAATCTACATACACTCGTATCTACCTCTTGCTTTTCTGGGAACATCAGTGGGTTTAGCTGACACGGTAATTCATGAGAAATGCGTATCATAAGGGAAGACAGCGCAGCGCAAGGAGAATTTCCCTGGCTGAACAAGCGCTTTGGTCTTCAGGATCCCTGAAGAGAGAGTGATGTGGGATTATTTGTAACAAAATAATCACATCAAACTTACAATAAATACAGACAAGCTCTCTAAAGGTCATGGTCTCTGAAGTCAATGCTTACCCTTAAAACACTTTAAAAACCTCAGGTCTGTTGAGATATGAAACAAAACCTCACTCTAATACGTAGGGCTTTATGTTTATGGAAAAGCCAGGATAAAAAATGAATGGACCATGCCTATTAACTGTTGTTGTTAACTGCCATCAAGTTGGTTCTGACTCATAGCGACCCTGTAGGGTTTCTGACAACCGACCGATGGGTTTGAACCACTGACCTTGTGGTCAATAATCCAGCACTTATCCTACAGCTGTGCAATTCCCATTCATCAGCCCAAATACTGGAGCAAAGTTGACGAGTAAAATACTTTTGTTCACCAAAGGACTAAATCAACAGCATCTAACAACAAAAGCATTTTAAAAATAAAGAAAAAATGCATTCTTACCAACGGAGGCCAGGTTTCTGAAGGTTTCCATCATCACATCTTTGTAAAGTTGTCTCTGAGGAAGATCCAGCAAAGCCCACTCTTCCTGGCTAAAGACCACAGCCACATCTTCAACGACTACTGAGTCCTAAAATAGATCACACATTCTGGATCAGAAAGGTATTAGACACTTCCATGTACCCAATAATGATGGGTGAGGGTTTCATTCCTGGAGAACTAGTAATTCAGAGGACTCTAATGCAAGGTGCTGTGTTCTACAAAGGTCTCCGCTAGGGTATAGCCATCAGCCTTGTCCCGTCTTCACTAATTGCATGAACTCCCTCACTGACTGTCTCTTGTCTGACAGACTTCCAACACATTGAAATAATCCCTCCACAGTTTGCCTATGACCAACTGTAGTCTTAGTTCTCTCTCCATAGAGTCTAGAGCAGTCGTAAAACATAACAGAATTTAGGGAAATGCTCTAATTTAAATCTTCACTTACTTATAAACAATGACACCTCCTTTCATAAGATCCACCAGAACACTTAATAAAACATAGAGCTTAGGGGAAAGGCAAGATGAGATGTTAACTGAACATTGCTCCTCACAGCCATGGGAGAACCAAGGACCACAAGCAAAATGGCAATCCAAGGCCCTCAGCTGGCCATATTTTCTTGAACTCTACATCAGGTGGTGACAGAGCCACCTGCTAAAAAGAGAATATTATTTTACAAAATTTTAGAGTTTTACATGCCAGTCACCTATTTCTCAAAGACGTTGTCCTTTCTGTCCCTTCCATAGAAGCATACAAAGTTTAAAAGAACTCAGGTGAGACAGAAAACATGAAAATCCACATCGCCCCAAAATTCTCAAATTTCAAGACCCTACACAATGTACACCAAGTAAGTTAGTGACTGCTTCCCTCAACAAACATAAACTCATCTACCCTTACACAAACAATCTACTGTTATAAGATGACCAAAAAGCACTATCTCTGCCAAAAAGAAGAACAGGATGCCCTTTTATTTGCTGACTGAGAAGAGGTTACAATTCCCATTTTGTAATGATTGCACAAGACAATAAATCATTGTGATCAAGTTACATATGTAAACATTGCTGAGGTGACAAATGTTGTTATATGTCATTTTTACCACAAAAATTAATTTTGTGAGGAAGCTGAAATGCAGAGAGTTTACCTGCTAAATAGCCTGTACAGTCCAGGAAACAGATGTACCTGAAAACAGTGTCCACTCCCGGAAGGCACACAGCCATGGATACCTGAGCCCTGACCCATGGAATTCCCTGGTCTGTAAGAGCAGCCTCTGTGAAATAGCACTTGTTTCCTCATGTAATGAGGGGGGAAAGCTGCTAAACTTACAGGTTGGACGCTAAAACAGAGCAGCTTTAGAGTAAGAAGACTCCTCTTGTCAGGGAGGTTGTGAAGTGAGCTGTCTGCCATCTCTATTCAATCCTGGTATGATCGTATCAAAGCAAACTTTGAGCTAGAGTCAAAATCCAAAAGTCTACACCATTGCAGTGGGCCAAGCTACATATTTTAAAGGCAGCAAAAACCCTCATGTTCTTACTAAAATATAGGACAAGTGATCCAGGGACTGAGTAACTACAATTTGCAAAATGTTTTGCAAAAAGTTTTCAACACACCAAATCATGTATAGTCGTCCTCCAGATAAACAACTATCTGGCAGACTGATTGGAAGAGATCCGTATTTGTGCCCATTCCACAGAGAGGTGACCCAACAGAATGCAGAAACAATCGGACAATCTCTTTGATATCCATGCAAGTAAAGTTTTACTAAAGGTAATACAGAAATGGCTACAATCATACATTGACAGAGAACTTCCAGAGGTTCAAGATGGATTACGAAGAGGCCATGGAATGAGGGATATCATTGCTGATGTCTGATGGATCTTGGCTGAAAGCAGAGAATATCAGAAAGATGTTTACCTGTGCTTTATTCACAAAACAAAGGCTTTCAATTGTGTGGATCATGACAAGCTATGGACAACATTGCCAAGTATGAGTATTCTGGAACACTTAATTGTGCTCATGAAGAATCTGTACCTGGACCAAGAGGCAGATGTTCGAACAAAACATAGTTTAAAATTAAGAAAGGTGTACAACAAGGTTGTATTCTTTCATCATACTTATTCAGCCTGTATACTGAGCAAATGATCAGAGAAGCTGGGTAATATGAAGAAAAACATGGCATCAGGATTGGAGGAAGACTCATTAACAACCTGTGATATGCAGATGATACAACCTTGCTTGCTGAAAATGAAGAAGACTTAAAATATTTACTGATGAAGATCAAAGATCAAAAATCCAGCCTTCGGTATAGATTGCATCTCAATGTAAAGAAAATAAAAATCCTCACCACAGGACCAATAAACAACATTCTTTTCAACGGAGAAAAGACTGAAGTTGTCAAGGACTTCACTCTTCTTGGATCAACTATCAACACTCATGGAAGCAGCAGTCAAGAAATCAAACAACGTATTGCATTAGGCAAATCTGTTGCACAAGACCTTTTTAAAGTGTTGAAGAGCAAAGACGTCAGCTTGAGGACTAAGGTGCGCCTGACCCAAGCCATGGTATTTTCAATAACCTCATATGCATGCGAAAGCTGGACAGTGTAGAAGAATTGATGCATTTGAGTTGTGGTGTTGGAGGAGAATATTGAAAGTGCCATGGGCTGCCAAAAGAACCAATAAATCCGTTTTGGAAGAAGTGCAGCTAGAGTGCTCCTTGGAGGCCAAGATGGCCAAACTTCGTCTCTCATTCTTCAGACATATTGGCAGGAGGGACCAGTCACTGGAGAAGGATATCATGTTTGGTAAGATGGAGGGTCACAGAAAAAGAGGAAGACCCCCAATGAGATGGATTGGCCAGGTAGCAGCATCGATGGACTCAAGCGTGGCAACAGTAGTGAGGTTGGCCCAGGATCGGGCAGTGTTTCATTCTGCTGTGCATAAGGTCGCTATGAGTCGGTACCAACTCAATGGCACCTAACAACAACAACTCATGTATATTTCATGACTCTCCTAAGCATGTATTTTTAACAGTTCATAGCTGGGTAAAGTTAGCGAGAATCCATTAATCACATGCGCAATGTTGCCCACATAGAAAGTTGCTGAACCAGATCAAAATACAGGTCAATTTGTCTTTGAAACCTATATTCCTAGAAACGACATTTTTGTTCATATACAGACAGTTCTGTTGTTTTTCTGGCTGTGTTTCTCCAGTAATAAGGATGAGCTGGAGCCCTGCTGGATACTAAGGAGAAGAAACGAAGGGAAGAAAGATCCCATACAACTCACACAACATGAAGTTACTTCTGCTGGGAAAGTCCTGTGTCTCAAACAAGACTTCTTCCCTTCACACTCTAACTGGTTAGTTTCGTAGCAGATACAATAGCCAACAGAACTAAAATATCATAATGTCTTTTGTGTATGGACAGCAACTTCAAACTGTTTGTAGAAAAATGGAATAAAAAGATAATGGGATTTTTTTTTCCACAAACTTTTTGAAGTCCTCTTGTATAAAATGTGAAATGCCAATAGGGTCTACAGAAATGCACCGTAGTCAGGGGATAGGCAACAAGGAACACAACCATATTACCCTTAGTAAGCCAGTGCAGAGAGTAAAATCATCATGTTAGAAAACACTGGCTAGTGAAATCAGGCATGGTTAGGGATTTCAATTCTAAAAACTTAGAAGCAGAGTCTGATGAGTCTGCAAACACTCTTTACATTTCGCCTGCTCACTGACTTAAGTACTAACTGACAGGCACAGGAGTCAAAGGGCTCCACTGACCTTCATGTCCAGGACAGAGAAGATGCACTGCTTATACCCAGAAAAGGAAAAGTTATAGTAGTAGGCTCTCTAGGGTAAGCAATGGACTGCTAACCACAGACGCTCCTTGAAAACCCTATTCAGGGGCACTATGAGTCGAAACGGACTTGAAGCAATGAACAACAACAAACATAAATTGGAGAAATGGAAAAACTAAGAGTGATATACATTAACAGTACAAATAAAATAACACTAAAGTAAACACCACAGTACAGTCATGTGTTGTTTAATGTCCACAACATATGATCTGGAGCTTATATGAACACCATATTATATTCTTAGTGAAGCTATATGGGACATATATTCTTGCAGTCACTATGAACACCTTTAACAAATTAATCAAACAACAGGACAAAGCCAAGGAAAGAATCCACAAGTTCTAAAATAAGTTAACAGAAACTCTCAAAAGTGAAATGCAATTAGAAAATAGAATGAAAAAGGATGAAATGGAAGATTCAAGAACTGTGGGATAATTACTACAGATGGACCATCCAGAGACTGAGAATATCAGAAAGGAAAGACGGCAAAAATGAACAGAAGCAATATTTCTGGTAATAACAGCTGAGAAATTTAGAAAATTAAGCACATACACTAAACAGGAGATTCAGAAATTTCAGGAAACACCAAGCAAGATACATACCACAAAGTTACATTTGGTGATATCACATTTGAACCGCACAAAATCAGTAATGATGAAATAGGCCAGTTATTTGTTAGGTGCCATCGAGTCAGCACCAACTCATATCGACCTCATGCATAACAGAATAGAATGAAACACTGCCCGGTACAGCACCAACCTCACAACAGTTGATAGGCGATCCATGGTACTTTTAATACTCTCCTCCAACACCATAACTCAAATGCAACAATTCTCCCATGGTCTTCTTTATTCATTGTCCAACTTTTACATGAATAT
>NW_006408786.1:108715-114244 GCF_000296735.1 Chrysochloris asiatica
TCTTCTTCATATAATCCAGCTTCTTGGATTATTTGCTCAGCATGAAGATTTAATAAATATGATGAAAGAATACAACCTTGACACACACCTATCCTAATTTTAAACCATTCGGTGTCCCCTTGTTCTGTTCAAACAACTGCCTCTTTGTCTATGTACATACAGGTTCTTCATAAGCACAATTAAGTGTTCCAGAATACACATTCTCCACAATGTTATCCACAGCTTGTCATGATCCACACAATTAAGTCAGAGGAGGGAAAAAATCACTTGAAGCACTTACTGATGAAGTAAGCATTTGGTGTTTTTTTTTTTTTAAAGTTGACTGAAAACTTTATTGTAATTAAAAAGTGACATAACAGGGTTGTAATGAATTCAGCAAATCATTCTGCTGATATTTTAGAACTGATACCAGCTTCTACCAGGCAACTTAAAAAATTCAAATGTGAAAATTTCACAGACTGAAAACTTTATTGTAATCAAAACGTGACATAACAGGGTTGTAATGAGTTCAGCAAATCATTCTGCTGATATTTTAGAACTGATACCAGCTTCTACCAGGCAACTTAAAAATTCAAATGTGAAAACTTCACAGTACAGTAAACTCCACCCCAACTAATTTATGGTGGTTAAAAATAAATTGCCCTAACAAAACCTCTCATGTAACATGGTCACAACTGATGAAGATCAAAGACTATAGCCTGCAGTAGGCAATACACTTCTTATTGAAAAGCACAGTTAAGTATTACCTCAGACTTTCACACTTGTCTTAAGATATCATGTAAGCAAAGACAGAGTGTTAGATGTTTATTTAGTGCTGAAGGAAAAAGAGACTAAACTAGAATTCTGTATCTAACAAAATTATCCTTTAAAAAGGAAGGAGGAAAAAGAAAATAGACAGTTTTAGCAAAATTGTGGAGAAATAAGAACCATCATCCATTGCTGGTGGGAATGCAAAATGGTACAACCATTGTGGAAAAGTTTGACACTGTTCACAAAAAGTTGGCTATAGAACTACAAAATAACCCAACAATCTCACATGTAGGCAAATACCCAAAAGAAATAAAAGCAGAAAATTAAACAAATCTGGATACCAGTATTAACTGTAGTACTCAATATCAGGATTGAAAGAACTCATTAACAACCTATGATATGCAGATGAACCAATCTTACTTGCTAAAAGCAAAGAAGACTTGAAGCACTTACTGGTGAAGATCAAAGCCTATAGCCTACAGTATGCAATACACCTCAATATAAAGAAAACAAAAACCCTTCAAACTGGACCAATAAGCAACATGATAAATGCAGAAAATGTTTAAGTTGTCAAGAAATTTTACTTAGCTCAATAATCAATGTCCATAAAAGCAATAATGAAGAAATCAAATGACATATTGCAAATTTTCTGCTGAAACCTCTCTAAAGTATTAAAAAGCCAAAATGGCACTTTCAGGAATAAGGAGCAGCTGACCTAAGTCATGGTATTTTCAATCACCTTCTATGCATGCAAAAGCTGAACAATGAATAAGGAAAGCAAAAGAAAATGGGGTGCATTTAACTCATAGTGGTATTGAAGAATACTGACCAGACAGAATTAACAAATCTATCTTTGAATAAGTACAGCCAGAATGCTCCTTAGAATAGAGTCTGGTGAAACAGTCTCACATACTTTGGACATATTATACATGAGAAAGGACCAGTCCTTGGAGACGAATATTATAATTTGTAAAGGTCAGTGAACGCGAAAGACCCTCAGGGAGATGGATTGAAACAGTGGCTGTAACAATGAGCTCAAACAGTTTATTGCTGTTGTTAAGTGTCGTCAAGTTGGTTCCAACTCACACACTATTTAGGGTTTCCAAGGAGCAGCTGCTAGGTTTGAACCACCGACCTGGCGATTCAAACTGACTATGCGGTCTAGTGCATTATCCTGTAGTGCCACCACAATTATTAGGATGGAGCAAAACCGCGCAAAGTTTTATTCGGTCGCAACAGGGTTGCTACAAGTTGGAGCCAACTCAACAGCACCTAACAAGAACATCAGTCATAATGAGAGGACAAAGCCCTAGACTGTGAATTCAGGCTTTCCACAAACCTGAAGCCTCCAAGTTGTTCCACACTGATTTAAAAAAAAAAATGTGTCTGGAGACCCTACACACAAGATCCAGCTGGACTCAGCGTCGCCCGTTTTACACTTTTGTTGGTATCAGAAGAGCACCAACACTACCCAGGACCTCGTTAACAGTCAGGTATACCATCAAGGGAAGGAGAAAAGCGAAGTGCGGGACCCTGTTTGGGGAGGCAGTGACAACAGGGATGGTGGTAGACATGATGACATGGAGAGATGGAGCAACTGGAGACTCTGGACACAGGGAGGAAGAGGGGCTGTGTGTTGGCAGCCGGGGGGCAGGCATGCGGGGTGTACCCAATGGATGCTTGGTGGTGCAAGCAGGGGATTGTAATCATTGCAATGAAATGAAAAATAGTAGGATGAATATAAGGATAATGGATAACGTTCTCCCATGTAAACTAACACATAATACACAATAAAAACATAAAAAAAAACAATCAGGTATTTTACCCCAAAATTCTCACCCCCATGTCTAGCACACAACACAATAGAGGAGGTGGAACTGTAATCTTAAGACTGCATATAAAATGCTCCAGTGTCTGAGGGAAGCTAAGAAAACTGTGAAGACTGAGGAGAAAATGAAGAGCGATGCTCTGTCTTCAGGCTCTGGTCAGAAGACACTGTCACTCACCACAGAGCACAAAGGCCCAGGATGGGAATGTTAACATCCCATGGTGTCAACTCGGAGCGTTACATAAGGAATATGACCCCAGGCTTTCAAATCCTAGTGACAGTAGATCAGGACCTTCAGATGCCTCCGAAAACTCAGTCCTTTGGCCCCCCCACTGCCACATGAGGAACCAGTCTTGCAGCACACAGCTGGCCCCCCAGCAATCCATAACAAGCCTCTTACCACTTACAGTAAGAAGAATCCAGTTCTCCTAAAACTCACCATTTCCTTGCTCCAGCTTTTGGAAGCCTAAGTCCAAGAAATCACTTCAATAAGAGGGATGGCAGTGGAAGCACTGGGCAGTCTGGAGGCAGATGAATAATATTTGGTCCACACACCAGTCAGAGCAGTTGAAATCCTTTTCTGTGATTTACAGATGTGCAAGATGGTCGTCCTAGGATCCCAGCTGCCCGGACTTGATACCTGAAATGGAAGATGGATGGGGGAGGAACTAGTGTTAAGTTAAGTAGAGAGTAAATGTATTTTCTTTGTTTCCTCCCACGACATTTGCACTTAAGTTATCTAACAGGATCCAGCTTCCTGAAAACACACCTGCGATCTTCATGCAATTACGTGGACCTCTTCTTTCCGGCAACAAGATCACAAATTGAAGAACTGACTTATCCGAGAGCATGAGAAGCAACCAGGCATGACCACTCTAGAAAACTCGATCCTAATTTCCTCCATGAAGTCAAGGATCCAATGTTGAAGTTATGGGTTCACCAACGTAATTTTGTCTTTTCTGGATCGATACTACTGTTATTGTAGTTGTTGTCAAATGCCATCGAGTCAGTTCTAACTCATAGCAACTTTGTATAGGGTTTCCAAGGAGCAGCTGGTGGATTTGAACTCCTGACCTTATGGTTCGCAGTCCAGTGCTGATCTTACAGCACCACACCAGGAGTAGATAGGTGCCATCAAGTCAAATGACTCAAAGTGACTCAAAGTGACCCCATGTACAACAAAACATGGGGTCACTTTGACTCAAAGTGACCCCATGTACAACAAAACAGTGTCCAGCACTGGGTCATCCTTACAATCTTTCCAATGTATGAACCCAGTGTTGCAGCCATTCTGTCAATCCATCAGAGTTAGAACAATACAGGTGATATTAACTGATATTAACATGGGTGAGTTGACAGGATAAACATGTTTATCAAGTTTCATCAATGCACTCATTATGTTTCATTCATTTTTAATTATGTGTAGCTAAAAACCTTCTAAGGAGCTCTGGTAGTCTAGTGGTGATGAATCAGGCTACAAACTTTAAGGTCAGCAGTTCTAAACTACCAGCTGTTCCACGGGAGAAAGGTGAGGCTTTCTGCTCCTGTAAAGATTTACAGCCTGTGCAGGGTGGCTATGAGTCAGAACCGACTCCATGGCACATCAAGGCCACGACAACGAAAAACCTTCTAACGTGCTTTTAAAGGTGGTACAGTAGGTTAAGTGCTGGGCAAGGCTGGTGATTCAAACTCACCAGTCATTCCATGGGAGAAAGATGAGGCTGTCTGCTGCCGTTAACACTGACAGCCTCAGAAACCCTACGGAGCAGTTCTCCTGGGTCTTATAATGTTGCTAAGAGTCAGAACCAACTCAATAGCAGTGGATCTTTTGGGTTTATTGTGCGTTTAAAATTTTTCTTCATTTCATTCATAGCACTGTTATATATGATAGGCATTTTCTCAATTGCTTTTAAATTCACATTTTTTCTTCCCCTCAAGATTTTGTTGTTGTTTTTCCCCCTCTGTCCTCAAACTAGGACACCACCAGTCCCAAAGCTTTTTTGAGATGTCTTTCAATCTTATCAATCAACAAATAAATCAGGAAATCAGTATGTTTCCCCTAAGGAGCCATGTCCTACTTGCTCCCACTTCTTTGCATACCCTCTAAGATGACTCCTAGTCTTTCATTTTTTGGTCTCAGTTTAAAATGTTCTCCCTCTCCCCTGATCTTTACACCAGTGTCTCGCCTTTAAGCACAATCATTCCTTTTATTATTTTATCAAAGGGTACTCTACAAATTTAATTCACTTCCTTATTTCTATACTTATCATTTCCAACATAAACTAGGAGCTTGTTTAATACATAGGTTCTCAAACCCTATGCCAGAAGTGCTGACTCAAAGTCGGCATTTTAACAAGATCCCTGGGTTATTCCCATTGTTAATCAAGTACAAGAAGCATTATGTAACTCCACGAATGAACTAAAGGAATCAATGGATGCTCTTGGAACCATCTCCATCTACATTTTATCAGGCGCTATCTTCCAGATCCACAACCAGTCTTCATATCTAGGCCTGCTCAGTCATCTTTAAACTGTCCATAACAAGCTCCTGGCCTGACGTCATTCAATCATGATCATGATCATCAGTTCCAAAGTATCTTTTCAGTACAAGAATGAGTGGCTGACTACTGGCCTTCAAAAGTCCAGAGCAGTCAGGATAGTTCTAAATGATCCTCTATTATCTGGCTCACACATACTCCCTAACCCACACTTTGCTTTTTCTGCTCAATCATCTCTGACTTTCATCAAGGAATGGATGATCCTAGGTTTGCTTAAATAATTTTCCTTTTCAAGCAGTCCAATTCAATCTGGTAAGGTCCTTTTATTACAGAATCAGATGTTCCTGGGGTTTCCTTATTTATTTAAAACTGTCTCCTCCCATGCCACACTTTAAATGTATTGGCAATGACTAGATGATCAGAGCTCAACTAGAAGAAAAAAGAAAAAAAAAA
>NW_006408786.1:116034-118098 GCF_000296735.1 Chrysochloris asiatica
ACTCGATGGCACCTAACAACAAGTTCTTATGACCCATGTGGTCTATGGGAAGGAACTAGAATCTGAATCTATTAGTAACCAAGAGCCCACAGTTCAACTTATTGACTGTCTCTTCCTGGCCACAAAGAATCAAACTGTTACTTTCAAAGAAGGCTCCATTCTCACCTTTGAAGTTTCAGGCTAAAGGAAACTTCAGACACTATTAGAACTTAGAATGTGTGTTTTGTGAGGGGCAATGGATAAGTGATGAACTAGAAAAATTCAGTAGTATTAAATGAAGGTTTGAATTCAACACGAAGCAACTATATTACCAGTCATGTCTCCCAGAGATACTGTAGTCCAAAAGGGAAGCACTTTTAGCATATAAATTTCTAGTGAAGGAAAGGGGAAAATACAAGGAACCACATTTATCTGATGTTGAGATTACAAGTGGTAGTCAATGATCATTGAACTTTTTAATACAGCCCATATTTTACAAAACAAAGTAACATTTACTTCCTTCACACACTAGTTTTCAATCTTAAATATGAGTCCAAAAGTATGAGCAATAAAAGATAAGACATATATTTAAAATCTTATAGATCAAAAGAGTTTGAAAAAAGAAAAAAAACTTTGTCAACAAAGTAAAGAGACAACCTGTATATTTGCTGTTGGTGGTGGTGGTGTCATAGTCCATTTTGACTCACAGTGACCCAAGACTCAACAGAACAATACAATGTCCAGTCCTATACCACCCTCACAATTGTTCTTACACTGGAGCCCACTGTTGCTGCCACTGTGCCAATCCATCTCACTGGGGATCTTCCTCTTTTTCTCTGACCCTCCACTTTATCAAGCATGACGTCCTTCTCCAGGGACTGATTCCTCCTGAGAACATGTCTGAAATAGGAGAAATTAAGAATTGCCATACTGGCTTCTAAGGAGCACTCTGGCTGTCCTTCTTCCAACACAGATTTGTTTGTTCTTCTGGAAGTCTATGGTACTTTTAATATTCTTCTCCAACACCATAACTCAAATACATCAATTTTTCTATAGCCCTCCTTATTCACTGTGCAACTTCCATATACAGATGAGACAAATTCATGGCTTCAGTGAGGCACACCTTAGTCCTCAAACTGATATCTTTTCTCTTGAACACTTTAAAGAAGTCTTTTGCAGCAGATTTGTCTAATGCAGTATGTCATTTGATTTCTTTTACTGCTACTTCCATGAGTGTTGATTGTGGAGCCAAGCAGAATGAAGTCTATGACACCTTCAATCTTTTCTCCATTTATTGTGATGTTATTTATTGGTCCAGTTGTGAGTATCTTTGTTTTCTTTACATTGGGGTTACAATGCATACTGGAGGCTGTGGCCTTTAATCTCCATCAGGAAATATTTTAAGTCCTCTTCACTTCCAAGAAGCCAGGTTGAATCATCTTTATATCCCAGGTAGTTAATGAGTTTTCCTCCAATCTTATTGTCACCATGCTCTTCTTGATATAATCTAGCTTCTTGGATTATTTGCTCAACATACAAATTGAATAAATATGGTTAAAGAACACAACCCTGGAGCAAACTTTTCCTGATTTTAAACCATTCAGTATCCCCCTGTTCTGTTCAAACGACTGCCTCTTGGTCTATGTATGGGTTTCTCATGAGCCCAATTCCAGTGTTCTGGAATACCCATAACTTTACAATGTTATCCAAAGTTTGTCATGATACACAAACTTGAAAGCCATTGCACAGTTAAAAAAGTACAAATAAGAACAAACAAGATGGTGGATCGGGTTGACGTATAGCAGAGAGCTCCGCCAACAACAATACAGAATACCCAACC
Organism: Chrysochloris asiatica; assembly: GCF_000296735.1. Taxonomy (NCBI): domain Eukaryota; kingdom Metazoa; phylum Chordata; class Mammalia; order Afrosoricida; family Chrysochloridae; genus Chrysochloris; species Chrysochloris asiatica. The sequence goes on from NW_006408786.1 coordinate 117,854, forward strand.
AAGCAGGTTCAGGGGATGGTCCCAGAATTCTGAACCACATATAAAAGAATACTTATAAGGTTGGAAGGCTCACAGCTGGGGGAATTTGTGGCAGAAGTGAGAAATCTATTGCTTTCTAGTCCGGGACGCTCGGCTGCTCCAGGAGCCACCATCTTGAGTGAGACCAAGTGGGGGAAAGATCGGAGCGGCCACAGACGCCTGGCAGAACCGCTGAGATAAAGGTGTGGACATTCTTCTCTTTTGGT
>NW_006408786.1:120862-133391 GCF_000296735.1 Chrysochloris asiatica
TGATGGTATATGGAGGGGATTATAATCAATGTAATGAAACAAGTTATATGAATGGTTGAATGTGAAACTGATGATGTGCCCTGTAAACTTTCACTCAATCCACAATAAAAACCTTAAATTTAAAAAAAAAAAAAGTACAAATAAAACACCTTTCTGGTATTCTCTGTCAAGAGCTATCTGACATCAGCAATGTCATGCCTAGTTCCACATTCTCTTCTGTATCTTGCTGGGATTTTTGACTGTTGATGTACTGCTGCAGTCATTTTTTAATTATCTTCAGCAAATCTTGTGCATGTACTTGTACATGACATTAACGACATTGCTCGATGATTCACTCAGTCTGTAGGGTCACCGCTCTTTGGAACAGGCACAAATATGAATCTCTTCCAATCAGTTGGCCACAGGTAGCCGTCTTCCAAATTTCTTGGCATAGATAGATGAGTGAATGCCTATAGTGCTTCGTCAGTTTGTTGAAAGACTTTCATTACTCTGTCAATTCCTGGAGTCTTGTTTTTCGCCAATGCCTTTGGTACACCTTGGACTTCTTCCTCCAATGCCATTGGTTCTTCACTATATGCTACCTTTTGAAATGGATGCACACAGACCATTTCTTTTTGGTATAGAGACTCTGTGTACTCCTTCCATCTTCTTTTGGTGCTTTCTGCATCCTTCACTATTTTGCCCATGATGTTGTTATTGTCAAATGCCATCACGTTGGTTTCGACTCATAGTGACCCCCGAATTGGGTTTCTGAAGAACAGCTAGTGAATCTGAACTGCCGAACTTGCAGTTCAAACTGGCCTTGTGGGCCAGTGGATTACCCCACAGGGTCACACTAGCACTCTATTTCCCATCAAATCCTTCAATATTTCAAGCTGAAGCTTGCATTTTTTCTTCAGTTCTTTCAGCTTGAGAAATGCTGAGCGTGTTCATCCCTTCTGGTTTTCTAACTCCAGGTCTTTGCACATTTCATTACTAAATACCTGATTTTGTCTTCTTGAGCAGCCCTTTGAAATTTTCTGTTCAGCTCTTTTGTTTCCTCAATTCTTCTATTTGCTTTAGCAACTCTACTCTGGAGAGCAAATTTCAGAGTGTCTTCTGACATCCATTTAGATCTTTCCTTTCTTTCCTATCTTTTTAATGACCTTTTGCTTCCTTCCTTTATGATGTTCTTGATGTCATCTCACAGCTCTTCTGTGTTTGGTCATTAAAGTCTAATGTATCAAATCTGTTCTTCAGATAGTCTCTAAATTCAGGTGGGATATGTTCAAGGTCATATTTTGGCTTTCATGCACTTGTGTTCCTTTTTTCAGCTTCAGCCTAAACTTGCATATAAGCTATTGATGGTCTGTTCGACAGTCAGCACTGTCTGCATTTTGTCTGATGACACTGAGATTTTCCATCATCTCTTCCCAAAGATAACAGTCAATTTGATTCCTGTATATTCCATTTGGTGAGTCCGTGTGTACTGTTGCCTTTCATGTTGTTTAAAAAGGTGCTTGCAAAGATTAAGTCCTTGGTCTTGCAAAATGCTATCACACGTGGCACAGAGAGGCAGAACAGCAGTGGACTTTAGGCCCCTGGACTGAGAAAAGCAGCAAGTCTTCAGACAGGAGGCTGGCTTGCAAAATGTGCCCTTTGGACATTTCAGTGAATATATATTTACAATGTGGCATTGTGTACACCAAAAAAAGCCCAAAAGATAATAGAGGTAAATACTGTTGGCTAAGGATGCATGAAAGGTATTGTAATCACTACAATGATCTGCTGAATGTTAAAAAAAAAAATGTAAATATGGGAATTGTAAAATGGGAGGAAAGGTATATATTAAAGGTATCTTTGAATTTAGCTTTGTATAGTTTAACATTAAGTTATTAATTTAATCTCAGCCTTTATTTTTCTTGCAAAGCATTATGTAAAAATCAGTTTATGTCTTAATTTAGCTCCATATAAATTTGTATCTCCTCAGTTCTACTGAAAATATAGTTAATAATATATATATATATTTAATTCTATCACACGGTCTAAAGCATCATTTCTATCACCAAGGCCATATTTCCCAACTATTGATCCTTCCTCTTTGTTTCCAACCCCTTTTGCATTTCAATCACCAGTAATGATCAATACATTCTGATTGGATGCTTGATCAATTCCCACCTATAGAATGTAAGACAATGATCCAATGAACCATCTCAGCAACAGGAGCAGGGCTCTCACTGCCATCAAGAAGAAAGCACCAGGAGTGGAGAGCATTCTTTGGACCTTGAGATCCCTGCCAACTGAAGCTTCTTGACCCTGTGACAAAAAGCTGTGTCAACAAGCCCAAGGAGTAACACAGGAGCAGAACCAAGAACCCAGAATCAACACATGACAGAGCGACTACAACTGAGTGACTCTGGGCCAAATGCTCATTTGTAGAGTGGGGTGCCTCCAAGCACTTAAAGTCGGGGAGCTAGGTTTTCTGACTCATAGAGCTAGAGTGGTGAAGTGTTGTGTTCTGTGGGGCATTTATCAACAGCTGACTAGAACAACTGTGCCTAGAGCATTTTCTGATCCTGTACTGTAATGTGTTAACTTCCCTTATAAACCCTGTAACTGTGTATGTGTGTGGGGGGTGGAGGAAGAATGTAAGAAAATACAATGAAACCTCCAGAGTAGAAACTCAATCAACTGCTTTGCTTACTGGGCACCACAAGCTTTCCCTTTTGATAGGGTACCACCTTACCACTTTTCTATTCCTGTTTCAGTGGAAAACATTTGCGTTTTCATTCTTTGACACATTTCCACCTTTCACAGGACTGACTGTATTTGGGGATCTTATATCTGATAAAAGTTTTGTAAAAAAAAAAACAAAACAATTTTTTTAAGGCACCAACCAAGCCTCCCACAGCACTATCTTCTCAGCTTGGTTTCATAATTGATTGCAGGGACCACACAGAACTCAGACACATACTCCCAGCAGCGGGGATCGTTAAGGAATGCAACAGTCTGCAATGCAGGACCAGAAATGTTCAGGATACAGTCCTTAGGTCAGGACAGCCTCTTCTCTGCCATGCCCCCACACAGCCCACTCTCTGGCCTCGCAGCCTCTGTGCGGTTCTAGCTATGTTACAAAGCTCTTTTATCACTCCTCTCTGCTATAAGCTTAAGTCCAAAGGTCCTCAGCTATAGCTCTATGGGTCAGCAAACCTAGATCCTCAATTAAGTGAGTGGAGGCAGCTCACTCCACAAGTGAGTGTCCTACCCAAATGCTTTACCTGCTCTAGGAGCTGGACTCTTGTCTTGTGCTCTTGCTCTCAGTTCTGTGGCTGCTGCTCCTCTATCATCCCACTGCTATTCCTGTGGTGTCAGAACTTTCTGTCTCTGGGTCGAGGAGGTTCAGTGCACAGGGATTTCAGAGTCCAAAGAACGCACTCCCCTTCTGGCTCTTCTTCCTTGATGGTATTGGGATTCCCCCAGCCCCAGCCCCCACAACCCGGTCCTTCCAAGTCTCAGAAGGCTCATTTTATACCCAGCAGCATGGCAAAACTGACCAATCACAATTACCCTGTTAACAATCACTCACAATTGAATCTTGCAATATACCAAAATCTTCCCTCACCTTCTCTTATACAGACCCATCAGGAAAAAGTCATTTAGCAGGAATTTACCAACACTATGGATAGAAGATACATTAATAATTATCTGCACCGCAGGCTTACTATCCATAGTATACTAGGGGACTTCCAAAAGTGCACAAAAATTCCACTATGTTTAATTCCATTTATCCATGAACTCTTTGAAGTTCCTTGACATATGAACTCCTACCAGAGTCAGTGTACCAAAAAGAAATGGAAGATGTTCAACCATTTCAAGAGGTAGCACATGATTCAGAACCAGTGATCCTGAAGGAAGAAGTCCAAGGTGTACTGAAGGCACGGACAAAGAAAAAGGTTCTGGAAACCGAAGGAATACAAACCGAAATCTTTCAACAAACTGATGCAGACCTAGAGGCACTCATTCACCTACGCCAATAAATATTGAAGACAGTTACCTGGCCAACAGAATGTAACAGATCCATATGTGTGCCCAATCCAAAGAGAAGTGACCCAACGAAACACGGAAATCATCAGACAGCATCATTAATATCACATACAAGTAAAATGTTGCTAAAGATCATTTAAAAACAGCTGCAACGGGACATTGACAGGGAATTGCCAAAGGTCAAGCTGGATTCAGATGAGGACGTGGAGCAAGGGATATCAATAGCTGAAGTCACATGAATCTTGGCTGAAAGCAGAGAATACCAGAAAGATGCTTACTTGTACTTTATTGACTATGTAAAGCTTTCGATTGTGTGGATCTTGATAGGCTATGGGCAACATTGTGGATCTTAATAGGCTATGGGCAACAACCTATACATGGACCAACAGGTAGATTTTTGAACAGAACAAGGGAACACTGAGTGGTTTAAAATTAGGAAATGGTATGCACCAAGGTTGTATTTTTACATGATACTTATTCAATCTGTATGGTGAGTAAATAATTCGAGAAAGTAGATTACAGGAAGAAAAACGTGGCAATCAGGGTTGGAGGAAGACTCATTAACAACCTGCAATATGCAGATGACACAACCTTGCTTACTGCTAGTAAAGAGGATTTAAAATACTTACTGATTAAGATCACAGACCGCAGCCTTTGGTATGGCTTGCATCTCAATGTAAAGGAAACAAAAAACCTCACCACTGCATCAAAAAACAACATCGTGATAAATGGAGAAAACATTGAAGTAGTCAAAGACTTCATTTTGCTTGGATCAATCATCAACATTCAAGGAAGCTTCAGTCAAGAAATCAAACAACATATTGCATTAGGTAAATATACTGCACAAGACCTTTTTTAAGTGTTCAAAAGCAAAAAATGTCAGATTGAGGACTAAGGTGTGCCTGACCCAGGCCATAGTATTTTCAATAATTTCATATGTATGTGAAAGTTGGACAACGAATAAAGACCATAGAAGAATTGATGCATTGAAGTCATAGTGTTGGAGAATACTATAAGTACCACGGACCGCGAAAAGAACAAACAAATAGGTATTACAAGAAGTACAGCCAGAATGCTCTTTAGAAGCCAGGATGAGCAGACTTCGTGTCTCATACTTTGGACATATTATCAGGAGGGACCAGTGCCCGGACATTATGTTTAGTAAAGTGGAGGGTCAGTGAAAAAGAGGAAGACTCCCAATGAGATGGACTGACACAGTGGCAGCAGCAATGGGCTCCAGTGTAGCAACAACTGTGAGGTGACACAGGACAGAGCAGTTTCCTTCTGCTGTACACAGCGTTGGTGCCAACTCAACAGCACATAACAGCATACACTCAAGTATTAACTCATCAGCATACAGACAAGCAAACCAAAGTGTGGGAGAAAGACTGGCAATCTGCTTCTATAAACATGACATCCAAGGAAACCCTATGGCAGTTTCTACTGTCATATGGGATCTACTGTGAAGATAGCAGGAATTAAAGACAACAGAAGTGGTGGTGGTAGTAATGTGCTGTAGAGTCGGAACCAACTCATAGTGACCTTGTACTGGGTTTCCGAGGCTGTAAATCTTTACGGGAGTAGAAAGCCTCATCTCTCTCCCACAGGACAGCTGGTAGTTTCGAACTGCTGATGTAGCGATTCACAGCCCAATTCGTAACCACTATGCTACCAGAGCTCCTTCTCATCTCTGCCAAGAAATTTGGAAGACAACTATCTGCCGACTGATTGGAAAAGATCCGTATTTGTGCCCATTCCAAAGAGAGGTGACCCAACGGAATGCAGAATTCATCTGACAATCTCATATCTCAAGCGAGTAAAATTTTGCTAAAGGTAATACAGAAACGGCTACAATCATACATTGACAGAGAACTTCCAGAGGTTCAAGCTGGATTCAGAAGAGGTCGTGGAACAAGAGATATCACTGCAAATGTCCGATGGATCTTGGCTGAAAGCAGAGAATATCAGAAGGATGTTTACCTATGCTTTATTGACTTGACTATGCAAAGGCTTTTGATTGTATGGATCATGACAAGCTATGGACAACATTGAGAAGTATGAGTATTCCAGAACACTTCATTGTACTTCTGAGAAATCTGTACCTGGACCAAGAGGCAGTTGTTCGAACAGAGCATGGGAACACTGAATGTTTTAAAATTGGGAAAGGTGTGCAACAGGGTTGTGTTCTTTCACCATACTTGTTCAGTATGTATGCTGAGCAAATAATACGAGAAGCTGGGTTCTATGAAGGAAAACATGGTATCAGGACTGGAGGAAGACTTATTAACAACCTGAGATATGCAGATGATACAACCTTGCTTGCTGAAAGTGAAGAGGACTTAAAATATTTACTGATGAAGATCAAAGAGCAAAGCCTTACGTACGGAGTACAACTCAATGTAAAGAAAACAAAAATCCTCACCACTGGACCAATAAACAGCATTCTTATCAATGGAGAAGAGATTGAGGTTGTCAAGGACTTCATTCTTCTTGGATCAACTATCAACACTCGTGGAAGCAGCAGTCAAGAGATCAGACGACGTATTGCATTGGGCAAATCTGCTGCACAGGAACTTTTTATTAAAGTATTGAAGAGCAGAGATGTCAGCTTGAAGACTAAGGTGCGCCTGACCCAAGCCATGGTATTTTCAATAGCCTCATATGGATATGAAAGCTGAACAGTGACTAAGGCAGATCGTAGAAGAATTGATGCCTTTGAGTTGTGGGCTGGAGGAGAATACTGAAAGTGCCATGGACTGCCAAAAGAACCAATAGATCTGTTTTGGAAGAAGTGCAACCAGAGTGTTCCTTGGAGGCCAAGATGGCTAGGCTTCATCTCTCATACTTTGGACACATTGTCGGGAGAGAACAGTCGCTGGAGAAGGATGTCATGCTGGGTAAGGTGGAGGGTCAGAGAAAAAGATGAAGACCCCCAATGAGATGGATCAGCCAGGTGGCATCATTGATGGCGTCAAGTGTGGCAGCGGTAGTGAGGTTGGCCCAGGATCAGACATTGTTTCGTTCTGCTGTGCATGGGGTCGCTATGAGTCGGTTCCGACTCGATGGCACCTGACAACAACAACAACAACAATGGGATCTACGTGAATCTAAAATCGCCTAACAATAAACACCCAAAAAGCTTGATAGCTAGGACACAAACAAGATTTTTACACCAATGCTCACTGCAACAGTACTCAAATAGCCAAAAAATGAAAGAAAGGAAAAAAAAAAATGTCCATCAAAAGATGCATGATAAAGAAAATAGAATATTATTCCATTATAAAAATAATGAAGTTCTCATAAATGTTATGATATGGGTGGAATAGGCCAGGCACAAAAGGACAAATATTGTACAATTTTACCTTTATGGAATATCTAGAACAGGAAAATATACAAAGACCAAACGGTGACCAGGGGTGGATGGGAGGAAGGAGAGCAGTTAATGTCTAAACTGGTACCAGGTTTCTGTTAAGAGGAAAAACTAGCAAAATGACAGTAGTTGTTGTTTCACAAAATAGTGAAAGCGACTAATGTTACTGAATTGTACATGCAAAAATGGTTACCTTAGGAAAAGGCTTGTCATGTTTATATACCACACACACACAGTATGCAATGACGCCATTGTAAAAAACAAAACGAAGCTTCTTGCTCTGAGTTCGTAAGTGAAAGAAGGGAAATTTAGATACGATGTGATATATAGAGAAAAGTGTGTATTTTTGGTCTGAGTGTGTAAGTGTAAGGAGGGAAATTTAGGTATTATGGGATAGAGAGAGAACAATGTGTTTTTCAAAGATGTAATGCCACGCTTAGGCTCTATTAACCATCAGAAAACACCCACACGTTTGAAGAACTGCAATGGGTAAAGAGTGGTCTTTTTAAGGTACTTGAACCTACATCAGCAGGTTATTAATATGAAGTGAACCAAACAATAAAACAAACACAGGAGAGGACTGCTTTCATAACAATAAAAACTAAAGATAAAGTTTAATTCTAATTAGTCAGGAAAAGAAAGAAAAAAAAAGATCATGCCAATGGCACTGGACTTCTCAATGATTTCTCAAATAGCACACTTAGATTTAGACATTTTACAGTTTCTCCATAAGAATTTCAATGTGGCAACCTTTTGGTAGCATATCTTGGTCGTTTCCAACGACCAACCTTCAGCTAGTAGTTCTTACTGGGCAATTTTTCTTGATGAAATATTACAGAGGATGAGGGTTTTTGTTGTTGTTGTTGTTTTTTACAACACTGTAGTATGGCTAACCCTTGAAGATCTGCTAAAGTATTCTGATTCGTTTCATTGCACGTGCCTCCCATTTTACCCTCAGTCCTAACAGCAACTGTTCTAACATTGGGAATATGCATGGCTTTTGCTCCAAGAAACCTTCAATCTCTCAGGAAGTGTGTGTTTCTTTGGTAGTAAAAATTGTGGTTCACCCCTCTAAGACTAAAACTCGAAGGGGACACATGAGCAGGTGTGTAAGCCTACTGACGACCACATTGGTCTATTGGTGAGTGGAAGAGCGGAAAAGACAGCAATGAAGAAATAGGTTGTTAATGAGTCTTCCTCTAATCTTTATGCCACCTTCTTCTACAGCAGTTTTGGGTTTACTTATTCAACCTGTATACTGAGCAAATGATCAGAGAAGCTGGTAATACGAAGAAAAACGTGGCATCAGGATTGGAGGAAGACTCATTAACAACCTGCGATATGCAGATGATACAACCTTGCTTGCTGAAAGTGAAGAAGACTTAAAATATTTACTGATGAAGATCAAAGATCAGAAATCCAGCCTTCGGTATGGATTGCATCTCAATGTAAAGAAAATAAAAATCCTCACCACAGGACCAATAAACAACATTCTTATCAACGGAGAAAAGACTGAAGTTGTCAAGGACATGCCCAGCATTTTTCAAGCTGAAAGAACTGAAGGAAAAATTCAAGCCTCAACTCGTAATATTGACGGATTCTATACGCAGAATATTGAATGATGCAGGAAGCATCAAAAGAGGATGGAAGGAATGTACAGTCACCTTACAAAGAAGAAATGACAGATGCTCAACCGTTTCAAGAGGTAGCATATGATGAAGGACCAGTGAGACTGAAGGAAGAAGTGTAAAGTGCACTGAAGGCACTGGCCAAGAACAAGGCTCTGGGAATTGACTGAATACAAACTGAAATCTTTCAACAAACGGATGCAGTACTGGAAACACTCAGTCATCTATGCCAAGAAATTTGGAAGACCAAATGACTGAAAGAAATCCATATGTGGGCTCATTCCAAAGAGAGGTGACCCAATGAAATGCGGAAATCAGACAGTATCATTAATACTGCATGCAAGTAAAATTTTGCTAAAGCTAATTCAAACATGGCAGCAACCATTCATTGACAGGGACTGCCAGAGGTTCAAGTCAGATTCAGACCAGGCGTAGAACACGTTGCCTGATGCCAGATGGATCTTGGCTGAAAGCAGAGAATACCAGAAATATGTTCACCTGTATTTTACTGGCTACACAAAGACTTTCAATTGTGTGGAAAATGACAACATTGAGGAGAATGAGTATTCCGGAACACTTAATTGCGCTCATGGGGAACCTGTACATAGACCAAGAGGCAGTTGTTCGAACAGAACAAAGGAACATCGAGTGGTTTAAAATTAGGAAAGGTGTACACTAAGGCTGTATTCTTTCACCATACTTATTCAATCTGTATGCTAAGCAAATAATCCAAGAAACTGGGATTATATGAAGAACGTGCATCAGGATTGGAGGAAGACTCATTAACAACCTGCGATATGCAGATGATACAACCTTGCTTGCTGAAAGTGAAGAGGACTTAAAATACTCAATGATGAAGATCAAAGACCATAGCCTTTGGTATGGCTTGCACCTCAATGTAAAGAAAACAAATATCCTCACCATTAGATCAATAAATAACATAAATATAGAGAAAAGATTGATTTGTCAAAGGCTTCATTTTGCTCAGATAAACCATAAACATTCATGGAAGCAGCAGTTAAGAAATTAAAAGACATACTGCATTAGGCTTCACAAGGCCTCCTTAAAGTGTTGAAGAGCAAAGATGTTAGCTTGAGGACTAATGTGCGCCAGATCCAAGCCATATTTTCAGTAGCTTTATATACATATGAAAGTTGGACAGCAAATAAGGAAGACCATAGAAGAATTGATGCATTTGAGTTATGGTGTTGGAGGAAAATACTAAAAGTACCATGGCTGCCAAAAGAATAACCTAATCTGAATTTGAAGAAGTACAGCCAGAGTGCTCCTTAGAAGCTAGGATGGCCAGATTTCATCTTCGGACATATCAGGAGGGACCAGTCCCTGGAGACGGATGTCACACTTTCACACTTGGTAAAGTGTAGTACAAGCAAAAAAGAGGAAGAGCTCCCAATGAGATGGATTGGCACCATGGCAGCAGCACTGGGTTCAAGCGTTAAAACAATTGTAAGACGGCGCAGGACTGGGCAATGGTTTGTTCTGTTGTGCAAAGGATCGCTATGAGTAGGTACCAATTTAACAGCATATAATCACAACAAATGAAGCAGAGAAAACAAAGGATCCACTTTTGCACTGGAAAATGAGATTAAGACTCTGCCCCTTGGAATAAGAACTGCCACTTACCAAATACTTACCTACATACAAGCTATTCACTTTCCCCAAGACTATTAATTTGGAAAATAGAGTAAATAGTTCCTCTCTATGTTGCTGTTGTTGTTAAGTGCTGTTGAGTCGGTCCCAACCCATAACGACCCTGTATAGGGTTTCCTAGGAGAGACTGGTGAGCTTGAACCATCAACCTTGCGATTCGAACCAACAACCTTGCAGTTCAAACCAACGTAGCAGTCCAGAGCAGTAACCCACAGCACCACACCAGGACGCCAGTTTATTCTCTACGTTGCTGTTGTTGTTAAGTGCTGTTGAGTCGATTCCGACCCACAGCGACCCTGTATAGGGTTTCCACGGAGCAGCTGATGAGCTTAAACCACGGACCTTGCAGTTCAAACGGCTATGCAGTCTGATGCATTATTAGCCCACAGTGCCACTCCAGGACTCCGTTATTATTCTCTATGTTGTTGTTGGTAAGTACCATGGTGTCGGTTCCGACTCATAGTGAACCTGCACAGGGTTTCCAAAGCTATAAATCTTTACAGGAGCAGAACGCCTCATCTTTCTCCAGCGGAATGGCTGGTAGTATCAAACTGCTGATCTTGCAGTTCGCAGCCCGATTTGTAACCACCACGCTACCAGAGGGAAAAAGGCAAGAGGCTCACCCTGATGGGCTTACACCGTGCCTGCAGCAATGGGCTCAAGCATATGGTTGTGAGGATTGTACAGTACCTGCAGGGTTTCATTCTGTTGTAACTAGGATTCCTACATCACAACAGCTCTCAACTCCCTACCACACAGTTGGTGAATAAAAGGAGGTAAAGTACTGAATTGGCCCAATGCCTAACGCAAAACCATTATCAAACACACCATCAAACAGTGAACTCCATCTCACAGCACCTACATAGATAGGATTTCAGAGACTGTAAATTGTTGCTCTCCCGCAGAGCGGCTGGTGGGTTTGAACCCTAGGTAGGCAGTCCAACACCTAACCCACTGTGCAAAGCCCTTTTGAAATACCCATAGGTAATTGAGGCCTGAGGAGGAGAGAGGGGGAGAGAGGGAGAGAGAGGGGGGGAGAGAGGGGGGGAGGGAGAGAGAGAGAGAGAACGGTGGCAGATGTAGTCGAAGAATCTAAGGTTGGATTGTGAAAAAAAAAAAAAAAATTATGGAAAGAATAACCAACGGAAGCCTGTGAGCGGCAGACTAGAGGGGGGATGGAGCAGTATATTTAAACTCAGGCTAACTACCCTGGGCATCCAAGAGGCCTGTGACTCTGGTGTTTTTCACTAACTCCCAGATGAAGCTGATGCTGCTGGTCTGAGAACCACCTTTTTGCTTAGCAAGGATTCAAATTATTTTACCTGTTAATGCACCAAGAGACACAGGTCCACCCCACCTACTCCGTCACACTGAAAGCAGCTGGAATCTCGGAGAAAGCAGCAGAGTGGGGAGGCGGCGGCTGCAAAAAGAGGGCGGCTCCCACCGCTGGAGGAAGTCCGCACGATCTCCGAGGGCGAAGGAGCAGGAGCGCGCAGGGGAGCGAGAGCAACGCCCTTAGGCCCCAAGGCAGCAGTCTGCGGGATCGCCAGCTAGTGGATCAAGCCAACGGGCGACACACGCCAAATCTATTTGACACCGGAGCAGGAGTGCGACGAAACTAGGCTGCCGATCAGAGGACGCACACTTCCGCTTCCGTTTTCTGGGCCATTTAGTGCCGCAAAGGAGGGGTTCCGTGCACGGACTTTTTGTTAAGAGCCGTAGAGTCGGTTCCGACTCATAGCAGCCCTCCCTGGAGGCGGGGATAGTGGGTTTAAACAGCTAACCTTACAGTTATGAACAGAAATTTCCATGGCCATTCACCAAATTTGTTGTTGTT
>NW_006408786.1:134296-137395 GCF_000296735.1 Chrysochloris asiatica
AAGAAATTTCAATAGGCGTTTCCCAAATTTTCTGTTGTTGTTGTTAAGAAATTTCAATAGGCGTTTCCCACCTTTTCTGTTGTTGTTAAGAAATTTCAATAGGTGTTTCCCAAATTTTCTGTTGTTGTTGTTAAGAAATTTCAATAGTTGTTTCCCACCTTTTCTGTTGTTGTTGTTAAGACCCTGTATAGGGTTTCCAAAGAGCAGCTGGTGAGCTTCAACCACAGACCTTGCAGTTCAAAGGACTTTGCAGTCTGCATTAGCCCACAGCGCCACGCCAGGACTCCTCTCCAAATTTAGATACAGTGAAAATTGTAAGAGCCACAACTCAGTAGAACGGTCCTGCATTTCGAAGTTTTAGTGTGGTGCTGTGAAATAAAGCACTGGACCCTAAAGTCGGCTTGAACCACAAGGTCAACAGTTCAAACTCACTGGCCACTCCTATGAAACCCTATACAAGGTCACCATGAGTCACTTGACAGCACTTAACAAAAATTTTCATACCTTGGAAAGCATGTGTAGTCTTACTGGTTTTTTATTACTCATTTTGTGGCTAACATTTGAGATTTACTTTTTTTAAATGTAATGTGCAATCCATTGCACAGAAGGTTAATTTCATTAATATAAAAGGAAATGGTAAAAATACATTTAAATAAGAATCAATAATGCAAAAAAAAAAAAGTTTTGGGACCAGAAAAAATTGGCATTTGCATATTTGGCCATTTAAAAATTTTACCATGTTATTTAGAGAAATAACTTCTCTACACCTCATAAATAATTTCTCTACACCTCATAAATAATTTCTCTACACCTCATAAATATCTCATCTCTGTTGTTGTTGACTTGGTTCTGACCCTGTGTAGGGCTTCCAAGGAACAGCTGGTGAGCTTGAACCACCAACCTTGCAGTCCAGTGCATTAACCCACAGCACCACACCAGGAATCCATCTTTAGAAGTGTTAAAGTGCTTAGTTTAGCGTCTGTTTCATGATTTGTTATCTCTTGTGTACCAGATTCCCTGGGAGCAATTCCAGTATGATCTCCACAAGTGTTGAGATCCCAGGAGAGAGTTTTCCATGGTGCCAGACATGAAGATGGTAGACCAGTAGTTGTCAGGATGGGTAAGTTAAATGAGAAATTCTGAAAATAAGTATCGTAAACAGTTTTTACTTGTTTTCTTATGTATGTGGTTGTTAGATGCCATTGAGTCAATTCCAACTCATGACAACCTAATGCACAAGTGAACAAAGCAGTGCCCAGTCCTGTGTCATCCTCACAATCAGGGTTACACTTGAGCCCATTACTTCTGCCACTACACCAATCCATCTTGTCGGATGGCTTCCTCTTTTTAACTGGACTCTCCAATTTACCAAGTATAATACTCTGGTAGCGTAGTGGTTACGAATCAGTCTACAAACTTTAAGGTCAGCGGTTCGAAACTACCAGCCGCTCCATGGGAGAAACATGAGGCTTTCTACTCCCGTAAAGATTTACACCCTCGGAAACCCTGTACAGGGTCGCTATGGGTCGGAACCGACTCAACGGCACTTAACAACAACAACAATCCTCTGGTAGCGTAGTGGTTACGAATCAGTCTGCGAACCGCAAGGTCAGCAGTTCGAAACTACCCGCTGCTCCGCGGGAGAAAGATGAGGCGTTCTGCTCCCGTAAAGATTAACAGTCTCGGAAACCCTGTACAGGGTCACTATGAGTCGGAACCGACTCCACGGCACATAACAACAACAACAACAAATGTCCTTCTCCAGAGATTGGTCCTTTATATAATATGTCCGAAGTAAGAGAGAAAAAGTCACACCATTCTGGCTTCTAAGAAGCATTCTGACTATTCTTTCAACACAGATTTTTTTGTTCTTCTGTCATTACATGGTACTTGTAATATTTTTCTCCAACACCAAAACTCAAATACATCAATTCGTCTATAGTGCTCCTTATTCATTGTCCAACTTTCACATGCATATGATGGTATTGAGCACTTTAATGAGAACTTTTACAGCAGATGTGCCTAATGCCATATGTCATTTGACTTATTGATTGCTACCTCTATGAGTGTTGAAGGCGGATACAAGCAAAATGAAGTCTTTCACAACTTCAATCATTTCTCCATTTATCATGATCTTATTTATTGACCCAGTGGTGGTGAGTTTTGTTTTCTTCATATTGAGGTATACAATCCATAGTGAAAGCTGTGGTCTTTGTGATCTTAATCAGTAAGTATTTTAAGTCCTCTTTACTGTCATCAAGCAAGATCGTATCATCTTCATACCGCAGGTTGTTCATGAGTCTTCCTCCCATCCTTTATGTAATCCAACTTCTCAGATAATTTGCTCAGCATAAGTGTGGTGAAAGAATACAACCCTCGTGCACACCATTCCTATTTTAAGCTATTCTTTGTCCCCTTGCTCTGTTCAAACAACTGTCTCTTGGCCTACATACAGGTTCATTGTGAGCACAATTAAGTGTTCCAGAATACTCATTCTCCACAATGTTGTCTCTAGATTTCCATGATCCACACAGTCAAAAGTCTTTGCAAAGTCAGTAAAGTACAGGAAAACATCTTTCTGGTATTCTCTGCTCTCAGCCAACATCCATCTGACGTCAGCAATGATATCCTCATTCCACATCCTCACTCAAATCCAGTTTGAACCTCTGGCAGTTCCCTCTCAATATACTGCTACAGTCATTTTAATATTATCTTTAGCAAAATTTACTTGCATGTGATATTAATGATCCTGTCCTCAGATTTCAGCATTCCGTTGAGTCACTTCTTTGGAATGGGCACAAATATGGATCTCTTCCAATCAGTTGGCCAAGTAGTTAGCCTCCAAATTTCTTGGGATAGATGAGTGAATGCCACAAGAGCTGCATCAGTTTGTTGAACATTTTTTATTTATATTCCATCAATTCCCTGAACCTTGTTCTTTGCCAATGCCCAGTGTCATAGCTTCCAACATCACAATATGCAAGCTACCACAGTACAGCACACTGAAAGACAAGTGGTGGTTCTCCTATATACACAAATACAATAAAGTTCTGAGGGCTCTGCCACCAGTATTTTAAATAATCAGCAGGATCACCCATG
>NW_006408786.1:144647-146122 GCF_000296735.1 Chrysochloris asiatica
TTACTGATGAAGATCAAAGACCACAGCCTTCAGTATGGGTTGTACTTCAATGTAAGGAAAACAAAAATCCTCATCACTGGACCAATAAACAACATCCATATAAATGGAGAAAAGATTGAAGTTGTCAAAGACTTCATTTTTCTCAGATCACCCATCAACACTCACGGAAGCAGAAGCTAAGAAATCAAACGTATTGCAATAGGCAAATCTGCTGCCCAAATGTTGAAGAGCACATTAAAGTGTTGAAGAGCAGAGATGTCAGCCTGATGAAAGCCATGGTATTTTCAATAACCTCATATGCATGTTAGAGTTGGACAGTGAATAAGGAAGATTGTAGATGAATTGATATATTGGAGCTATTGTGTTGGAGGAGAATATTTAAAAGTAACATGGACTGCCAGACAATAAACCAATCTGTGTTGGAAGAAGTACAACCAGAATGCTCCTTGAAATCTAGGATGGCCAAACTTTGTCTCTCAAACTTCACACATGTTATCAGCAGCAACCAGTCCCTGGAGAAGGATATCATGTTTGGTAGAATGGAGGGTCAGAGCATAAGAGGATACCCCCAAAGAGATGGATTAGCACAGTGACTGCAGCAATTGGTTCAAACAGCAACAATTTTGAGGTTGGTGCAGGACTGGGCAGTGTTTCATTTTGTTATGCATGGAATCACTATGAGTCAGTACCGACTCGATGGCATCTACCAACAACAAAAACATACAGTATATAACACAAATAAAATCTATTCTCATTGAACTATTTAAATTCATAGTGTTTCCGAGACTGAAACTTTTTAAGAACAAACAGCCTTCTCCTTCTCCCATGGAGTGGTAAGTGTACTTGAACTGCCAACCTTTCAGTTACTAGTCCAATGTTGAACTCGCAGTGACACCTGGGCTCCACAATAACACAAATGCATTCCCTAACATCAGCTATGGTTTTTTATTGATACTATTGTATCCGTATTGGCTGATCAATTGGAATAAATCTAATACATCAATACAAGTTGCCATATAATAAGGAAAATGGAAGTGGGGGGAATTGGAGGAAATAGAGATATACAGGAACTCTGTACTTTTCACACAACTATTCTGTAAACCTAATATTGTTCTAAAAAAAGAAAATCTGTTAGAAAACAGAAATTAATAAACACAAAATCAGCTAAAATATGTAAGACAGTCTTCTAGATAATTGGGATATTTCACTGAAAAATTCAAAGATTTCCCTACTTTAAGGGTTGGTGACTCAGCAATCAACAATATAGCACTAAATCATATTGGTTTTTGTTGTTGTTGTTGTTGTTAGGTGCCATCAATTCAGTATTGACTCATAGTGACCCTATGCACAACAAAACGAAACACTGCCCGATCCTAGGCCAACCTCACAATTGTTGCCACGCTGGAGCCCATTGATGCTTCCCTTTGCCAATCCACCTCACTGGGGGTCTTCCTCTTTTTCTCTGACCTTCCACC
>NW_006408786.1:147637-184776 GCF_000296735.1 Chrysochloris asiatica
GTGAAGGATGTCATGCCGGGTAAGGTGGAGGGTCAGAGAAAAAGAGGAAGACCCCTAACGAGATGGATTGGCCAGGTGGCATCATTGATGGACTCAGGTGTGGCAGCGGTAGTGAGGTTGGCCCAGGACCGGACATTGTTTCGTTCTGCTGTGCATGGGGTTGCTGTGAGTCGGTTCCAACTCGATGGCACCTTACGACAACAACATATACATATATATACACACACACACATACATGTATATATATATATATATATATGTATATATACACAATACACATATGTGTACATACATAGAGAGAGAGTGCTGGCGCTGTGGCTAATGCACTGAACTGCGAAGTCAGTCTGAACTGCAAGGTCGGTGGTTCAAGTTCACCAACCACTCCTTGGGAAACCTAAACAGGGACGTTATGGGTTGGAACCAACTCAACGACACTTAAGAACAACAACAAATACTCACATGGAGTCCTGGTGTGACATGCAGGATAATGCACTGGACCATGAGGTCAGTTTGAACTGCAAGGTCAGTGGTTCAAACCCATCAGCTGCTCCTATACAGGGTCACTATGGATCAGAACCAACTCAACAGCACTTAACAACAATATACACATACATATGTTCAAGAAACATCAAAGTACATATACATCCATTTTCCCATAAGTTATACAGCCAATCCCTGAGTTATAAATGTCCAGCTTATGAACAACCCACATTTATTAATCAGCCCCAGTAAAGCCTATTATAAAAATTCAAGGTGCGCACAATGGTTTGTAATAACAAATGGGTGCTACTTTGCAGCACACATCAAAATATTATTACTGTATTATATTAAAGATGTGTTTGTATATCTGCATATCACAGGTTGTTAATGAGTCTTTCTCCAATTCTGATGCCACTTTTTCTTCATATAATCCAATTTCTTGAATTATTTGCTCAGCATACAGATTGAATGAGTATGGTAAAAGTATATAAGCTTGGTGCACACTTTGCTAATTTTAAACCATTCATTGTTCTCTTGTTCTGTTTGAACAACTGCCTCTTGGTCTATGTACAGGTTCCTCATGATCACAACTAAATGTTCCAGAACACTCATTCTCTGTAATATTGTCCATAGTTTGTCATGATCCACACAATCAAAAGTCTTTGCATAGTCTATAAAGCATTGATATTTTCTGCTTTCATCCCAGATCCATCTAATACAGTAATGATATCCCTCATTGCACGTTGTTTTCTGAATCCAGCTTGAACCTCTGGCAGTTCCCTGTCAATGTATTGTTGCAGCCGATTTTTAAATTACCTTTAGTAAAAAAAATAAAAATAAAAAAGGGTTGCTCTCAATGAATTGAAGAAAGACTCATTAACAACCTGTGATATGCAGATGATTCAATCTTGTTTGATAAAAGTGTCGAGGACTTGAAATATTGATGAAGATCAAAGACCACAGCCTTTGGTATGGGTTGCACCTCAATGTAAAGAAGAAGAAAAAAATTCTCACCACTGGACCAATAACATCAAGATAAATGGAGAAAAGATTGAAGTTGTTGAAGACTTCATTTTGCTTGAATCAAACATCAACACTCAAGGAAGCAGCGATTAAGAAATTAAACGATGTATTGCATTGGGCACAAGACCTCTTTAAAGTGTTCAAGAGCAAAGACATCAGTCTGAGGATGAAGGTGTGTCTAACCCAAGTCATGGTATTCCAACAGCCTCATATGCATGTGTAAATTGGACAATGAATAAAGAAGACTGCAGAAGAATTGAGGCATTTGAGTTATGGTGTTGGAGGAAGATATTTAAAGCACCATGGACTGCCAAAAGAACAAACCAATCTGTGTTGTAAGAAGTACAGCCAAAATGCTCCTTGGAAGCCAGGATGACCAGAATTCGAGTCTCATACTTAGGACATGTTATCAGGAGGGACCAATCTTGGAAAAAGACATCATGCTTGGTAAAGTGGAGGGTCAGCAAAAAAGAAGATTCCCAACGAGATGAATTGGCACAGTGGCAGCAGCAATGGGCTGAAGCGTGGCAGCTATTGTGAGGTTGGTGCGGTATGGGGCAGTGTTTCATTCTGTTATGTGTAAAGTCCCTATGTGTCAGCACCTAACAACAACAATAAGTGGGACCCTGCTCAATGGGACGTAACAAGAAGTACCTTTCTCTAGGGATCATTGATTGCACTGTGGGTTAATGCGGGTCTGCTACTCAAGATGAGGCTATCCGCTCCAGTAAAGATTCACTGTCTCAGAATTGAAGCAACTTGATGGCATTGGGTTTGGTTTTGTGTTTTCAATAGGTCTTTTCTTAGAAAAATGATGAGACAGCATCAAACACATCTCAAATCTCAGGGAAACCACTAAACCTCACGGTCACTGAGTGAGCACTTACATGTAACCCCTCCCATTCGCCCGGAAAGTCCCAGAAACCGGAAGAGGAAGTGCACATCCGTGACCGGCACCCATGTTTGGTCGCGATCTTTGCGGTGAGTTTTGTTGCTTTAGGCGTCCCGCCTGGTGCCCCAGTCCCAGGTGCAGCTGCAGGGCCGGGCTTGAGGCGTTTCCCTTGCGCAGGCGTACTTCTCCGCCCTCCCAGGCTGGCCCGGTGCTCGCCACATCTAGTCGGGTTCCTCCGGGCTGCCCTCGCCCCTCGCTGCTTGTAGCTTTGGTGCCGCCGCCGCCGGGAACCCAGCCACCCGCCTTGTCTCGCCTGTGTCGCTGCTGTTCTCGGCGCGGCCAGGTTCGGGAAGGCAGAGTACGTGTGCTGGACTGGATCTCTCAGGGGAAATCCTGTAAACAGGTAAAACCATGTCAGTCCGAGCCCAGCGCAAGTGTGGTTCCGAGCCCAGCGGCATCAGCTTCACCTGGGAGTCTGAGAAATGCGGCTCACGGGCCTCTTGAAACCCAGGGGATTTCACCCGGAGTCTGAATGCAGTGCGTTCTCCCCTTTGTTTACTGTGCTTCCTCAGGGCAGGACTATTGTTAAGTGTTGCTGGTCAGAAAAACGGCAGTTTTGTGGGATTTATATTCCCCGTGCATATAGGACTTTGCTTATCACAATTTCATAAGGAAGGTATTTAGTAAGAGGCACATTTCAAAGAACTTCTTTGTAAGGCAGACATTTTTGGCATGATTTGTAAGGAAGAAAAAAAATACAGCCAACCCTGGTTTGTCGGATGTAAAATGTATGGTGGCCAACCGTGTTTAACATAGGACAGGAGTGATTGATAGAGATTCCATACCCAATGTTTCTCCAAGACGTTAAGCTTGTTTGAGACACAATGTACACCTGTTTGTATGCTGGTGATTCGCCCACAATTTCTGCTCCCAAAGATCCACACTTCTTTGTAGGTTGAAGCCTCTTGAAGCAAAAGCTGTGCATATTCCCAGTGTCCACCCAGGAAATATTGAAAATGAGGTCAAAATAGGAGGCATGTGTAATGAAACGAATCAGAATTCTTAAACAGATCCTGGAGATTCAGCTACATGGTGGTGGCAGTGGTGGTGTGCAGTGAAGTTGGTTCCAACGCAGAGCAACTCTATATAGGGTTTCCAAGGCTGTAAATCTTTACTGGGTCAGAAAGCCACATCTTTCTCCCAAGGAATGGCTGGTAATTTCAAACTGCTGACCTCGAGGCTAGCAACCCAACTTGTAACCACTATGCTCCTTACTCAGCTACATTACAGTGTTGCAGAAAGTATTCTTGATAATAATTCTTTACATAGCAATTGTTACTTTAGTCTATTCCTACTCTTGGCAGTCTCTGGAGAACTGCACCCTTGAACCAGGGATTTCAAGATCTTTGGAAGCAAATCACCAGGCCTGTTTTCTGAGTCACCTATAGGTGGGTTCCATTCACCAACTTTTGAACACTGAACTATTTGTGCCACCCCAAAACAAAAACTAAATCCATTGCCACTGAATTTCTTTTTACTCATAGCAACATTAAAGAACGGAATTATAAATCTTTATAGGTAGGACAATGGTTACGCTCTCGGCTACTAACGAAAAATGTCAGTGGTTCAAACCCACCAGCTTCTCCATGGGAGAGAAGTGTGGCAATCTACTTCGGTAAGGATATACAGCCTTGGGAACCCGAAGCCCTGCTCTGTCCTATAGGATCGCTGTAAGTCTGAGTCAATTCAGTAGCAATGATTTGTTTTTGTTTGTTTGTTTTAATCTTTCGTGGAGCAAACCATCAGGTTTCTTTCTCTTATGGTGCTGCTGAGTATGTTTGAACAGCCACCCTTTCAGTTTGCAGTAGAGCATTTAATGAATGTCTGGCATTGGTAATATGACTGGAGAATATGTTACTTTTAAAATGAAATAGAATATATAATAAAGTAGAATGAAGGTGGTGGGTGGTGGTCATTATGTGCCGTGGAGACAGTTCCGATTCATAGCAACCCTGTACAGGTTTCCCGAGGCTGTAAATCTTTACGGGAGCAGAAAGTCTCATCCTTCGCCCGCAGAACAGCTGGTAGTTTCGAACTGCTGACCTTATAGTTCGCAGTCGGATTCATAACCACTAATGTGTGTATCAAATCTACTGATTGTAAGAGCACCAAGCTGATGTCCTTTTTACATAGAACAAAAGGTAAGGGAAAAATATAGAGACACTAAAGCTATATATCATTTCAAAAGCTTCCTTTAGTTTCATAACAAGTTGATGCAGATCCAAATATTTTTCAAAAAGTTCCAGGTGAGTGTGTGCTCCGAAAGGCCTGTTATTTCTGAAATGCAAAGACACTGTGAAAGGCTGCCCCTGGGCCTGGGAGGAAGTCCTGCCCAAGGAAACAGCTGAAGGCCAACAATCTGTGTCTCCCTTCTTAACAGTGTCTCCTCTTCATCCTTCTTTCATTTCAGGTCACAGGTGTGCCCAGGGAGAACTAATCCACTCTCGGCAGCTGGACACCTAGGGCAATCATCTTGAATATCCGTAGAATCACAAGGAAGGATTTCAACTGTTCTGACTGGGCTGTGTGAACCAAACATTATTCATCTACTTTCAGATTGCATAGTGGTTCAGCTTCCACACTGACTCGTTTTACTGAAGTGGCATCTTGGGCTCAGAGACGACAGTCACTTACACTTCCGGAAGCTGCGCTAAGGAAATGGTGAGTAGTACCAGAACCTGCGTTATTCTTACTATAAGGAGTGAGCTCAGTAAAATTTGTTGGGGAGCCATTTGTGTGCTCTGGAACCTGTTTGGTCCTCAGTGCGGTAAAAAGGTGCCAGCGAGAGCCAAGGGATTGAGCCCCAGGAGGCACCCTAAAGCTCTTTTGTGCTATCATTTCACTGGACCCTGTTTACATGTGTGATTTTTTCAAGCTTGGGGCCACCTTCCAAGTGCAACCCTCAGAATTGGCACTGTGGGGCATTAGCATCCCCAACCTGAACCTTGGTGATCTAAACTAAAGAAAGAGAAGTTTTGACTGAAGAGGCTGAACCCTTCAGAGCCATCCATAACCCATCACTGCAGTTGTCTTGGTTTCCTCTGGGCATTGGAGCATTTCCTGGGTTGTTCTAAAGCTACAGCTATACCTCTCACACTGGATGATGGGGCCAAAAATGGGGGGAGAGTTAGTAAGTGAAGGCCCTGACTCTGCTTATGGAGTCCTTAGTGGGGGGAGTGTTCTCTTCATATCATCGAAAGATTAAGTGTGGGGACAGAGGACAGCTGGTCCTGTGTAGGGTCTGCAGATCCATCTTTTTTCTGTGATGTTTTAATGCTCTCCACAGCCTTGAATTGGAATCTAAAATTAAAATGTTCTCCTTTGCTAGAAGAGCTCATTATCTGAACTAGGTATATTTTTAAGTTCTCGGGTTTATAATTTCCACTGAAAGAGAATTTCTGGACCCATTGGTATGTGTCTACTGAGAATTCTTTAATTTAATGGATGTAAAACTTCTCAAGCACAGAGGAATGCTTATTGTAACTGATGTAAAAGTTACTCTAAAGCTTACTTAAATCTTGAGAAGGATTTTTAAAAAGATTTTTATTACATCTTGCCTAACGTGTTAAATATCTTAGCCATTTTAGAAACAGTCTTCTACCAGAGATGCAATAGAGATACAAACTCTGATATCCCTGGTCACTGTGTTTAGAAAGAGAGCTCTAATTTACATTTTTCTGATGTGCCAGAATGTAGTAGACCAGGTGGAGGGTTAGCGAAAGATGGATTAACACAGTGACTGTGTTAACAAGATCTCAAACAACCACGTGAAAATGCAATGGGACCAGGTGCTGTTTTCTTCTGTTGTGTGTGCATGAGCGGCTATTAGTTGAAACCAATTTGACTGCACCTAACAATAACAGTTTGGGTTAATGCGCTGGACTGAAAGGTCGGTTTGAACCTCAAGGTCTGTGGTTCAAGCTCACCAGCCGCTCCTCAGAAACTCTATACAGGGTCGCTATGAGTTGGAACCAACTTGACAGTACTTACCACCAACAACAACAATAATATAGTGGGGAATGCAGTGGCTCCGAACAATAAGCACTGGACTGCCAACCACAAGGGTGGTGGTTTGAGCCCAGCAGCCGCTCACAGGAAAAAGATGAGGCCAACCAATCCTCAGGAGCAAGACGAGGCAGTCTGCAACTGTTAACAGATTTATAACCTTGGAAAACCTATGGAGCGTCTGTCCTGTAGGTTCTGAGACACAATCAACTCACCCGCACTGGCGGTGGGTTTGAGGAGTATGAAATGCTATCTTGCTTTGATTTTCTTCTACAGTTTCCCCGTACTACTCTACTGTTAACAAGGTTCTATGGAGTCCTGGTATGTTTCTAGAGGATAAGCACTGGACTACTGACTGCAAGGTTGGTGCAGTTAGAAGTCCAGTGCTCCTTAGAAACCCTATACAGGGTCGCTAGGAGTCAGAAACCAACTCAACAGTACTTAACAGTAATGATAGTGACAAGCCTTTTTAGGACTTCTTGAAAAACTGTGGAAATTTTCCTCCTAGTTTATAACTTATGTTTTTTACTTATTTGTCCTGCCTTTTGATAATTAGGTGTGAATTTAAATATAGTTGAATTTGTTAATCTTGTTACTTACATCTTACTCTTAAAAGAATTTCTTTTCTCTAGTCTAATGCCATAAATTACATTTGCTTATAACTTCTGAAAGTTTTATGATTTAAAATTTTCCCATTTCAAATTAATCTACCAGAAATTGATGTTTGCATACGGAGTGCTTAGGAATAGATTAATTATTATTCCTTTTAGACTGTTGATGATGTTGGTGGGTTCCATTGAGACAGCTCCAACTAATACCGACCCTATGTACAGCAGAACAAAATACTCCCAGCCCTGCACCGGTTGCCGTGTAGAAGCAAGCCCCTTGTTGCACCACTGTGTCAGGGCATCTCACTAAAGGTCTTCTTTGCTGACCTTCCACTTTACCAAGTATGGTGTCCTCCAGAGTTTGGTTCCTTCTGATAACAAGTGTAAAGTACATGAGATGAAATCGTGGCCATCTTTGCTTCTAAGAAACATTCTGGCTCTACTTATTTCAAGAAAGATTTGTTTGTTCTTCTAGCAGTCCATGGCGTATTTAATTTTCTTTATCAGTACTATAATTCAAAGGTATCAGTTCTGCTTTGATCTTCCCTTATTCATTGTCCAGTATTCATATGTATGTATGAGGTGGTCGAAGCATCATAGCTTGGCACACCTTAGTCCTCAAACTGACATCTTTGCTCTACAACACTTTAAAGAGGTCTTGGGCAGCAGATTTGCCTAATGCAATACATTGTTTGATTTCTTGACTGCCTCTTCCATGAGTGTTGATGGTTGAGCTGAGCAAAATAAAGTCTTTGACAACTTCAATCTTTTCTCCATGTATTTGGATGTTGTCATTGATCCACTGGTGAAGATTTTTGTTTTCACATTGTGGTGTAGCCAGTACCAAAGGCTGTGGTCTTTGATCTTCATCAGTAAGTATTTTAAGTCCTCTTCGCTTTCAGCAAGCAAGGTTGTATCATCTTCATATTGCAGGTTGTTCATAAGGCTTCCTCCAAGCCTGATGCCACAATTTTTCTTTATATAATCCAACTTCTTAGATTATGTGCTCAGCATACAGGCTGAATAAGTATGGTGAAAGAATACAACCCTGGCACATAACCTTTCCTAATTTTAAACCATTCAGTGTCTCCTTGTTCTACTCAAACCACTGCACCTTGGCCTATATATAGGTTCCTCATGAGCACAATTTGGTGTTTTAGAATACTCATTCTCTGTGATGTGTCCCACAGCATATCATCATCTTCCATGATGTTTGGGAAATTTTCTTCCAGCAGTTCTTCAAGTTATCTTTTCTGTGGTTTTCTTTGTCTTCCTGTTCTGCAATTCCAATCACCCGTAAGTTATCCTCTTCATATTGTACCACATGAATCTTAGGCTTTCTTTGGATTTTTCCTGATTGTTTTCTAACTTCCTAGAATTGAAAGTTTAATCTTCCAGCCCACTGATTCTGGCTTCCATTGATTCAAATGTACTCCTTTGTCCTTTCAGTGTATTGTCTATTTCTAATATCTTAGTATTAACCTTCTGGATTTCCTTATGCAGGATTTGTACTGTCGCCAACTCTTTATCTGTTTTGTTTGAAACAGAAAAGCAGTAGTGCTTTTCTGTATTCTTCCTTGGTTTACTTGACCTTTCTGCCAGTAGTTTGGAGGTACTTAAATATCATTTATCCTGAACTCTTTTCAGGCAGTCCCAGTACCTCTTTTTCCTCAAAAACAGTTTCTAGCTCTCCCTCTCAGTCATTTGTTTGATCTACTCTGTCTTATTTTTTTATGTGAACAAAGATTATCTGTTGCTTTTGAGGAATTGCGGTGTATTTGTATGAAGCTAATGAATGTTGGTGCATGCTGGTGAGGTGATCAAGAGATGAACACTTGTGCACTGTTCTCTGCTATTTGTGAAGAACAGTTTAGGGTGAATTTAGCTGATGTTGGTTGTTGTCGTTGATCCGATATATAGCAGCTGGTATTGACTCTGGCCCAATTGATGGGACTGAGGAGAGGGTGCGGCTTCAGACCCCTTTTATTTGGTGACAACATGGGGCAAAGTACGCAGGGGCCACTGGCTGAGGCTGGCCTGCATGAAGGTGCAGAGGGCTGGTCAGAGCTACCATGTCTTTTTGTAAGTTGATATTTCCTTTAATTTTTTATTTATTTGTGTGTGTGGATGCATCACAGTTTACCTATTCATTCATTACCTTTTCAGCTATTGTTCAAATTTACACACTATTAACTAAAGCCAGTGATGAAGAAATTGAAGCATTCTACCAACTTCTTCACTCTGAAATTGATCAAACATGCAATCAAGATGTATCAATAATTACTGTTGACTGGAATATGAACATTGGAAACAAAGCATTAGGATCAGTAGTTGGCACATAGGGTTTTAGCAGTAGAAATGGTGCTGGAGATGGCATGGTAGAATTTTGCAAGACTAACAACTTATTCATTGTGATTACCTTTTTTCAGCAACATAATCACTAACACATGGACCTTGCCAGATGGACTATATAGGGATCAAATTAACTTTATCTGTGGGAAGAGATGATAAGAGACGCTAAAGATCATCAACCCAAACAGGCCAGGGGTCAATTGTGGAACAGACCATTGGCTGTTCATATGCAAGTTTAGGCTGAAGCTGAAGGATATTAAAACAACTCCACAAGAGCCAAAATATCACCTTGCATATTGTTGTTGTTGTTAAGTGCCTTCGAGTCGGGTCCGACCCATAGCGACCCTGTACAGGGTTTCCGAGGGTGTAAATCTTTACGGGAATAGAAAGCCTCATCTTTCTCCCGCGGAGCGGCTGATAGTTTCGAACCGCTGACCCTAAGGTTCGCAGCCCGATTCGTAACCACTACGCTACCAGAGCTCCTTACCTTGCATATATCCCACCTGAATTTAGAGACCATCTCAAGAACAGATTTGATGCATCAGACATTAATGATCGAAACCAGAAGATTTGTGGATGACATCAAGAGCATCATTCATGAAGGAAACAAAAGTCATTAAAAAGACAGGAAAGAAAGAAAAACCCAAAGTATATGACAGAAGAGAGTCTGAAACTTGCTCTTGAACATAAAGTAAAGCGAATGGAATAAATAATTAAGTAAAAGAACTGAACAGAAAATCTTGAAGGACAGCTCAAGAAGAAAAAGAAAAGTATTATAATGAAAGGAGCAAAGACGTGGAGTTAGAAAACCCAGCATAGCTGAAGCTGAAAAAACTTGAAGAAAATATTCAAGGTTCGACTTGCAATATTGAGGGCTTCTGTGGGCAAAAAGAAGGCCTGGTGTGGCTCCATGGGTTAATGTGCTGGACTGCAAAGCCGTTGGAACTGCAAGGTTGGTGGTTCAAGCTCACCAGCCACTTCTTAGAAACCCTATACAGGGTCGCTATGTGTCAGAGCCAACTTGACAGCACTTAACAACAACAACAATGGGCAAAATATTGAGAAATTCAAGAAGCATCTAAAGAAGATGGAAAGAACATACAGAATCAGTATACCAAAAAGAACTGTTTGACTTTTACCCATTTTAGGAGGTAGAATATGATGAAGAATCAATGGTATTGAAGAATGATATCCAAGCTTCACTGAAGCTAAAAATACGACTTTGGGAATTGACAGAATACCAATAAAAATGTTTCACCAACCTGATATACTATTCTATGCCAAGGCATTTGTAAGCCAGAAGAGATCCATATTTATGCCCATTCAATAGAAAGGTAACCCAAAAGATTGGAGAAATTCTTGAACCATATCATTAATATTAAATACAAATAAAATTTTGCTGAAGATCGTTCAAAACCAGTTTTAGGAACATACAGACAGGAAGCTACCAGAAATTCAAGCTGAATTAAGGACATGGAACAAGGGATATCATTGCTGATGTAAGGTGGATCTTGTCTGAAAGCAGTGAATACCAGAAAGATGTTTACTTGTGTTTTATTGATTGTGCAAAAGGCATTTGCTTGCCTGAATGTTAACAAACTGTGGATAACATTGTGAAGAATGGAATTCCAGAAGACGTAATTGTGCTCATGTGGAAAAGTGGCAGTTGTGTGAACAGAATGTGGGGGAGCTAAGTGGTTTAAAACCAGGCAAGATGTATATCAGGAATGTATACTTTCCCCATACCTGTTCAACCTGTGTGATAAGCAAAGAATGCGAAGAACCTGGCATCAGAATTGGAGGAAGACTGATTAACAACCTGTGACATGCAGATGACACAACCTTGCTTGCTGAGAGTATAAAGGACTTGAAGGACTTGAAGCACTTGCCTATGAATACCAAAGAATACAACCTTCAGGGTGGATTATAACAATGTGGGGAAAAAAAAAAAAAAACCTTCACCACTGGACCAATAAACAACATGATAAACAGAAAAGATTGAAGTCAAAGATTTGATTTTACTTGGATCCACAGGTAGAAAGAAAAAATTTGTTGTTGTTAAGCACTGTCAGGTTGGTTCCAACCCGTAGTGAACCTGTCGAGGGTTTCCAAGAAGCATCTGGTGAGCTTAAACGACCGACCTTGAGGTTCAAACCACCTTTGCAGCCTAACCCTTTAACCCACAGCGCCAACACCAGGATAAAAGAAAAAAAAAAAAGGGGGTGGAGGGAAGAGTTAGTTGAGAAGAAAGGAGAAAACCAAAAAACAAACTGGGGCACAAGTGTTAGGTGCCAAACACAACTGTAGCAGAAATGTGGAGCTCCCTTCAAGGGAACACACACTGCCATCCATGCTGGCGTTGCTGGTCATGGGTGAGAAGTCACCTGCTCCATGGAATCAAAACAAGAAAGGGGGGGGGGAGAGGAAGGAGGGAAGAACTAAAAAGGTGAAAAGAAAACAAAAAGCTATATAAAGGAAAAAAGCACAGTACTGGTGTGGTGCTGCAGATTAATGTGCTGGACTGCAGTCAGTTGAACTGCAAGTTCAGCAGTTCCAGCTCAGCAGCCACCCCTTGGAAACCCTATAGAGGATCACTATGAGTTGGAAACAACTCGACAGCACTTAACAACAACAACTGGCCAAAGTACTAGCCAGCCATCACATGTAGTCGCATGGGATTGCAGCACTTGTGTGTGGAAGTGTTCACTTTTGACTGCAGAGGCTGCTAACTGTTGTGGGGAGGGGGTGTCTGTTCTGTGGAATTACACAAAAAACGACAGGAAGATGAAAGGGGTTAAAATGGTGTGGGGGAGGTAGGGAAGAATTCAAAAGGTAAAAGTAAGAAGAATGAAAGTAGCCTTGTACTATCGTAAACATTAGCTGCCAACTGGTAATGTAGTGGTTACGGGCTGCGAACCGCAAGGTCAGCAGTTCGGAACTACCAGCTGTTCTGCGGGAGAAAGATGAGGCGTTCTGCTCCTGTAAAGATTTACAGCCTCGGAAACCCTGTACAGGGTCGCTGTGGGTTGGAATCTAATCGACTCGACGGCACTTAACAACAACAACAACATGACTGCTCAGGAATACAGTGCTCACCCCTTAGGGTTGTGAACTTCTGACTGGGGAGGGGTGGGTTCCCCAAAAAAGGATGAGGAAAAGGGCAAGGAAGGAGAAAAATAAAAAATGAAAGGGAAAAAAGTGGGGGCAGAGGGCAGGGAACTAAGAAGAAAGGTAAAAAGATTTCACACGGGTAGTACTGACAATGAGGGAGGAGATTGGTTGGCTTCCAGGTAGGTAGGGGTGAAGGGTGGTACACCTCCAGTCATTGGCTGTTAGTCAAAGTAAGTAGGAATTTCATTGATGTGGCTGCTGGTATAGTCCTGGGCAAGCAGAGCTGGTTATTTGCTCTGGAATGCTGCTTCATGCAACAGTGCAAATAGAGTGTTATGTGCCAATTGTCAATTTACGATCCTTATTTGCTGATTTCATTCTCTCTCTTCTCATGTGTATTTGATCTGTCTTACTACTGTGGCCTTTTCTTTGAAGCTCTGGATTCCAGAATTGTTATCTGTATCAATTTCACTTGGTTTCTCCAGTGTAGAGAGTCTGGAAAATGTATCTGCTTAGATCACCATCTTGTTTTTTAAATTTTTATTTTAATATTAGGTTAACACTGGCTTTATGAATTAGTTTTGCATATTCCCTCTGCTTTCTTTTTACTGGAAGAGACAGAGAATTGGTATGTTTTCTTTATTAAATATTTGATATTAATATTTGGTGTTTTCTGCTTTTCAATTCTTACTTAATGATTCATTTATCAGAGATCAATGTACTCAGATCATCGACTACTTCTTGGGTCTGCCTAGATAGTGTTTTCCAAGAAATTGGTCCATTTCATCAAACTTAAGTCTGTGGGCAATTTTAGCGCTGTAGGACAAATTCTGTACTTAAAGGTCAATTTGAACTATAAGGTCATTGGTTCAAATACACCAGCCAATCCTCGGAAACCCTATACAGGGTCATTATGAGTCAAAACCAGTTCAATGTCGTTTTACAATAACAACATCCTTTTAATGTCAGTAGCATTCATTGCCCCTCTTTCATTTATGATATTAATAATTTATCTTCTTTTTTGCTTAGTTAACCTGGCTATTGATCTTTTGGAAACTAGTTTTTGTTTTGTTAACTTTCTCTTTTGATAGCCTATTTTCATTTTTGTTAATTTGTTTTCTAATTGTTATTTTTATCTTCTTATTTTGGATTTAATTTGCCTTTATTTTTCTAGTTTTCTAAGGTGGAAGCTTAGGTTATTGATTTTAGATCTTTCTTTTCTAATAAGTGCATTCAACAGTATAAATTTCCTTGTAAAATGTTGTTTATGCAAATTTTACAAGGAAATTTATACACAAATTTTAATGCAGTGTGTTTTCATTTTCACCTATCTTTTTTTTTTTCCCATTGTGAGTTGAGTGATAGTTTACATGGGAGAACATCAGCTTTACATTCATCCTATCGTATTTCATTTCATTGCAATGACTACAGTCCCCTCCATGCATCATCATTCAACAACATTTGTTTCTATTCCCTCTGTTTTTGTTTTTGTTTTATTTTATGTACACTGAAGCACTCAGGAATATATGACCATCCAAACAACCATTTAAACATACCCTGCAAGCCTGCCTCCCAGCCGCCAGCATACAGCCCTCTCCCTCCTTGAATCTAGACTCCCCAGGTGCTCCATCTCTACACTTCATCATCTCTGCCTCTATTTTTGGCATCGCTACTTCTCTGGATAGGGTCCCGTACTCTGCTCTTATCCCCTGATGGTCCCAGGGTCTTCCACTCCTGGACTTCAAGGTCAGCCACTCCCTTCCTTTTGTTCCAAGATATCTACCTTTACATTTGTAACAGTCACAATCAGTCCTGATAGCAGTTATTCACTACTGAACCACAGAAGTCTTATCCCCATCTCCTTTCACCAGCCCCATCTAGACAGGTTGGAAACCACTCAGTGGAGATTCTACCTTCCCCTGCACCCTCTGGAACTAGGCACCCTCTTGAAAGCTTGTAAGCCAGTCACTTCGTGCCTCTGTAGCTCCCCCATTTTTGGTAGCCAGTGTCTAAGTTGCCCCTCCCTATAACCCTGTGTATAGAGGAGATGGAAATGATCCTTGCTATAAAGATTTGTTCTCTCTTTTAAGATACTACATCCATAAGTATAGGTCAAATTCATCAAATTGTAATTGATACCACTTTTTCCCCCTCTTGTTCCTTCCTGTAGTCGAGTTCTGATCATCCAGCTATTGAAGCCAGGTCAAATGGGCACTGTCTGCAAGTATGGGCATTACTGCACATCTCACATATTGTGCATCTTCACATGTCTTTTTATTTCTCTTGAGGCTTTGTCTTCGTCTCATATACTATTAAGAAGCATATTCTCATTTTGGGATTTTCCAAATAATCTTGATGTTATTGATGTCTACTGTAAGTTCTTTGAGGTCTGAAAACATACTTTATATGACTGTTAATCTTTCAAATTTTTGACAATGTGTTGTGTTGCCCTATGAGCCTGAGAAGAATGTGCCTTCTGCTGCTTTTTGATGTAGTATTCTATAAATGTCAATTTGATCCACCGTTAATAATGATTGTTGTTAGTGCTCTCAAGTCGGTTCTGACTCATAGTGACCCTGTATAGGGTTTCCAAGGAGTGGCTGGTGAGCTTGAACTGCCAACCTTGTGGTTCAAACCAAACTTGCAGTCCTGTACATTAACTTGCAGCGCTGCAAATATATTCTTACTGATATACCCTACTTGCTGGATCTGTCCGTTTCTGAGAGAGGAGTGTTGAACTCTCCATCTATAATGATTGATTTATTTCTCCTTGCAGGTCTGTTAGTTTTTGCCTTATGTATTTTGGTGCACTGTTGTTAGGCACAAACACATTAAGGACTATTATATCTTACTAGAGAATTTTAAATCTCTGTAGCATCTTAGATTGGTTCTGTTGCTTTCTCTCTTCAAGCTGCCTTTTGTCTCTAAGTATGCCTTGTTTTTTGGTGAAAACCAAAGCTTATGCACTAAGAGAACTAAGCTAAGTAGCCCTGCAATTTAAGATTTGATCTTTATCTGGCTAAAAGTTGTTATTACGTGCCATCAAGTCCATTCCAACTTATAGTGACCCTATGCACAACAATGCTTGGATCAGCCATCAACACTCATGGAAGCATCAGTCAAGACATCAAACAATGTATTACACTACGCAAATCTGCAGCACAAGACCTCTTTAAGTGTTCAAGAACAAAGATGTCAGTTTAAGGACTAAGGTACGCCTGACCCAAACCATGATATTTTCTATAACCTCACATGCATGTGAAAGTTGAACAGTGAATAACAAAGACTGTAGGAGAATTGATGCATTTGAGTTATGGTATTGGAGGAGAATGTTAAAAGTACCATGGACTGCCAATAGAACAAAAAATCTGTGTTAGAAACAGTACAGCCAGAGTAGTGCTCCTTGGAGGCCCGGATGACCAGACTTCATCTCTCATACTTTGGACATATTGTCAGGAGGGACCAGTCGCTGGAGAAGGATATCATGTTTGATAAAGTGGAGGATCAGAGAAAAAGAGGAAGACCCCCAACGAGATGGATTGGCACAGTAGCAGCAACAGTGGGCTCAGGTGTAGCAACGATTGTGAGGTTGGTCAGTGTTTCATTTTGTTGTGCACAGGGTTACTATGAGTTAGTACCAACTCAATGGCACCTAACAACAAAACAACAACAGCAACGTGTACAACAAAACCCAATCTGGTCCTGGACCCTCCAGTTGTTGTGTTTGAACCCATTGGTGCTATCACTGTGTTGGTCTGTTTTGTTTGAGGTCTTCCTGTTTTTTGCTGACCCTCACTTTAGCAAGCATGATGTCTTCTCCAGGAACTAATCCTTCCTGAGAACATGTCCAAAGAGCAAGAAACAAAATCTCTCCATCCTCTCTTCTAAGGAACGTTCTGACTGTACTTCATGCAACACCGATTTGTTTCTTCTGGCAGTCCATGGGACTTCCAATATTCTTCACCAAAACCATCAATTCTTCTATAGGCTTTCGTACTCTTTGTCCGACTTCACATGCAAATGAGGCAATCTAAAATATGGCTTGGGTCTGGTGCACCTTAGTCCTCAAATTGACACCTTTGTTCTTGAGCCCTTTAAATAGGTCTTTAAATAGCCCTTTAAATAGGTCTAGATATAGTCAGTTTAATTCCTGTATATTCCATCTGACGGGGTCCACGTTTATAGTTGCCTTTTATGTTGTTAAAAAAAGGTCTTTGCAATGAATAAGTCAGTGATCTTACAAAATTGTATCATAGGATTTTCAGCCTGTTTTCTATCGCCAAAGCCATATTTTCCAAATACTGATCCTTCTTTTTCTATATTTTGCATTTCAATCACCAGTAATATCAGTGCATACTGATTGCAAATATTTCATCCATTTCAGCCTGAGATCTTGGTGGAATTCTATAATTACGTCATCAGTGGCTTTCGTGGTTGGTGTGTAAATATGAATGGCAGTGGTATTAGCTGTTGTTCCTTGTAGGTGTATGGATATTGTCCTATCACAGCACTGCACTTCAGGGTAGATCTTAAAAGGCTCTTTTTGATGATGAATGTGATGCTATTCTTCTTCAATTTGTCATTCCCGGTACAGTAAAACATTGTCAGATTCCAAAGGGTCAGTCCCCATCCACTTGAGTTCACTAATGCTTAGGATACCGATTTTTGTTTGCTTCACTTCATTTTTGACAACTTCCAGTTTTCCTAGATTCGCATTTTGTGCATTTCATGTTCTG
This sequence comes from Chrysochloris asiatica, assembly GCF_000296735.1. NCBI lineage: Eukaryota > Metazoa > Chordata > Mammalia > Afrosoricida > Chrysochloridae > Chrysochloris > Chrysochloris asiatica. The sequence continues at coordinate 164,905 of NW_006408786.1, forward strand.
ATGATTAATGGACATTTGCAGCTGTTTCTTCTCTTTTCCAGATTTGCCCATCAGTAAATGACTACCCCGAAAGTTTTGCTTCATTCCTATCGTTATAGTCCACTGTACTTTGAGGAGACAGCTTTTCCTGTTAGATTTGAGTGCCTCCAACCTCAGGGGCTCATCTTGTGACACTATATTAGAACATGTTTCACTGGTATTGATAAGGTTTTCAGTGGCTAACCATTTACAGGAGCTTGGTGACTCTGTAGCATAAGTAGTCGACTGTGAACCACAAAGTCAGAGGTTCAAGCCCATCAGCTGCTCTCTGGGAGAAAGATGAGACTTTCTGGTCCTATAAAAATGTACAGCCTCTGAAACTCATTCAGGGTCACTATAAGTCAGACCCAACTCAGTGGCACTTAAGCACAACCACCATTCAGAAGTCGTTTCCCTCTCTTCCTTGCCTGTCTTCGGAAGCTCCACTGAAACCTGTCCACCATGGGTGACTGCTGAGATTGAAAATAGTGGGGGCATAGCTTCCAGCCTCACAGCAACACAAGCTACCATGGTAAAACAAAGTGACAGGCGAATGGTGGCTAAATGCGAGGCTGTATACACTGATTCCTGTAGGTGTCAGAAGCCACAATGTTCTTTTATATTCTTGTTCTGTTTTTTGGGTTTTTTTCTCCCGTTGTACTTGGATGCCCTTCTTAAGACAAGATCTTTGGGTTGCTGTTGCTGTACTTTCCGCTGTAATTCTGTTATAATCTAGGAGCCCTGTGACTATGTGAACAGATATCTATGGCTTTAGTATTGTAGTGAGCTTATTCCTCTGGACAGTAACCTCACGAGTACTTCTCTGTGATTTCCCTCTCCCAGTTTGGTGAGACAAGGGGCCTAGTTGGAGCTGGAGTTGGGTATCTGCCACTGCAGGTTAGCTAAACTCTTCAGAAGAGTTTTCATTGAGGATTGTTGTTAAGTGCCATCCAGTTGGTTCTGACTCATACAGACCCGATGTAGGGCTTCTGTGGAGTGTCTGGTGGGTTTGAACTGCTGTCCATTGCTTATCCTACAGCGTCATACCAGGACTCCCTATTAAAGAAAATATAATAGTTGAACAAGTTTCAAAAGTTGGCAACTTTTCCTCATCCACTCGCTGGAAGCACAAGGAACTCATTTTCACACTAAGAACCCAATTGGGTCTGGAGGTAAAACTCATAAAAGGTCACCTTGCCATTTTTTAACCCTCAATCTTGTACATAGAGTTGCAGCAATTTGTCAAGTTACTATTTCAGTATTTCTATTTTACTTCAGGGGTCCTGGTGTGGAGGTGTAGGATAATTGCAAGGTCAGCAATTCACACTCACCAGCTGCTCCTCAGAAACCCTATACAGGGTTGCTATGAGTCGGAACCAACTCGATAGCACTTAACAACAGTTCTAGTATTAGAAATAGAAATTCTTACATAGTAATTGACAAATTGCTGCAACTCTACGTACAAAATTCTAATACTGGACTCCTGATGTAGCGCTGTAGGATCTGCACTGGACTGTGAACCACAAGGTCAGCAGTTCAAACCCACCAGCTGCTCCTTGGAAACTCTATACAGGGTCACTGTGAGTCGGAACTACTTAACAAGCACTTAACAATGACAATAACAACAATTCTAGTACTGATCTTAACAGTGATTTTTGTTCCTGGGCTTGGGATCATCTGTGTCTGCCTGGGAGTCCCTCCAGTTGGGGGACAGCATTTTGTTTGCACGTCTCTCTGATCTGTGCCTGGTAGCCTGATAAACGTTGTTTTATATGTACTTATTTAATGTGAAGGTATTTTTTTTTTATGACTTTACAGTATGTAACATGACCCACTGCAATGGCAGAGGCTCTTGAATTGTGATTGTGAGCTGAATTTTCTGGAAATACCATTAGACCAGGAATGATTAGAGATGGCCTCCCAGATCACTTTATCCCCCTTTCTATTCTTCTTATTCTTAACAGCCTTTCTAGTCGTACAGCTGCTCTGCCGTTTAGTCCACTTTTACTGTCACAAATGCAGTGAGCAGCCTTTTCTCTCCTACATGTTACATGTGGTAACTAATGTGGTGAAGCTCTTTCACAGATGCCAGGAGATGTCCATGGTTACAGTTCAGGTAGTTATACTTCTGTGCCTTTTAGGAGCTGCAAATGTGTGAACATTTTCAAATGGAGCCTCTAGAGGGCTGGTGACTAAGACGCTTTTGTTCCCTAGGCTTCATGGGCAACTTCACAGCTACATCGTCTGTACCTCAGTGAGCTTTTTTAGAAAACGAGAACCCTCACCTCTTCTTCATGGTCACTAACACAATGATATGCTATTCTGTTTCCTGCTGAAATAGGGCTCTGTCATCTTATAGTATTTAGTTCTTGTGTGGGTATCTGGGTATATGCTGACGGGTGCAATTATTAATGATTGGTGTTTTTAGTAGTAGCGGGTCTTCAAAGTTTGATAATTGTGAGATCTGTATTCTCATGTTTCCTGTCTCTCACCTGAGTTTTGGTTGACTTTTCAGTACCCAAAAAAACGGGTAAAAGGGATAGCGCAAGTGCTGAGTTATTGAAAAAGAAGTGACCGACTTGTAAAAATTCAGAATTCTCCAAAAGAATATTCGCATATGGAAGGTTGTCTGATGATCTGGAGTTCTTCAAGAAATTACAGTTTAGGACCATGGTTTGCCAGTGTGTTTGTTGTGTGCCTTTCTCCCTCTTAGGGCTTGTTGTTGTTGTCAGGTGCCATGGAGTCGGAACCGACTCATAGCGACCCCATGCACAGCAGAACGAAACAATGTCTGATCCTGGGCCAACCTCACTACCGCCGCCACACTTGACGCCATCAATGATGCCACCTGCCTGATCCATCTCGTTGGGGGTCTTCCTCTTTTTCTCTGACCCTCCACCTTACCCAGCATGACATCCTTCTCCAGCGATTGTTCTCTCCGGACAATATGTCCAAAGTATGAGAGACGAAGCCTAGCCATCTTGGCCTCCAAGGCCTCTTAGAGCTGGTGAGGGGCAAAAGGAAAAACTACCAGTCTTTAGTGTTTCCCAGTTATTAGTAACTCATCTGTGCTTTGTTTTGTATAGTATTCTGATGGGTCTTATGGAAGGAAGTTTTTGTCTAAAAGGAAGTGATGATCTTAATGTGGAATTAAATCTTTCACTTGTAAAACAGTTTTCTGATTTCTGCTCCATGCTTTGAATGTTCTAGACCATACAGACAGAGGAGAATGAGACTGAGATTTGTCACAGCAAAAACCAGACAGATAAGTTGTTTGTTTGTTGGAGGTAGTGTTAAATCAGCGAGACAAGATGCCATCAGTGAGGATGTGTATGTAGACAGTGAAGGGAAAGGACTGATGACTAAACCCAAGAATGTACCTAGGTAGAACACAAGGCCTTGTGCTAAATCCCTATGATTCCCCATTTCCCTAGGATTGTCAGCCTCAACCATCCTTTGCACACATGCTAACTTGCTGAACCAGAATATGTGGGATGTTTTAGGACTCAGTGGTCGTTGAGGATGTGGCCGTGGACTTTACCCAGGAGGAGTGGGCTTTGCTGGATCTTGCTCAGAGGAAAATCTACATAGATGTGATGTTGGAAACCTTCATAAACCTGGCCTCAGTAGGTAAGAATACATCATGTTTTTATTCACTATTTTAGTGAAGAAATTTATGGTACTCATTAACCTTACTCCATTATTTAGGCTGAGAGGGAACATAGAGTTAAACAACATAGGCATGGTCATTTGCTCTATGGAGTGTTGTCTTAGGCTGGGTTGTCTAGAGAAGCAAAACCAGTGAAACTTATATGTCTCTGTGTGTGTGTGTGTGTATATATATATATACACAAACACAGAGAGAGACAGAGACAGAGAAAGAGAAGATTGTATTAAGGAAATGGCTCACAATTGTAGTCCCAAGTCCCCGCAGAAAAAAGAGCAAGCTTTTCTTGCATGTCCATTATATTGAGAGCAGTCCACACCCACAAGGAACCATCCTTTCAATTGATTGGCTGCCCATAGCCAATCATCATAGAGTTAGCTATGCCTACTCATAGGCAATTATCATAGGCAACTAATATGACTGTATTAGATCTCATCATGAGGATAACCACATCTCAACACTGAGAAAGCACTGGGAATCCTGGCCTAGTCAAGTTGCCACAAAACCTTAACTATCGTATGTACATATCTTGACTTCCTCATGAACATGTAACTGTGTATTAAGCTGACTTACTATTTTCTCATGGTTAACACCTTGATGATGTTTCATTGTTTTAAGTGTGATAGCTGATTTCTGGGTTCACTTTGGGACTCAGAAATGTCTGGTCTGGAATCTTGTAAAGAGTTTTACTATGGTTAGTTAGTAGTTAGGTGCCGTTCGAATCAGTTCCGACTCACAGTGACCCTGTGCCCAACAAAACGAAACACTGCCTGCTCCTGAACCATCATCACAATCATTATTAAGCTTGGGCCCATTGTAGCTGTCACTGTGCCAGTCCATCTCATGGGGGCGGTCTGCCTCTCTTTTGCTGGCCTTCCACGTTACTAAGCGTGATCTCCTTCTCCAGAGACTGGTGCCTCCTGACAGTATGTCTGAAGTACGAGAGACAAAGTCTCATCATCCTGGTCGAAGCACTCTGGTTGTACTTTTTCCAACACAGATTTGTTTGGTCTTCTAGCAGTCTATGGTACTTTTCATATTCTTCTCCAACAGCGTAACTCAAATGCATCAGTTCTTCATAGTCAGAATTCCTTATTCATTGTCCATACTGCAAATAAACTCATACTTATTAAATCTAGAGACCTTGAAGGTGAAAGTATTGACTTGTATAAAGTGGTGTTGGTAATCATAGCAATAATAATAGCAGTGTCCAAACCTGTGTCTAACTGCAGGAGACATCACCACTAGGACTAGCCCAAAGCTGATTCCCATAGGTCAATGTCAGTCATACCTCCACTCTGCACACTTTTACCAATGCTACCACTTGTTGCCTCACCCATAGCACACTATACTTCTCCTTAGGATCAATAATCTATTGCAGTGTCCACACAGAACTCACACACCATACCTACAGAAAGTCTCTTATTAAGGATCAGAATACAGCTCAGGATCAACCGGCTGCTACTTCTCTCAGGATCAGGAAGCATACATGAGAAGTCTCCCCTCTTTAGTGCAGAACAGCTCTCTCAACTCTTCTTAACCAGGCAGGTCCTCTCTTGGCCCCTCAGGAAGGATTCTCTTGGTCCTGTCATATGATACCACCAGCTATCACTGGGCCCCTTCTTTGCCTGCTGCCTCTGGCTTTGTCATGACACCTCTTTTGGGCTTCTTACTCAGGCCACCCTCTGGCCTTTTCAACATAGATTCTGTCACTTACACTCTACTGGTCCAAATCGGTCATTAACAATTTTTCCATCCACAGAGCAAAAGCTCTCAGAGTGAGGTCATTCAAACACCAGCCATTCATGTCTGCTCTGGTCTGGTCAGGTTTTTCCAAAGATCTCAACTTAACCCTGTCAGGCATCTATAAAATTAAACCGAGAGAAGATTACATCCACCCTTCACTTATCAACAAAGATAGATTCCAAAGACAAGGTTGTTATGCAAAATTAGCATCATCTGAGCATGAGGACAATGTCTGCCGTACCTCCCCACTGGGTACCCCCACTGTGTCTTGGGGCTATGTGTCTAGCAGCTGGCCCCCTTTCCCTGCATGCCTTTCCTACCAGCATGGAGTTCACAGGGTTAGAAGTGTAGCAGTGTCAATTGGATGGATGCCTTTTAACAAACATTTATTCTCTTATAGTTCAGGAGTCTAAAAGTCCACATTCAGAGTGTAAACTCTAAAGGAAGGCTTTCTTTCTCTTTGCCTGCTCTGGACAGAGTTCCTCGTCTCCTTCAGCCTCTACAGGCCTAACATTACTTGCTTCATGAATCTTGGCATCAATCTTCCTGTGGCTCTAGAAGCTTCACAATGCAGAGACCCTAAGCACTCGACTCCCAGCTGTGCTTTTTTGGTGGCAGTAGGTCCTTCTCACTCTGCTGGCTCCACTCTCCTTTTATCTCTTGTAAGATTAAAGATGGTACAGATTACACCCCCAAAGAAACGTCCTTTCAGTTGAGTGGCTGCTCATAGCAGTTCTCATCATGGATGTGATTACGTTATATTAGATCTCATGCTGGAAGATTACTACATCTTAACTGCTTCACTGAGAATCCTGATGCATTTAAACAAACCGCACAGGTACCAAAGGAACATGCCCAGACTCAGCTCATTACCTCATTGCTGCAGCTCTCCCACTTCCATTCATTTGTGCAACCAGGTGGTCACCTCAAGTGGGCATGACAAGCTGTCTATTGCCTGGCTTCCGTTAACTTCCAGACCCTGAGGAGGTTTCTGATGGGTACTGACCTTCAGATTCCAGAGGGCTGTGTACCACATGATCCTCCTTTTACTGTTCATTCACCATGTAGCTCTTTGCTGGGTAGCCTTCCTCATCATCATGGTACTCTGAAACATAAATCTGACTTCACAGGCAGGCCCTTCAGCATAGGCCCCATTTGCTGTTGACTCCTTTTCCCTCTTAGAATATCCTATTACCTGAAGGTTGAGTCGCACGCTGTTTTGGGTTTTTTTCCAACAGAATTAGGTAGGGAAAACATCCCTTCAATCAGACAAATGTATATTCAGGAACTAGTCCAAATCAGACAACCTTTTTAAACATTCCAGCTTCATTTTCTGTTTTCCACCTTCTGACTCTTCCCCATTTGTAGGCATTGGACCTTAGGTTTCTGGCTGGGTTCAGTGAGAAGCCCCTGGTCCCGTATCAATCATCTTGCTTAACCTGCTGAGCTTTTCACCGTACGTCACTCCGGGTTCAGCTTTGCTATCGCTGCTGCAGCGTGGTATCTCTTCCTTTTTAACCATTACATGGAGCTGCAATCAGAACAACTGCCCATGAAAAAATGTTTCTCATCCCATACCCCATTCCCTTTCATGCTTCTGGACTATGTCACCTCTAGGTCTGGGCTGGGCCCTTTTGGGGCTTCTTGTTGTCTTCAGTGTTACTGCCCTTGATCTGTATTACAGCTTCCTTTGGGAGGTTCCTTGCCCACATCACCCTCCTTCCCCTGCTTCCGCTGCTGCTTGCTTTCTTCTACTTCCCTTACTACTTCTGTTTCTTCCTGCTTTTGGAGGCACATTTTTAAATCATGGCCATCCCACCATGGCCGCCAACTGACCAATCCCCCCTCCGTAGGCCACATGCAGTTCATTTGCATAGTTGATACCAATTACTGGGAAGGGTGCAACCCAGGGCCAGGCCCCACCCCCACCCCCCAAAAAAATCAATTTTACAACTTACCCAGGAATTGTAATAAACCCTGTAGTATAGAAAGCTAGGTAGGGCAAAGCTGACTCTTCTGGGTTTAGGGGGGAAAGCTCTCAAGCTGTTTTTCCAAAGAACCAAGGCAAAAGTCCTCACAAAGGGACTCATTTCACCACAGTTGGTGTCAAGTTAACTGTTCATTGTTCTTCATTGTCTACACTGATGATATGCCTTTTCCCATGAAACCATGCCCTGTGCGTGTATTTGTTCTCCTAAAGAATTAAGAAAAAAGATCTGGGTAGAATAGGGATCGAACTCATGTAAGGGTACTGCATCAGGAAGGCAGGAATCCTTTGTAGGCTCAGCCCTTCATAGAGGGCATTAGGGTTCAGTCAGAAAAAGTCTCTTTTGAATTTAGGAGACTGAGGTTCTCATACACCTGAGCTTTTCTCACTTTCTTCAGTCTTTTCACATCTGTTTTGATGGAGAAAGACTTCCTCATTTCCTATTGTAATATGACATATGCATTGTGTCCAATATCCTTTTACTTTGTTGTCCTAATTACCCTGTTTATGTCACTGAGACTTTCAGTCCCTGTGGAAGTATTTCTTAGTAAACGATTTTGTCCACTGCCAAAGCCCTGAAGCAAGTGAAATGTGTCCGTTTTTATTTGCTCACAGTTGCCTTTGTCCTCATAATAATTTTTATCTTTTTGTTTCATATTGTGAATCACAATTTTAATCCTTGGGTCAGTTTCTGGAAACCTTAGTGATATAGAAAATGTATCCAGTGATCATCTACTGGTGCAATTCATGAAGAACAACACCCGTAAGTTAGAAGAAAGCTGCAAATTGCATGGCATTGAAGATCGGCATGAAAACCAGAAGAGACATGTGAAGTGAGTATCATTCACTTAAAAGAGCAGTGTGCTGAGGGAAAGTCTTAAGATGTCATGCTATATGTATTTCACACTATTCTTTATATATATATTGTAAATACATATGTGTGGGAGTGTGTATAAAACCAAAGCCAAATCCCTTGCAATTGAGTAGATTCCAGCAGAGTAGAACTGCCCCATAGGGTGACAAAGGCCATACATCTTTATTGACACAGGCTGACACATCTTTCTTCCATAGAATGGCTCGCGGATTCAAGCCACCAAACTTGGTTAGCAGCCAGTTATTTAAATAACTCTGCCACCAGGGCATATATAAATATATCCATATGTATGTGTGTGTATACATAAGCTAAAATTATATGTTCAGAGAAATTTCACAGTATATTTTCATAACTGTGAGTTGTTAATTATTTGAAACATATTTCATGAAATCTAAAAGCCCCACATTTGAGAAACGCTGACAATAATGTTACCTCTGCTAGATGATTTCACCTGTGAAACACGTAAGACAACTCAGGGCAAATATCATACATGTTCACTATGTTTGATAATGCTGATATGGTAACAAATTTACTTCCAACAGCATGGCGGTGCTTGTTTTTAACAGAGGTCATACGGAAGCAAACCTCTGTGAAAATAATGAAGGCAAACAGTGTGGGGAAACTTTCAGCCGGATTGCAGATCTTACTGTGCTGAAAACTACTCCTGAAGTAAATATTTCTGGATGCCATGAGTCTGGAAAAACCTTCATGGATCATTTGTTAGTTGAACATCATATCAGCTCTCACTCCGGTTGCAATTCTTATCCAAGAAAGGAATGTGGAGAAGCCTGCGGTTGTTCCTCTTACATGAGAACCATTACTGGAGAGAAACCTTATGAATGTGGAGGAAATTTCTGTAGTTTCTCATCTTCTCAGACACATATGAGAAGTCATAAGTGTGAATATAAAGAATGTTGTAAAACCTACACACATCCTTCATCCCTCATGTTACATGAAAATTTTTATATTGGAGACAACCCTTATGAAAGTAAAGAATATGGGGAAGTGCTAACTCATTCCTCATCCCTCACTGAACATATACAGATTCATAGTGGAGAGAAGCCTTTTGAATGTAAGGAATGTGGGAAAGCCTTTCGTTATTTCTCAGATCTCACTAGACATATAAGAACTCACAGTGGAGAGAAGCCTTATGAATGTAAAGAATGTGGAAAAGCCTTTAGTCAGTCCTCGCACCTCACTGACCATATGAGATCTCATAGAGGAGAGAAACCCTATGAATGTAAGGAATGTGAGCAGACCTTTCGTTATTTCTCAAACCTAACTAGACATAGTAAAATTCACAGTGGCGAGAGGCTTTATGAATGTAAAGAATGTGGAAAAACCTTTAGTTGTTCCTCAAACCTCACTACACATATAAGAACTCACAATGGAGAGAGACCTTATGAATGTAAGGAGTGTGGGAAAGCCTTTGGTCGTTCTTCATCCCTCACTAAACATATAAAAACTCACAGTGGAGAGAGGCCTTATGACTGTAAGGTATGTGGCAAAGCCTTTAGTCAGTTGGCGCACCTCACTCTCCATTTAAGAGTTCACACAGGAGAGAAGCCTTATGAATGTACGGAATGTGGAAGAGCGTTTAGTCAGTCCTCTCATCTCACTACACATATAAGAACTCACAGTGGAGAGAGGCCTTATGAATGTAAGGAATGTGGGAAAGCCTTTAGATGCTCATCATCCTTAACTAATCATATAAGAACTCATAGTGGAGAGAGGCCTTATGAATGTAAGGAATGTGGAAAAGCTTTTAGTAAGTTGGCAAATCTCTCTCTCCATTTAAGAGTTCATACTGGAGAGAAGCCTTACGAATGTATGGAATGTGGGAAAGCCTTCAGTCAGTTAGCACATCTCACTGATCACATAAGAACTCACAGTGGAGAGAGGCCTTATGAATGTAAGGAATGTGGGAAAGCCTTCAGTCACTCCTCATCCCTCACTAACCATATAAGAACTCACAGTGGAGAGAGGGCATATGAATGCAAGGAATGTGGGAAAGCATTCAGTCAGTCCTCAACCTTAACTAAACATATAAGAACTCACAGTGGAAGTGGAGCGGTGCCTTATAAGTATAAGAAATGTGGAAATGTCTTTAGTTATTCATCCTCCCTCTGTAGACATAACAACTCGCAGTGGAGAGAGTCCTTCTGAAAGTAAGGAACATGGTGATGTTTTCAGATGCCCCTCATTCTCTGGAGCACATATGCTGGAGTGAATATATGTCTAAGCAATGTTGGATAGCTTTCATCCCTCATCTTTTCCCAAACATGAAAGAATATAGACATGAGAAAATATGTAAGTATAAAGAATGTGGGAAAATTTTTTCTCCCTGTATTTTCAATGACATTTTAATTAACCTATAGGGAAAAGCCTTATATAATTTACCAAAATGAACTCAAGAAATCTTACTGGAGAGACATCACATAAATGTAAGGTCCCTTGGAACATGTACGTACTTTTCCATTCTTGGGCAGCATGGGAGATATTCCACTGTGGATTAATCTTATGAATGTAAGAAAGTGACAGAAACTTTTAGTGGCCCTCTCCCCTCAGAACACCTGACACCTCACACACTGGAGAGACCTGGTGACTTGTAAACATTGTGAGAAAGCCTTCAATCACATCATTACCCTTTGTGTGCACAAAAAATTCTTATCAGGGAAGAACGATTTACAGGTGTGGAATGTCTCGTTACCTTTATCCCTGTGTGCATAGATTTCCACTTTTTTTCCAGATGTAAACATTAAGTGATAAATGCTACCTATGTACCTGTACAATAGTAAGACATGAATTTTGATAAGCTGTCTTTGCAGTTTTGATTCATTTTTTTAAATGAACGTTTCATAAACACAGGGTGTGTTGAAGTGTCTCTTTTTTTTTTTTTATCAACTATGTGGGAAGTGTGGCTCCATGCGATAAGCACTAGACTGCAGACCACATGGGGTGTTGCCTTTCAAGCCCACCAGCCACTCCATGGAAGAAAGATGAGGCTTTCTGCTCTGTGAAGATGTAAAGCCTCAGAAACCCAATGCAGGGTCGCTATGAGTCAGAGCAACATATTAAGATTTAATATTTGAGGTTATAAAGCAGTGTGTTCTCATTGTAGAACATTTTTTAAATGTGTATGATGAAACAAAAATCACTTAGAATCTTAAAAAATGATATTTTCAGCCTACCTAGTATGCAAAACATATAGGGATTTCCTTTCAATCTGTCTTACGTGCAAAGCAATGTTTGTAACAGAATCCGGATTGTACTGTACGTTTAGCGTTGTAATAGAAATGGTTAGCATTGCATCTCATTTATACTCCCAACTACTGTTATGATTCCTGAATTACTGATGAGGAAACAGCATAGAAAATTTAACTCAGTTTCCCACCATCCCACAAAAGTGCCCCTTTCTCGTATGGGGTGTGAGAACCAGGGTTTGTATGGAAGAATGGCTCATTCTGGGGCCCAAGGTGATAGTGGGCCTATATGGCACTCCAGTCTGACTTAGCTTCAGTGGAGTTTCTGTCTCACACAGGACGAGAGTCTCTGCTTAGTGACAGAGGTCTGGTTTGGGTAATTCTGCCTGTCCCAGAATGTAAGCTACAGGAACTGAGACCAGCTAGAATAATGGTTACTGCTGCACCTGATGTGAAAAGATGGGAGTACAAGTAGGATTCATTAATAGTGGAGACAGACAAAGGGTCTTGAAGGTTTATTTAGTGCCACTGTGACCTATGCTGACGTGGGAGCTCCCTCGCTGACTCCTCATGTAAGAGGCCTAGGAAATGGTAGGTCAAAGGTAAGAGACTCCTGCATCTAATCAAACATTTTCTTAAAACAGCAGTTCCCTTTTAGAGTCATCTATGGGAATCCCTGGGCATGACAGTGCCTGTTGATAGTGAAACACTGGGATCGGTGTACACCACGAAGAGAGTGAGCAGAAATGCCTGACCTCACAGCACAATCCTGAGCCGCCACTAGAGAGGTAGTCACAGTGTAATGTGTTAAAAGCTGGGTATTAAACTATACATGATGACATGAATTTGTAAAACAAATTGTTTACATGTTTTAAATGCTGACAAAACAGCCTACTGCAGGCAGACATATGCATCTAGAACATTAATGTTCTCCCTCAAAGGTGAAATTATGAATGATTTATTTTTCTTCTCTAATTTTCAGTTTTTTAGTTATTATTACTTATAAACATTTTTTACTTTATTTTCTAATTAAAATAATAATTGTGGAATGTATAGTATAATATGACTTCACAAATTCATTAAGTACTATAATTATTAACACAGTGAAAGTATAGTACATACAATACTGCTCTTACTTCAAAACTTCTCTTGTGCTGCCGCCTCTAGTCAGACCTCCGCCTGAACATGACTGCCGGCAACTGTCTGTACATGTCATGCACTTATGTAGGTTTTTGATTCTGACTCCTTTCATTTAGTATAATGCACTTGAAAATCATGCATGTTGATGAATGTATCAATAGTTTAATCTTTTTTTATCGATGTATAGTAAATAATAATATGTTCCATACACGTGACACAGATTGTATATTCACCATTTGGAGAACTTTTGGATTTCTAGTTTTTATTAAACTTGATATAAATGCCCACAACTTTTTATTTCAATTTTTTTCTTTCATTTTTCTTTCAAATAATCAATTTTTTTCTTTCAAATTTTTCTTTCAAATACTATATTGTCATGTAGTAATTTTCTCTTTATTTGCTTGCTTTTTTAAAGGACCGGACTTTTTACATTAACAAAACTTGTTATTTATTATGGCTCATAATTACCAGGTGGGGCAGAAGAGAACTGCCCCACAGAGTTACCAAGGCTATAAATCTTGACCACATCTTTTTCCTGCAGAAAACACCTGGTGGATTCAAATCTCACAGTTGAATGCTTAAGTACTGTGCCCCCAGAGCCTCTGTTTTCCCACCTGCAATGAGATTCCAGTTGCTCCTGGAATCTGTTGAGACTGTTTTCTGTAGGACCCTATCACACTCCTCTTTGGCAGAGGATGACATTGGGGTTTGTGGCATATCTGATTAAGCAGGCCCACATGTGCTGATGGGAGAGGGTGGCCTGTGGCAATCTCCATTAGATCACAGGTCCGTGTATATGTGGCTCCAGGCCGTGTCACCATGGCTAGCCTTGTCTGAGCCTAGCACCTACCCAAGTTTTTTCCCCAAAGGAAAACAGTATTTCACCCAAGGTACCAGTTGTGCGACAACAAACCAGTTGTGGGAAGTGGCCAACACCCCTTGTCAGACACCACAATCCTTGGGCTCCTGCCATTTCTCTAAACCTAGTGTGGAAACCGAAAGTGGATGTGCACTTCTGAACTAGACCATTAGCCAGTGAATAGCCAGCTGAGTGATCATTCCCTTCACTACTTCTGAAGCAAATGATCTCTCGGAGGTCAGTCAAGTCCCAGTATTGCCCTGTAGGAGGTGGAGGATGCAAAGGTGATGCTGAGGGACTGGGTGTGGCTGTTTCCTCACCAGTTTGTATTTGTGCTTGGAGATGCTCAGGATTCATGGCCCCTCTAAGAGCAGTTTTTTTTGTGTTTTGTTTTTGTTTTGTTGTTTTTTGCCTACACCTGCCTAGGCCATCCTGAACTCCTAGGCTTGGGTCCCCGAATTCTTGTTATGTAACATCAAGTCAGTTCCAACTCATAACAACCCTGTGTAGGGTTTCTGAGGAGCAGCTGTTGACTACTCTCCCAAAGCCTTCAGAGTAACATTTGTGCCTTTCATGTCAAGGAAACTCTGGCGCCAGGTTGCTCATATTCTTCTTGACCTGGTGATTCTAGTGTGTCCTGGAAACCTTGAATGGAATCTTTCTGTCATTTGGTATTAGTGATTAAAGTTTGATCAATTATATTCAGGTGGGAAGAGAAAACTTCCTAATGGGTAACACATATGTCTTAGTTATCGAGTTATGACAAATGCTGCAAATGGGTGGCTTTCACAGGTATTTTAACTTCCGGCACCTTCATAAAGAAACCACCACAGTACCACAAACAGAGATGAAAGGTGCGTGTGAACAGCTACCCTACACACAAGTCCTGCTGTCATGAAGCAACGTAAAGAAGAGTTCAGTGAGCACAGTTGGCTGGAGGAGAGGGGGTTGTGAAGAATTTAGACCCAGAGAAAAAAGAAAGACCCCCAACTAGAAGGAATGGCATAGTGGCAGCAGCAATGGGCTCAAATACAACAACAATTGTGTGTGAAGATGGTGTAGTTCCAGGTAATGTTTCATTCGCATAGGGTCACCATGCGTTGGTGCCAACTCAATATGAGCCAAAGAACTGGAGTAAATCCCACCCAAATGAGACTATCTCCAAAATAGATTTGACACTAATGACCAAATAGCAGAGGAGTGGTGGGATGATATCAAGGACTTCATACTTGAAGAAAGAAAAAGGGTATCTAAAAGACAGACCAAAATAGATTTCAGAAAACACCTTGATACTTTCTTTGGAGTGCAGAGAAGCTAGGGAAGAAAGGGAGGCAGGGTTGATGACGTTAAAGAGATTAACAGATTTCAAAGGGTGGCTTGGCAAGACAAAGGATTATAATGAAATGTGTGAAGACCTGGAATTAGAAAATCGTAACAGCAAGATCTGCGTTTCTCAAACTGAAGAAAACAACAAAAAATTCAAGCCCCAAGTGGCAATATTGAAGGATTTTATAATAGATATTGAGTGATGCAGTAATTACCAAGGGAGGGGGTAAGGAATACAAAATCACTGTACTAAAAGTCCACCCTTTTTAGGAGGTAGCATATGACCAAGAATCAATGATACCCCGGGGGGCAGGCTTGTAGAGTATACCCTTTGGTGGGTTGATGATGCACGGAGGGGATTATAACCATGTCAAGGAAACGATATACAAT
Organism: Chrysochloris asiatica; assembly: GCF_000296735.1. Lineage (NCBI taxonomy): Eukaryota > Metazoa > Chordata > Mammalia > Afrosoricida > Chrysochloridae > Chrysochloris > Chrysochloris asiatica. The sequence continues at coordinate 180,115 of NW_006408786.1, forward strand.
AGGATGAATGTAAAACTAATGTTCTCCCATGTAAACTATCACGTCATTCACAATAAAACATTTTTTTAAAAGAATGATACCAAAGGAAGAGGCACTGGCAAAAAGCAAAGCACCAACAGTTACGAGAATGTTGAGATGTTTCAACAAATCAGGGCAATGATTGAAGCACTCACCTATGCCGTGAAACTTTTAAGACAGCTACATAGCCAACCAACTTGAAGAGATCTATCTTTGGACCTATTACAAAGAAAGGTGATCCAACAGAACATGGAAATTTTGAATGATATTTATTAAAAAATAAAAGGCAAGTAAAGCTTTGCTGAAGATAGTTTTAAAAGCAGCATAGCAGTATACTGAATGTTTGAAACTCAAGCCAGTTTCAGAAAAGGATATCATTGCTTGTCAGATGGATCTTGGCTGAAATCAAGATCCACTCAGCATGATGTTTATCTGTGGTTTGCTGACTAAACAAAAAGCATTCAGTTGTGTGGACCGTAACAAACTAAGGAGAGCTGTGCAAAGAATGGTGTAAAAATAATGACATGGGGACAGCTTCTGACCTCTTCAAAGTTCACAAGAGTGAAAGGGAATCAAAGTCCACATAACCCCAAAGTTGATTCCTATGGGACTGAGGTCAAACATGCCTCAATCTTACTTCTCTTACCATCTCTCACAAAGCACTCAGCTTCTTGTGAGAGTTCAATAATTCATTGCAGTGTTCACATAGAAGGAAGACATTATACACACAAGTATGGGATTTATTAGGGAAGTTACAGTTTGGGATCCAAAATGCTAATGGAAGTTTTTTCAGTCAGGACAGCCCCTTCACAGCCATGCCCACAGGCAGGACTCTCTGGTCCTTGGCCTGTTCAGTAATGGTACAAAGCTCGTTTAGCTCTGTGTAGGTGGCAAAAGGGTATCCACGACTCTGAGGCTCAGCCTAAAGGTGCTCAGCTCTAGCTCCATGGGTCAGCAAACCTAGTTCCCTAATTAAGTGCCTAGAGACATACCACTCTGTGAGACTTTGTCCAAAGGCATTCAGATCCACTTCCTTCATGGGCCAGGCAGCCCACTGCTCTTTCTGTCTCTTGGTTCTGCTACAGCTGTGCCCCTGCCATTTCTCTGATGTCACAGATCTTCTGAGCTGAGGATGTTCAACATGCAGGAATCTCAAGTCCAAAGACCACACTCCAATCCTGGCTTTTCTGATATGGCATATTTGTTTAGGTACAAATTTAAAAGCTCTGTCTTGGAGCTGTTAAATTTCAAATCTATACAACTGTTATTCTTCCAGGTGGACGATGAAAAAAGTCCTGTGCCCCAGTCCACTGGTATCCAAGAGCTCAGATCTCAATCTGTAAACTGTCGCAAACTATCTTGAAATTTTGTCATCTATATTTAACCACACATACAAAGGCTCAAAGTATGACAGATTCCATTTCTACTTCTGAAGCTTCCAATCAAAGGAAAGGAATAGCATGGTTCTGATCTATATTAGGACTTTTATTGTTACTGTTAAGTGCCGTAGATTCAGTTCCAACTCAGAGCGACCCTATAGAGGGTTTCTGAGGAGTAAACTGGTGGGGGTTATGTTATCTTATGGTTCGCAGCCTAGTGCTTATCCTACAAAGCCACACCAGAAGTTTAGGAAATTAGGAAATGTAAACTGATATTGTGGTGTTATCTGAGTGGCAATTCTTAAGATTCTCACCTAGGAATATCCATTAGCTTTAAAAGCATGAAATTTGACATGAAATAACTTTATTACCAGCCAAGTTTCCAAGAGTTATTTCAGTCTAAAAAGGGAGTACTTTCAGAATATCTATCACTAGGGAAGAATATGAGTCCTGGTGTGGTGCCATAGGATAAGCACTTGACCTCAAGGCCTATTTGAACTGCAAGGTCGGCGGTTCAAACTCACCAGCCGCTCCTCAGAAACCCTATACAGGGTCGCTAAGAGTCAGAACCGACTCGACAGCACTTAACAACATGGGAAGAAGAAGGAAAAATAAAAGGTACCACATTTTTCTACTGGTGTTGGCTTTACAATTGGTGTTTAATGGTCATTTTCACACTGCATTTTTCAACTTTTTGACACATACAATATTTGTATAATTTTTAAAAATAAGAACATTTCTTTCCTCCACTCACTAGTTTTGAACAATAGATTCTTTGATATAATATCAAAAGCAAGAGTAATAAGAGATAAAACATTTTAAAATCTTGTGCATCAAAGGACTTTATCAGTTAAGTGACGAGACAACCTACAAAACAGAAAACAGTACAGGAAACCAGAGTTGGAACTCCAGGTGGTTGTTGTTGTTGTTGTTGTTGTGTGCCGTCAAGTTGATTCCGACTCATAGCAACCCTACATAGGGTTTCTGAGGCTGTAAATCTTTAAGGGAGCAGAAAGCCTCATCTTTCTCCCGCAGAACCGCTGGTAGTTTCGAACTGCTGACCTTGAGATTAGCAGCCCGATTCATAACCACTACGCTACTAGAGCTTATTGGGACTGCCTTAATTTTCCAGTTTTCTTTCACATGTTTTCCATCTTTGACAGAGTGTAGCCATATCACTTTTCAGTCACTTGTTTTAGTGGGCGATACTTAAATTTTTCTTCTCTGGCAGGTTTTTGCCTTAACACAGGCTGCAGCTTCATAGGTTTTACGCAATTTGGGAATTGTATGTCCAGGATATGTAAAGAACTCCTAACACTCAAAAACATACAAATAACCCATTAGAAAAATAGGACAAAAACTCAAGACATTTCCTAATTACGATTGTCACAACTGGAAAGGTAAAAGATGTGTAACAAAAAGGGGGAAGTAGTTAATCTTTCATTCCAGGAACCGAGGACCCTAGGACCATCCAGAGGGAAGAGCATGAGTGGAGCATGGGATCCTAACCAGAGAAACAGTGACACCAGAGATGGAAGCAGAGGTGATGGTAGAGAGACAGCAGCAGAGGACTCGAGACCCACGGAATGAGAAAGGCTGGCGGGCAGGAGGCTTGCTTGTAAAATGTGTACTTTGGTGGGAGGGTTGTTAAGAACTGTGAAAGGGTGTTGTTGTGAAGTGGCATCACATCGGTTCCGACCCATATCAACCCTGTATAGGGTTTCCGAGGAGCAGCTAGTGAGATTGAACCGCAGACCTTGCAGTTCAAACAGCTTTGCAGCCTGACACATTAACCCACTGCACTACACCAGGTAGAGAGGAGTGAACAGTTAAGAAGCACCCAGTTTCTGGTTAGTATGATGGGGAAACTTGGAAATTGACAGTAGTGATGGTTGTACAACATGGTGAAAATAATTAATGAGGCTGAATTGCATATGTAAAAATGGTTGAAATAGGAAAAGATTTGCCATTCAACCACACATACAAAAAGATAGCATGAAATGACACTATTAAAAAAACACAAAAACTTAAGATGCTATGAGGACTGTTACTAAGTGCCATCAAATCAGTTCCAATTCATAGTGACCTTGTATAGAATTTCTGAGACTGAAAATCTTTGTGGGTGCAGAAAGGCTTACCTTTCTCCCGCAGAGTAGCTGGTGGGTTTGAACACCAAACCTTGTGGTCCACAGTCCACTGCTTATCCTACAGAGTCACTGCACTCCCTATGATGGTTGTTATATGTTGTTATTGTTATGTACTGTCGAGTCAATTCCGACTCCTAGCGGCCATGTATAAGGTTTCCAAGGAGCAGCTGGTGAATATGAACTGCCGACCTTGCGGTTTAAACCAACCTTATGTTCAAAGAAGGTGTTTAAAAGATTTGATGCCAATTTTAGGGTATACTAATGTGCCAGACTGCAAAGCCAAACGTTTTAACTGCAAGGTTGGCGGTTCAAGCTCACCAGCTACTCCTCAGGAACCCTATACAGGGTCACTATGGATCGGAACTGACTCAGTGGCATTAAACAACAACAACCTTATTATGTGGAGTCCTGGTGTACAGCTGTGGGTTAAGGCACTGGACTGAAAAATCAGCTTGAACTGCAAGGTTGGTGGTTCAAACTCACCAGTGGCTCCTTGGAAACCCTATACAGGGTTGCTATGGGTCGGAACCGACTCGAAAGCACTTAACAACAACACCAGCTCCCTCACTCATTGCCAGTAAATAGAACACAACTCACAGCAACCCTTCAGGGCAGGAGAACTGCTCCGTTGGTTTTCCATAGGCCTCACCTTCTTCAGTGGAGCAATGGGCTGACATTTTTATCAGCAGCTCAACACTTGTATGCACTGTGCTGTGAGGGCTCATCACAGTGGAGGAAATGCAGTGTGTAAAGAATGAACTTTTGACAGTAATTGGATCTGGATCTCCTTCTACAACAGGTTTGCTTCCATAACAACAACAAAAATAATCACATAAATTACAACTCTAAATAAAAAATACTAAGATTATGCTAACAGCACTGTAGTTCCCAATGATTTCTCAAACACGACGCTTAAATTTATGTCCTCCATACTTGCTCAGTAGGGTATCCAATGCTATTAACGTTCAGTAGCAGATCACCAGGGCTGTCTGCCAATGCTCATCTGGGTGGATTCAAACTACCAACCTTTCAGTTAGCAATCATAACCTTTTCTGCCTTGATGGGGACTCCCTACTTGAATTTTCTAATTTGCAAAATAAGTATTACAAAGATGAGGT
>NW_006408786.1:185287-186318 GCF_000296735.1 Chrysochloris asiatica
ATCCAACACAGATCACACACACTATCAAATCCTCATCAGCTGTATTAAGCTTGTTCAGGAACATCACATTTTACACCAGAAGAACTAGGGTTGGCTGAATGTTTCTTACACAATCATAGTGAAAATGTCTGCTTTGCAGCAAAAGAAAATCTTCAAAACGTGCCTCTTACTAAATGTTTTCCTCCTGAGATTGGGGAAAATTTGGTCCTAAATATGCATCCAAGTTCCAACTGATGTCCATCTTAAATACCTACAACTGTTTAAAGATGGAAGATTTAATCCTCACCACAGTCTTTCTGTTTGTATGATCACAACACTTAACCCAAGTCCTGCCTTGAGGAAACACAGAAAACAAAGGGGAGCCGTTTTAGATGGGGAAATTGTAATCAACAATATGACCTTCAAAGAACAGACCTGAATTTGATTGAGTTCAGACACTGCCACTTAGCAGATACTTGTTCACTGGCAAATGATTTAATTTCTCCAAAACGATTACTTTCGTAAAATGCAACAAATATTCCCCACCTCAGTGTGGCTTTGTGAATAAATGGAAGTACATTATATAAAGTACTTAGCACAGTGTCCAGACCTATAAAAGTCTAATAAATGCAGTCCGTTGGTTGGTTGAGGCCTGATAAGATTAGCCTGACTATGCTGGAACCATGGGAGTGTGTGTGTGTGCACGTGTGGAGGCAGATGAGTGAGCAGAGCTTGGTTAAGGTTGGGCTGTAAAACAAATAGAAAGGAAAGCAATGGGTTTCTGGTGAGTGCCTGCCTGGAAGGGTGGGTGGTACTCGGCGTTTAGACACAGGTTAACTACCCCGGGCATCCACTAGCGTGTTTCCACATTCGGTCCTAAGCATGTATCCATGATATTGACAGTCTGAGAACCACACTTTTGCTTACCGAGGATTCACACACTTTTACCTGTTATGCACCAAGGAGCACAAGTCCACCCCCCACCTACTGTCCTGAAAGCAGTGTGGGCAGAGGGCCTCGAGTTCTGGGGAGGAAGCGGAGAAGGCGGCGGC
>NW_006408786.1:187877-191979 GCF_000296735.1 Chrysochloris asiatica
TGCTTTCAGCCAAGATCCATCAGATATTAGCAATGATATCCCTCGTTCCATGGCCTCTTCTGAATCTGACTTGAACCTCTGGAAGTTCTCTGTCAGTGTATGATTGTAGCAGTTTCTGTATTACCTTTAGTAAAACTTTACTCGCATGGGATATCAAAGATATTGTCTGATGATTTCCACATTCCATTGGGTCACCTCTGTTTGGAATGGGCAAAAATACGGATTTCTTCCAATCAGTCGACCAGATAGTTGTCTTCCAAATTTCTTGGTAGAGATGGGTGCCTCCTGTGCTACCTCACTTTCTTGAAAGATTTCAATCTTTATTCCATCAATTCCTGGTGCCTTGTTCTTTGCCAATTCCTTCAATGCACTTTGGACTTTCTCCTTCAGCAGCATTGGCTCCTGATCATGTGCTACCTCTTCAAACAGTTGAACATTAACCATTTCCTTTTGATACAGTGACTCTGTGTATTCCTTCCATCTTCTTTTGATACTTTTTGCATCATTCAATAATTTGCCCAATAATTCAATAATGGCTTGAGTTTTTTCTTCAGTTCCCCCAGCTTGAGAAATGCTAAGAGTGTTCTTCCTTTTTGGTTTTCGGACTCCAGATCTTTGCACATTTTGTTGTAATATTTGACTTTATCTTCTTGAACTGACCGTTGAAATTTTCTGTTCAGCTCTTGTACTGCCTCATTTCTTCCATTTGCTTTAGCATCTCTATGCTGCAGAGCAAGTTTCAGCGTCTCTTCTGACATCCATTTTGACTTTTTTCTTCTTTCTTGTCTTCTTAATGACTTTGCTTTTCGGTATAGTGACTGTGTATTCGTTTCATTGTCTCTGACTGCATTATACATCATTCAGTGTTTTGCCTGTATTGTTGTTGTTAGGTGTTGTTAGGGTCAGTTGCTTCATTATAATAACTGACTTTATCTTCTTAAGTTGACCTTTGAAATTTTCTGTTCAGCTACTTTACATCCTCATTTTTCCCATTTTCTTCCATATTTCTATATTGAAGAGCAAATTTCAGTCTCTTCTGACATCCATTTCAGTCTTTTCTTACTTTCCTATCTTTTTAATGATCTTTTGTATTCTTCCAGCAAGGAATGATGTTCTCCAAGTCATACCACAGCTCTTCAGGTCTTTGGTCATTAGTGTCTAATGCATCAAGTCAAGGTGGTCTCTAAGTTCAGTTATGGTATGTTCAAAGTCCTTTTATCTCTAGGGGGCTTGTTTTACTTATCTTCTGCTTCAGCCTGAACTTGCATATGAGCAATTGATAATCTGTTCCACAGTTGGTCCCTAGCCTTGTTTGGGCTGATATTGAGCATTTCCACCACCTCCTTCCCACAGATATAGTCAATTTAATTCCTGAGTATTCCATCTGGTGAGGTCCACACAGATAGTCATCTTGTATGTTATTTCAGAAAGGTATTTGCAATGAAGAAGTCATTGGTCTTGCAAAATTCTATCATAAGATATTCAGCATCATTTCTACTAATGCCATATTTTCCAAGTACTGATCCTTTCTCTGCTTCCAACCTTAGTTTTCCAATCACCAGTAATTATCAATACATCTTGACTGCATGCTTGATCAATTTCTTATTGAAGAAGTTGATTGTTGCTTCTTGTTAAGTGCCATCGAGTCGGTTCTGACCCATAGAGACCCTGTATAGGGTTTCCATGGAATTGGTAGAATTCTTATGCTTTTGTGGATGATGCATAAATTTGAATAATAGTGTTATTAACTGGTCTTCCTTGTAGATATATGGATATTATCATATCCAGGCAGTGCTGTACTTCAAGCTAGATCTTGAAATGTTCCTTTTGATGATGAATGTGATACAATTCCTCTTAAATTTGTTATTCCTGGCATAGTAAACCATATGCTTGTCAGACTGAAAATGGTCAGTACCAGTCTATATCAGCTCACTAATGCCTAGGATGTTGATATTTATGCATTCCGTTTCATTTTTGACAACTTCCAATATTTTAAAATTCATTCTGCATACATTCCATGTTCCAATTATTAATGGTTGTTTTTCATCTGTTTCTCTTCATTTTGTGTTGTGCCCCATCAGCAAATGATAGTCCCAAAAGCTTTACTCCATTTGCATCATCACAGTCAATTCCATTTTGAGAGAGCAGCTCTTCCACAGTCATATTTTGATGCATTTTAGACAGATGAGGTACAAGTATACATGTTAAGTAGGAAAGTGATGTAGTCAGGTGCTCAGTTTAAAACCAACATTCCACTGGCAGTAGTGAAGTAGCTAAAGGATACAATTATGACAAGAGAAACCTTTTAGTGATAGTTAAGGTTTATGCCAACATAACGAGGCTGGTTTCCCAGTGGTTTGGCAGTTGAGATGTGGTTTTCCCCATGATGAAATCTAATAAAGGCATAGATAACTCTATGATGATTGGCTATGAGCAGTCAATCAATTAAAAGGATGTTTCCTTGGGATGTGGCCTGCTCAAAACATAATGGACCTTAAAAACCCATAATGGACAAGCAGGAAAACCTCGCTCTCTTTTCTGCTGGATCTGGATCATGCATATAGGTCGTACTCTAACCTCTGCTTTGCTGAACCTGAGCCAGTGGCCTGCTCTATGTGTGGCTGCCTGCCACACCTGCCTGTCAATCTTGGCTCACCCAGCCCAGACTTGGGACTCCAGTCTCCCTGCTGGCCCCACCTTCTGATCTTGGCTTACCTGGCCCAGGCTTCAGACTCCTGTCTGCTTATCTACCTGCCAAGTCCACCTATCAATCTTGGCTCAACCTACCTGGTCTTGGGACTCTCCCACCTCTACCACTGTTGCCCAACCTGTGGTTCAAGCCAACTTTGCAGCCCAGCGCATTAACCCACAGTGCCACACCAGGACTCCATGTGTGTATGTGTGTGTGTGTGTATCTAAGTACACATATATGTTTCACTGGGTTTGCTTCTCTAGAGAACCCAGCCTAAGACATTTGGCACCGAGAGTAGTTCTAAATAAATAAAAGCACAAGGATGAAGTTTTATAAATTGGTTCTCAAATTTGACTAATTTTAAAGGCACTGGTAACTCTGCCTCCACTAGTAAAGAGGTTGAGGGTGCTACTAACCTGTGGCATGAGGTAGCAATATTAATATGCAGAGTGGATTAGGAGAAACCCAGAAGCCCACACATGGAGTGTCCAAAGGACACACCTTTCATCACAGCAATGAGGAACAAGTTTGGGAAGTGAGCCCCAGCGTCCCTGAAGACTGCTGTGATTGCTTTATTATATAAGCCAGATTTGACAGTGGGAACTGCCCTAATTAAAATACCTAATCACAATGGGACTGATTAGACCCCATGGTGGTATGGCCAAGTGGCACCACTTAAATGACAAAGACAAGATGCCCACGGCTACTGTAATGGACAGCAGACTCAAAAGCAGTAATCAGAATAGTCTGACTCCTGTGAACTTATGGTGTTGACTAATTAGATAGAGCATCCCTAGGAGGGAAATAGATGGGAAACCTATTTGTACAAGATTTGTACAAGAGGAAGAAAACTCTGGGTCGAGTGAACGGCAGTCTGGCTTGAATCACCAGAACAGAATGTAAAGGCCTCTCAATCAATTCCCAGAATTGTGCCAGTTTACAGATCCACAACCCTTGAATGAAAGGATGGCCAGGTGCCCTTGAAAAAGGGTCCCACTCAACAGTCAGCTGTTAGTCTTTCTTCCACCCTTACCCATAGGAATCTACAGACTGTTCATTGGAAGGACTTTTTAGGGATTATTGGACACTGGTTCTAAATTGACACTGAACAAGAGATGGTAAAAATATTCACTGCCCTCTCCGCCCAGAAGACAAGCTAAAATGTTAATCAGGTTACTGAGTGAAACCAATCCTCTGGCTTCCCTCCCGTCTTCAAACAGGTCCGCAACCTAACCATTCCCTGATTCTGATCCCATTAAGTCTGCACTGCCCTGTATTCGGGGCTCAGAATCTGGAGATGCTAGCTCCTCTGAGTCAGCTGGCTAAATAAAATCTGAAACTCTACTTAACCTCTGCGAGTGGCCTTGGTTTTTTCGACAACGGATCAAGAGCTGCTGCCACACCCTCAGG
>NW_006408786.1:192571-196345 GCF_000296735.1 Chrysochloris asiatica
GATGTTTCCACGGGGGTGTGGCCTGTTCCAAACAGAATGGACACATAGGAAAAGTCTCTTCTCTTTTCCACTGGATCTGGGTCCTGCTCCAAGCTCCAGTTCTTTGACCCTGAGCCAATGGCCGCCAGCTCTAATGTTTGTCTGCCTGCCTGCCTGCCTGCCACACCTGCCTACTGGTGTTGGCTCACCTGGCCTGAACTTAACAACAGCAACAACATACACATATAAATAATTTGGTAAGTAAATAAAAAGGAGAGAAGAGGACAGCTATTCCTTACATAATTTCAATTAATAAACAGAAAAAAATTATCAAAAAATACTATTTATTAAGCACCATAGTAAGAACCACCATGTTGTTGCTGTTAAGTGCTGTCAGGTCGGTTCTGACTGACAGAGATCCAGAATAGGGTTTCCAAGGAGCAATTGGTGGTGAGCTTGAACCACCAACCTTGCAGTTCAAACGGCCTTTGTAGTCCAGCGCATTAGCCTGCAGCACCACACCTGGACTTTAATAATCACTGTAGGTAATAATTATCAATTAGTACTAAAATTAGTAAGCCAAAGTACAATTAAAACAGTATTTGCTCTCTCAAAATTTTGTCCTTTGAGAAATTTAGTAATTTTAAAGGGTAGTAATAGTTAACTTTACAACAGGAAACAATGAAAGTAAATGTGATAAATATGGAAATAAAACAAAACACTCACATCAAACACAAGATCAGTGTTTTTATTATATACAAAATATCAATGTAACATTAAACAATTTAATCCCACAAACTCTCAAGGTTATATAACCCTGCAGCTTATTTGTAATAGAAAAAGACTTTAAGACAGCAATCATTTGACTTTAACTGAGAAAGCAACATACACTGATGAGAAATACCCACAGTTACAATGAAACGATTATTTCTTCCAAAGGCAGAAAGTAGGTCTAACAACTCCTTATTGGTATTGCTTTCTTACAAACTCATAAATTTTGTTCTTTAATTGTAGTCTTTTGGAAATTAGCTTTTTCAAGTTATACCAGTTAGACGGCAAAATCTAAATACTGATATACACTGTGAGTTCTTAAATAGGAAATGAGGTATGAGCAACAACTAAAGGTTTTCCGACATTCCTTACATTCATATGACCGCTCCACTGTGAGTTTTTCTATGTCTACTAAGGTGTGATGACTGACTAAATGCTTTCCCACATTGCTGACATTCATAAGGCCTAACTCCACTGTGAGTTCTTACATGAGTAGTGAGGGATGAGGCCTGAGTGAAGGCTTTTCCACATTCCTTACATTCATAGGGCCTCTCTCCAGTGTGAGTTCTTATATGTGTAGTGAGGGCTGAGGCCTGCACAAAGGTTTTCCCACATTCCTTACATTCATAAGGCCTCTCTCCATTGTGAGTTCTGACATGTGAAGTGAGGTGTGAAGAAAATCTAAAGGCTTTCCCACATTCCTTACATTCATAAGGCTTCTCTCCACTGTGAATTCTAGTATGTTGAGTAAGGAATGAGGCCTGAATAAAGGCCTTCCCACACTGCTTACACTGAAAAGGCCTCTCTTCACTGTGAGTTCTTATATGTATATTGAATGCAGAGGCCTGACTGAAGGCTTTCCCACATTCCTTACACTCATAAGGCCTCTCTCCACTGTGCGTTCTGACATGTTCAGTGAGGTGTGAGGAACACCTAAAGGCTTTCCCACATTCCTTACATTCGTAAGGCCTAATTCCACTGTGAGTTCTTATATGTATAGTGAGGTTTGATGACTGAGTAAAGGCTTTCCCACATTCCTTACATTCATAGGGCCTCTCTCCACTGTGAGTTCTTGTATGTGTAGTGAGGGATGAAGCCTGACTAAAGGCTTTCCCACACTCCTTACACTCATAAGCCTTCTCTCCACTATGTGTTTTCATGTGTGCCGCAAGATGTGAGGAACAACTAAAGGCTTTCCCACATACCTTACATTCATAAGGCTTCTCTCCACTGTGAGTTCTTGCATGTTCAGTAAGGTGTGAGGAACACATAAAGGCTTTCCCACATTCCTTACAGTCATAGGGCCTCTCTCCACTGTGAGACCTTACATGTTTAGTAAGGTGTGAAGAACACCTAAAGGCTTTCCCACATTCCTTACATGAATAAGGCTTCTCTCCACTGTGAGTTCTTATGTGTTGAATGAGGGATGAGGTCTCACTAAAGGCTTTGCCACATTCCTTACATTCATAGGGTCTCTCTCCACTGTGAGTTCTTGTATGTGTAGTGAGGTGTGACGCCTGACTAAAGGTTTTCCCACATTCCTTACACACATAAGGTCTTTCACCACTGTGAGTTTTTATATGTTCTATGAGGTGTGAGGAACGACTAAAGACTTTCCCACATTCCTTACATTCATAAGGTCTCTCTCCACTGTGAATTTTTTTATGTTCAGTGAGATGTGAAGAACGACTAAAGGCTTTCCCACATTCCTTACATTCATAAGGTCTCTCTCCACTGTGAATTTTTTTATGTCTATTGAGGGCTGAGGAACCACTAAATACTTTCCCACATCCTTTACATTCACAAAACCTATCTCTGTTATGAATTTTTTTATGTAAAATGAGGGTTGAAAACCAACCATAGGCTTTACAACGCTCTTTACATTCACGCTTATGACCTCTCACATGTGTCCAAAAGGAAGGGAAACAACAGAAGCTTTCTCCACATTCGTTACACTCATAAGGTTTCTCACCAGTGAGTGCTGTCACAGAATTCTTAAGGGTTGAGAGACAAAAGACATCCTTGCCACATACCTTGCATTTATGGCGCTTCTTTGCAGTAAGAGTTCTCAGAGGAGTGATTAGGTGAGAGTGATTAGGTGAGAGAGGAGTGATTAGGTGAGAGGGATAACTGCAAACTTCTCCACAATCCTTACACTGATAAACGTTGCGTCCAGTATGAGAACTGGCATGATGGTTCAGTGATGAGTGAGCCACTAAGGCTTTTCCACACTCACAGAATTTAAAAGGACTTACTTCTGGAATCTTTTTTTTCACCACAGTAACATCTGGAATCCAGCTGAGGGTTTTTCCACACTGGTTGCTTGCATTATTTTCACAGAGGTTCTTCTGACTTCTGTGAAAAATAAGCAACAAGCTTTTGGTAATAAATGTGTTGCCATTTCACCATGATCAAACACAGTAAATGTGAACAGGTTTTGCCCATATTTGTGTTAAATCACCTAGCAAAAATACAAACTGTTGTCATTGTCTTACTAAAATTTTTGGCTTTCTGATAATTTTGCTGAAGTGCAATTTTTTTATTTTTTATTTTTTTTAGTGTTTTATTGTGAAGTATATGATAGTTTACATGGGAGAACATTAGTTTTACATTCATTCCATCATAAATCGTATCACTGCCATGGTTACAATCCCCTCCATGCATCATCAACCAACCAAAGGGTTGGTTGGCAAGCCTGCCCCCTACACTACCTCCCCCCAGTCTTCAGCACACAGTCGCTCTCCCTCTCTGGATCTAAAGTCCCCAGCTGCTCCATCGCTCCACGTCATTGTCTCTGCCTCCCTCTCAAGCATCACTGCTTCTCTGGGTAGGGTCCCGCTCTCGGCTCTTCTCCATTGATGGTCCTAGGGACCGCTGATCCTAGACTGGAAAGTTATTCCCTCCCTTCCTTGCTATAAAACGTCTACCTTTACATTTCCAACCTTCACAATCAGTCCTGGAAACAATTATTCACTATTGTATCACAAGAGACCCATCTGCATTTCATTTCATCAGCTCCACCTA
>NW_006408786.1:196763-200915 GCF_000296735.1 Chrysochloris asiatica
GTGACGAGCATGGTCACCAATCAGAGCATGTGTTCTCATTGAGTCTTAGTCTTGGAAGGGGGTTTCAAAGTGCAGTATGTTTTAAATTCTCAATATCTGACACACATTTATAAAAATATTGTATTGTGAAAATTCTCTGACATAATTTTACAGTTGCAATACACACACACGCATGCACACACGCACACAGAGTTCTAGTGTGCCATGTGGGTTAATGCGCTGAACTGCAAAGTTGGTTTGAATCACAAGGTCAGTGGTTCAAGCTCACCAACTGCTCCTCAGAAATCCTATATACAGGGTTGCTATGGGTCAGAACTGACTCACGCTCATATATATGGAGTCTTTGTATGACACTGTAGGATAAACACCAGGTCGGTTTGAACCGAAAGGTTGGCAGTTCAAATCAAACAGCCACTCCTCAGAAACCCTATAGAGGGTCACTATGAGCAGAACTGGCTTTATGGCATTTGACTATGCATACGTATATTATGTATGTGTGTGTATATATTGCTCTTGCTGTTAAGTGCCATCAAATTGCTGACTCATAGTGACCCTATCTACGGGGTCCGAGGAGCAGCTAACTTTGTGTCCAGTGCTGATCCTACAGCACCACACCAGGAGTCCATATATGTATATGCATAGGTTTAGGTTTAGGTTCAGGTATAGATATGTACAGTAATGTCATGAAACCCTAGGACTTTATCTTGTTTTTTCTTGTTGAATAATGCTTACCTCAAATGTCTTTCATGGTTTTTGTGTTGATCTTTACTGTCACATGATTCAGAGATTTCTCCTAACATGGAGGACCAGGTGTTATTATTCATGAATCGCAACAATATTTGTTCACTGGATAACTTTTCTCCATAATTAAGGTTTCGAGAGACTGACTCCCACAAGTCAAATTGAGGACCACGATATAAAACAAAAAGAAAGGAATTATTATGGGAACAAAGACTGCTGTAAACAAAGAAAAACTTAGCCACATTTCATGGTATCAGCATTTTAGCAATGGGTAAAAAGCCTGTTTACTAGAAAACAATTATTAGGATTGAAAGTAACAGTGTTATAAACATGGGTAACTAGGAGAGCTAAGTAAAAAGACATTGAACAGAGTACATATGTAACATTAAAAGAGAACAAGGGTTTCCATGACCGCAATTATGAGAGGATTGCTAAATTCAGAAAACTAAGCTAAGCTCAGGAATCTCTGAAGTTGTATCTTTAACCCAAAAGAGATGGTTTCTAGCTGCATAAGTCAAAAGTAATTCCTTATTTCCAGTGTCATAGCTCTTCTGGGGTAACAAATGGGTATGGTTAGCATTGTGATCATGCAGAAATACATGTCACGAGTAAAGGCAGTGCAGAGCCTTTACTCATTAGAGCGTTTCCCTGATGATGGACAGGGGTGAGTTCATTTACAGGAAAATAATCATGTCAAACTGGTAATCAGCATAGTAAATCTCTCCACAAGGGAATTTACACAAATTTCTCAGTGCCCCAATGAGAAGACTAAAGTCAGCACTTATACTTACAAAACTTAAAGTATCACAGGATTTTAATCACAAGAGAAATGAACACTTATCTTAAATCATGGAGCTTAATGATCATGGAGACCAAAGATATTATATGAACTCAATAAACCAAGGGCCATGCCTACTTTATTTAAAGCAATTTAATCCAGATTCCTCAGCCCAAATACTAGAGCAAAGTCAAACAGTAAAATACTTTTGTTCACTAAAGGATTACAATTTTTTTTCTTTTTTTGAAGTTGTGATTCTTACCTACAGAGGTCAAGTTTCTGAAGGTTTCCATCATCACATCTCTGTAGAGTTTCCTCTGAACAAGATCCAGCAACGCCCACTCTTCCTGGCTAAAGACGACAGCCACATCCTCAATGATCACTGAGTCCTAAAACATCCCACACATTCTGGATCAGCAAGGTACCATGTACTCCAATATATGAAAGAACAACAGGTAAGAGTGACGGTCTTGGGGAACCAACAATCATAAGGTTCTGATAAAAAGGTTTTGTGTTGTACCAAAGTCTACTCTAGGGTTCAGCCATAGCCTTGCTCCCACTTCACTAATCACATGGACATCCCTCATTGATTTCATACTGTCTCATAGACTTCCAACATACTGAAAAAATCTCTCAACTTGACTGCAATCAACTGCAATGTTATTCCTCTTTCTTTGTGTCTAAAACAAGAAACATAACAAATATTGTACAAATATTTTAATTCACATCATCATTTCCTTGTGAACAATTTCACTTTCTTCAACAGAAACACTCAAAAGATCATAAGTCATTATCAGAACTGACTGTGAGGGTTGGAAATGTAAAGGTAAACATTTTGTAGCAAGGAGGGAAGTGATTAACTTTGCAGTCTAGGAGCGGAGATCCCTGGGACCATCAAGGGAGAAGAGCAGAGTGCGGGACACTACCTAGAGAAGCAGTGATACCAGAGATGGGGCAGAAACGATGACGTGGAGAGATGGAGCAGCTGGGGACTTTAGACCTAGAGAGGGAGAGGGGCTGTGTGCTGAAGACCGAGGGGCAGGCTTGCAGGGTATACCCTTTGGTTGGTTGATGATGCATGGAGGGGATTGTAACCGTGGAAATGAAACAATATACAATAGAATGAATATAACGCTAATGTTCTCCCATGTAACTATCACATAATTCACAATAAAACACTGAAAAAAAAAATCTTAAGTCAAAAGGGTACAGTCAGTATGAGGTATTAAATGCCATTCTGAAGTGTTTCCCTTTGCCCCTCACAGCCATGGGAAACCCATCACACTAACAGGACCACATTTCCTTGAACTCTAGATCAGAAAAGGACAGCTCCACCTGCTGAAGAAAGAACATTTCTTTGGAGAATTATAAAATTTTACATGTTAGTTACCTGTTTTTCAAAAACTTGCCTTTTCTGTCATCCTCTCTTATCCTTGTCATTTTGGTGTTAAATGTTTAATATTCTCTACTGTTGGGAAATAAGGAGCTCTGGTAGTGTAGTAGTTAAAAATCGGGCTGCTAATCTCACGGTCAACAGTTCGAAACTACCAGCTGTTCCGTGGGAGAAAGATAAGTCTTTCTGCTCCCACAAAGATTTACAGCTTGGAAACCCTGTACAGGATCGCTATGAGTCGGAACCGACTCCACGGCACATAACAACAACACAGTTGGGAAATACTGCCATGGCGATAGACATGACACCAGAACACTCATGAAAGAATTTTGCAAGACCAACGACGACTTCGTAATTGCAAATAAATTTCAACAACAGGAATGGCAACATACACATGTATGTACAGGAATGGGATACAGAGGAATAAACTTGACTACATGTGTGGAAAGAGACAATGGATGCTCAATACCATCAGCTGGACAAGGGTTGACTGCACAATGAAACAACAATTACTCATAAGCAAGTTCAGGTAGAAGCTGAAGAAAATCAAACCTACAAAAGAAAAAGTATGGCCTAGAGTATATGCCAGCTGAATTTAGACAGCACCTCAAGAATACCATCTAACTGTAATATCTCATGATCAGTCTAGTTGTTGGATGACATCAAAAACACACCACCACTCATCTGTCAGTTTGGCATACTGCGGTGGCGTGCATGTTACTGTGATGCCAGAAGCTATGGCACAGGGATTTTAAATACCAAAGGGTAATCCATAGTGGGCAGGTTTTAGCTGAGATTTTAGACTAGGGCAGACTAGGTAAAAAGAGAGATGAATGTTTAGTCACTGAAAACCTTATGAATAGCAGCAGACTACTGCCAGATATAGGTCCAGAAGATAAGCACCTCAGGTCGAAAGGCATTCAAAAACAACTGGGAAAGAGCTGCCTCCTCAAAGGAGAGTTGACTAGGATAACTCAAATGGAGTAAAGCTGTTAGGACCTTCATTTACTGATGAAGCCCAATTCTAAATGAGGAGAAAAAGATGTGAACATACATGGATAATCAGAACATGGACTGTGCAAAGTATGAATCTAGGAAAATTGGAAGCTGTCAAAAAGGAAATGGAAAACATACAGTTCAATCTCCTAGGAATTACTGAGCTGATATGGACTGGCACTGGTTATTATAAATCTGAAAATCTTGTGGTGTGGTGGGGTGAGATAAGCACTGGACTGCAAGG
>NW_006408786.1:204495-207198 GCF_000296735.1 Chrysochloris asiatica
AAACACGACCTACCTAAACTTACCCACTGTGCCACCAGGGATCCTTAGTAAAAAAATAACAGGGATTACATATCAACTATAGGAGTAGTTGAGAGACAAAAGGACTTAATTTGAGAATTGATGCTCTCCACATACCTGAAAGCCTCAAGAAAAGAAAAGGTCTAAAGACCCCACATAGCATCCAGCTAGCACTCACTGTCCCCAGCTTCATCCCTTTAGTGACATCAGGCGAGCACCACCACTACCAAGAACCCCATACACAATCAGGGCCTTCACCTATGAACTCTCGCCTTCATTTTCTAACCCATCACACAGTATAAGAAGTGAAGCTATACTATTAGAACTGCACACAAAATGTTTCAGGGCCTGGGAGAGGCCAAAAACCCATTCCGAGAACTAGGACAAGGATGGCTCTGGAGGGGCTGGGGCTCAGCCTCCACAGTCAGAGCTTCTGTCATTCAGCACCGAGCACTGAGGCCCAAGGTAGGCATGTTAACACACCATGGAGCCAGCTATGATAGTCCCATAAAGAAGGTGACTCCATGCATCCAAATCCACATTACACATAGAGGAAGAGTCCAGTGACAGCGGAGCAGCCCTTGGCCTCCTCTGCTACCTTTTATCCTTCACTGAGGAACCACACTCCCCCAGCACCAGCTGGTCCCCCAACAATTCATAGCAAGACTCACCCACTCATGGTAAGAATACCCAGGTTCTCCACACAACTCACCATTTCCTTGCTCCAGCTTCTGAAAGAATGCTGTCTCTATGCTCCAGAAGCCAATTCAGTAAGAGGGATGAGTGTGGAAACAGATCACTGGGCAGTTGGGAAGCAGATGAATAATGTTTGAGCAGCTGAAATCCTTTCTTGTGATCACAGATGTGCAAAGTGGTTGTGCTAGGTCCTAAGCAGTCTGGACTTGACTAGCTCTTCCAGCACCACACTGAGACCTGAAGTAGAAGATGGGTAGGAGGAAACAGTGTTGACTCATCAGGGAGTGATAGGTTTATAACTTAGGGCAGTGCCTAAGGACATTTGTACTTAAGGCAGGCCAGGCTCCAGTCTCAAGAGCTTACACCTTCATACAGCTCCATGAATTGCTTCTTTCTGGCAACAAGACCACAGATGGAAGAAATTACTTATCCAGAACATGAGAAGCAACCAGATCTAGCCAGTCTGGAAAACTTGAACCTGATTTGCTCCAAGGAGCCAGGTGACCAACACTGAAGTTGCAGGTTCACCTATGTAACTTTGTTCCTTACAGATAAACACAGACACTGTCCATTGATACTAACATGAGTGAATTTTTAAGAACATATTTTTCAACTTTTGTCAAGAAACTCACTACGGTTCATTCATTTTTAATTATGTGCTGTTACAAATTGTAATACACAATCAACAGTTTTCTTGTGGCTTTTGCAAATAACATTTCTTTCTTCTCTTTAATTGTTTTTTATTTTTCCTTAGTTCTCAAACCAGGACACTACCTTCTGAGATCTGGAATGATTCATAAACAATTTGTCTTTCAATCTTATAACTCTTTCGACAAATAAATCAGAAAGTCATTACATTTTCTCTAAGCATCAAGCTTCCACCTCTGTTCCTATTTTTTACATTTCTAGGAGCACCTGGTTAAGCACTTGATTGCTAACCAATAGGTTAGTGGTTCAAACTCATCCAGTGGCTCTGCAGAAGACTTCACAATCTGCTTCTATAAAGATTACAGCCAAGAAAACCCTATGGCTCAGTGCTAATCTAACATAGACTCACTGAGTCTAAAAAAGACTTAGCAATACCTAGCAAACAGGCATAGAATCAAAAGGCTTGGAAGCAGCAAGGTAAACAATGAACCTAAAATGTAGACCTAGTCATAAGTCAAAAAGTGTGTGTGTGAGTGTGGGTGTGGGTGTGGAATGTCCATTAACAGATGCATAGACAAACAAAATACATTACTATTCTCTACTTGATTCTTCTACTTTTCAGTAAAAAAGCACAGGGACTTTATTATTCCCAACACAGGGCAGGTCTTCATGGGGTGGCGGGAGGCAGTTTCTGGGCCCCTACTTGCCAGCGATGAGTGGATTCCACAGGACCACGCAGGACCATCTTGGAGATGTAGCAGTCCTTGTTGACAGGCTTGGACTTCTTCTTGCCCTTGCCATTCTTGAGGACTTCTCTTTCACATTCTCCAAAACCACACTGCAGTGCCTGTCAAAAGTCTTCACATAGCCCAGCAGTTTCTTGCTGCTACAGTTGATAAGCCCTTGGGTGTTGTTCTTGACTGACTGCACGATCACGGAGAGAGGCCCCACCATGTTAAACTCCTGCTCCTACTACTTCTGCAGCTCCTCTGGGGTCAGCTCACCCTTGGGCTGGTTGAGGAGGCTCCTGGTACTGTATGAGTGACTCGGGTCACTCCCGTTTCCTTCGTGTAGCTTCTGTCTCTCAAGAATGAGGTACTTTTGCAACACTATAGTGAGGCTGACCCTCTAGAATCTGTTCAAGTATTTTGATTAGTTTCATTTCATATGGTTCCCATTTTGTTCTCATTCGTAATGATCACTCTTCTGACATTGGGAATATGCAATCTTTGCTCCAAGAAGATTCTTTAGCAGCAAAACTTATGGTTCAGTCACCAGCATCCAATCCAGCATAGGTCACACACTAGGTGTGTGATCTCTATAAATCCCTCATCACCTATA
>NW_006408786.1:208593-210563 GCF_000296735.1 Chrysochloris asiatica
AAACACAAAAAACATACCGCTTACTAAATATGTTCCTCCCAAAATTGAGATAAATATGGTCCTAAATACATACGCTGCTGTTGTTGTTAAGTACCGTGGAGTCGGTTCCGACTCATAATGGCCCTGTACAGGGTTTCCGAGGCTATAAATCTTTACGGGAGCAGAACGCCTCATCTTTCTCCCGCAGAACAGCTGGTAGTTTTGAACTGCCGACCTGGGGGTTAGCAGCCTGATTCGTAACCAGAGCTCCTTCCTAAATACATATATGCAACTGATATTTCTTAAGTCTTTACCTGTCCTAAGTACTACGACCATTAAAGCAGGGAGGATACAAGCCCGACCACAATCTTACTGTTTGTATGAACACCAACACTTAACAAAAGTCCTGCTTTGAAGAAACACTAAAAACAAAGAGGAGTCAGTTTAGAAAGTGTTGTATTAAAATCTCCTAAAATGGATTGGCCAAGTGGCAGCATCGATGGCCTCAAACGTGGCAACAATAGTGATTTTGGCCCAGGATTGGGCAGTGTTCCGTTCTGCTGTGCATAAGGTCGCTATGACTCGGTCCTAACTCGATGGCACCTAACAACAACAACAACTGTTACTGTGGTACTTTAGGATAAGTCCGGGACTGCAAAGTTGATTTGAAGCCTACCAACCCACTCCTCAGAAACCCTATATATATACATGGTCATTATGAGTCGGAACGGACTCAACAGCATGCACTTAACAACACTTGCTTAAAGAAACATTCTATTAATGGTTACCAGGGGAGGGAGGAAGTGAAAAGTATTCACTAGGTAGAGAGTAGTGTTGTTAAGTGCAATTCAGTCGGTTCCCACTCAGAGCGACTCTGTGTAGAGGTTCCGAGGAGCAGCTAGTGTGTTTGAACCGCGAACCTTGCGGTTAGCAGTCCACTGCTTATCCTATAGTGCCACACCACAAAAGAAGACACATGCTCTCTTGAGTGACGGATAAGGCAATAAACAACAACAGGGAGGATGACACAGAAAAGTTAGTGGAAGACACAGGAGCACTCAGAGTGAAGAGAGGTAAACACTGCTAACGGACGGTACACAGAAGGGATTGCTATCACTGTAACGACACCAAGTGGATGATTTGTTGAATGTGAGACTGATGATCTGTTCTGTAAACCTTCACTCAAGTCACAATAAAAAGTTAACAAATAAATAAAAACAAAACGAAAGTGCGGTGAGCAGCAGACCCAGACGGAAGGAGGTGGAAGCAGGACATTCAGGCTCCGGCTAACTACCGTGGGCGCCGTAATTCTCCACAAACTCCCAGGTGAGGCTGACATTACTAGTCTGGAACCACTTTTGTTTCGCAAGGATTCACACGATTTTACCTGTCAATCCATCAAGAGACACAGGTCCACCCCATCTACTCAGCCGTCCAGAAAGCAGCTGCGGCCAGAGGGCCAGGATCTCGGACGAGCCGGGAAGCGGTGAAGGCGACAGCGGTTCTCCAATCTAAAGGTCCCGAGACTCTGAGACGGCAGGGAGAGCAGTGCGCTCAGGAGAACGCGACCACCACCCTTAGACCATGGAACAGTGATCTCCGCCGAAGTCACCTGCTACTAAAATAGGTTGACGCCTACAGAGGAAAAACTTACCTCACACCAGCGCAAGAATCCGACCAAGTGTGCTTGCAGACCGAGGACGCAAACTTCCGCTTCCGGTTTCTAGGACTCTTGGTGCCTCAAGAAACAGGTTCCGGACGTGAATCCAGAGCTCTCTGCCTATTACCGGGAGCTTTTGTAGCTCCGTTTGAATCTGCGATCTAGCGTCGGCTGTCCTCCTTATTTCCTCAAAACACAAAAAACCTGTAATTCTTGTCAAGTGCTGTCGACTTGGTTCCTACTCATAGCGACAACAAAACGAAATACTTCCCTGTCCTGCGCCATCCTCACAATCGTTAAGCTTGAGCCCATTGCTGTAGCCACTGTGGCA
>NW_006408786.1:212198-215532 GCF_000296735.1 Chrysochloris asiatica
GAGGGACAAAGATGTGGCAGTCGGCTTCCAAACAACTTTACAGCAGGAAACACTCTGGGCAATTCTCCTCTGCCATATAGATACGTTGTTGCTGCCAGGTGCTGTCCATTCATAGCGGCCCTATGCACAACAGAATGAACACTGCCCAGTCCGTCAACATCCTCACAATTGCTATATTTAAGCCCACTGTTGCTGCTACTATGTCAATCTATCTCATTGCTGTCTTCCTCTTTTTCACTAACCCTCCACTTTATCAAGCATGATGTTCTTCTACAGGGACTGGTCCCTCCTGATAAAATATCCGAAATATGAAAGACGAAGTCTCACCATCCTTGGTCTAAGGAGCATTCTGGTTGTTTAAGCTTCACTGGTTTTCCTTCTCTAGCAAACCCAGCCTAAGACATGTGAGGTCTGAGAAGACCCTATTAATTACAGTGTTTATTTTCTCAAGACATGATACCCTCCAAATGGACAAATGTATCTCACCAAGCAGGAAACACCCTCAACCCTCCAATTTCTGGGTCTTATTGGGCAGTCCGATATCATAAGCTAAATTATGACAAGAGGTTAGCATCAGGTTACCAAGCAGTGGCTCCTGATTTTGCCTGTCTTCATTCATTAACCTCATCTCCAGACTAAAGAAACTGCAAACAAAAGCCAAATCACGTTTTGCAAGGTGGTTCATTATCTCATAATTAGCAATTCTGAAACTACTTTATGTAAGAGGGTGAGTTAAAAATTAACCGCACTCCGGTTACACATTAAAACATCTGTTGGCTGCACTTTCCATTCAAGGTCACTGCTGTGCAGGTGTGAACGTAGAACATCTACAAACAAAATTTGGACCAATAATTGAGGGTAGAAATTTCTTTTAAAAAATCATTACTGGTGATGAGACTATGGAATGGAAATATCCTCAACTGCCAATCAAGAAAAAGTTCAAAAGTCAACCATCAACTGGAAAATTGATGCTTACAGTTTTCTGGGATTCTCAAGGGCCAGTATTAGGACACTATCAAGAAAAAGGTTTAACAATCAACAGTGCTTGTTACAGTGAGATGCTCACTGTAGAGATGAAGACTAAACTTCTGATTAAACACAGAGGACTACTCTCCAAGGGCACTGTGATCTTGCATAACAGTGCACGTCCCCACATCTCTGCCTGTTACTGTGAAGCAGTTGCCAATGCCACACGGTTGTAACAAAGGAAGGACTTTATTGTGCTGGAATGTGGTTCAGTGGATTCCCATCCAGAGGCTGAGCCCCCTTTTCCCTGTTTGAGAGTATTTTATAGGGAATAGGGGTGCATTCATGAGGTCGCTTGGAATTGGTTAGCGAGGGCCAACAGCTTCACGGGGCTACCTGGGATTTGCTAGTTCAAACATACAGCAGGGAAGGATGTGTGAGCAGAAGTAGAAGCAGGTAAACATTAGCTCAGGGCTTTGTTCCCTCCCTCCCAGAGATGGGTCAGGAACAGATTAGCCTGGGTTATCACAGGAGGCTAAGGTGGCCTGTTGCTTAGTATCTGGAATGTGAACTCTGCTCCAGGAATGAGCTATGAGCCTGGGGAACATGGGACCAGCGCCTACTTCTGCAAGCCTGCCTGCCTTATTACCCCCTTTGAGGCCCGAGCAGCTAGATAGTGAACTAGTGGGCCTCACTTTCCTGGGTATTTTCTAGGTTAATGGGCACAGGCTGATAGGTATGTTGCCAGAGTATGCGGGAGGTAGTTTTCTTTTCTACCCTGTGTTGGAGGCCAGCACTGGTGCCATCTAATGGTGAAGGTTGAGATGGCCCTCATACTCTTATGATTGGCCTGAAGACAAGTTTCACCTGGTTAAGGTGATGTCAGTGATCAAGACTTATTGTTAATTGTAACTAGGACAATCCTGGGAAAAGGGAACTTAAATTGAGCTAAAATCGCATGATTCTGTGTTGCTATAACAATGCTTATACTTATGTAATCATATCCTGGTTAGCATCCTGGTGGGTAATCATATCCATGTTACTATGGAAAACTTTGTAACTAGGCAGAATAACAAGGACCTAATGCTAAAAGTCCTATATAAACCATGTTGCTACAATAAACTTATCACTGGCCATCAGCCTGTTGATCCGTATCTGATTAATTAATCCTAGCCTCTCCTTCGAGCAACCCATGCAGTGGTCTGAGCCGGTTTCAGACCCCGATAACCCTGGCTTCAACTACCCTTTTCAGCATTTTGACAGCCAGTGGAAGGAGGTATGGGATGAGCAAACATTCCCCTATGATGATCCGAAGTCCTCCCACCAGAGTTTTGAATCCTCCAAATGCTGAGAAGCAGCCCACCTCCCACCACCAGCACCACCAATAACTCTGGACTTCATCCATGCCAAGTGTGCACAGGAACATGAGCTAGTTTTGGGTTCTTTTTACAATGTCCTCCACTGCCCGTCCTTGGTCATCTACTTGTAAGCAACCGTTTGTTAGGTTAAATTTCCCACATACCCCTCCCTCTTGAGCGAACAGTCACACTGCTGACACTGCAAAAATATCCTGAGGTGTTAAAGCACCCACCCTGTAGTCCTGATCTTGCTCCATCCGACTTTCACCTGTTTGGTCCCCTGAATGCAGCCCTTCAAGGACAGAGTCCCCTCTGATGACGAAGTGAAGACTGTGGTGTATTTGTGGCTCGCAGCTCAGCCTAAAACAGTTTTTAATAAGGGAATATAAAAACTTGTTGAAAGGTGAACAAAGTGTTTTGAAAAGCAAGGCGATTATGTAAAAAAATTATATATTTATCTTATCAATAAAAGTTGATAAGATAAATTCTACAGGCAGATTGTGGATAATTTTCGACTCACCTTCGTATACACTAAGATTCAACAAAATACAACAGATTAGATAAAGAGGGCAAGAAATATTACTAAAAGATAAAGGAGTAACATAAAGAAAGGGAAAATGCAAAAATAAGCTACAATCAGAAAACATAAGTATGATCTTTTATATTTTAAGATATAAACACATTTTACTGAAATAAACATAAATATTTGTCTTTGTATGACTATTATACTCACATACATATATTTCCTAGATCTTTGTTTCCAAGTGTCACTCGCTAATAAAAAGAACCTGTGTCTTTTGGAGAAAAGTGTGATTCGGTCAGGAAAGGAAAACTGAGCACTGAATATTAATTAAATCAATAAACTTAGAACAAATTATTGGAACACAAAATACCATTTGGTAAACACCACAGTAATAATAACCATAGGTTAAAAATTACCAATGAGTAAAAAAATTATAAGCCAAAGTACAATGAAAAATAGATTTACATACTCTCAAAGCACCATTCAA
>NW_006408786.1:215937-240443 GCF_000296735.1 Chrysochloris asiatica
TTGATGATTTTTAGAAATTTGCTGTTTGAAATGATAATTAGAATAATCCAACATCCAAATTTTGACAGTCTCTTTACTGTGAATTAATAAATGTGAAGTGAGGGGTGAGGAATGATTAAAGGCTTTCCCACATTCCTACATTCATAAGACCACTCCACTGTGAGTTCTAATATGTCTAATATGAGGTGTGCTGAGTAAAGGTTTTCCCACATTGTTTACATTCATATGGTCTAGCTCCACTGTGCGTTCTTACATGTACAGTGAGGGCTGAGGCCTGAATAAAGGTTTTCCCACATTCCTTACATTCATAGGGCCTCTCTCCAGTGTGAGATCGTAAGTATATAGTTAGGGCTGAAGCCTGACTAAAGGCTTCCCCGCATTCCTTACATTAATAAGGTCTCTCTCCACTGTGAGATCTTTTATGTGTAGGGAGAACCGCAGCCTGAATAAAGGCTTTCCCACATTCCTGACATTAATAAGGTCTCTCTCCACTGTGAATTCTTATATGTGAAGTAAGGTTTGAAGAATGAATAAAGGTTTTCCCACATTACTTACATTCATAAGGCTTCTCTCCACTATGAATTCTTGTGTTAAGGAATGAGGCCTGAATATAATGGTCTTCCCACAGTCCTTACACTCTTAAGGCCCAATTCCACTGTGAGTTCTTGTCTGTAAAGTGAGGTTTGATAACTGAGCAAAGACTTTTTCATTCTTTACATTCAAGGAGCTTTTCTCCATTGTGAGTTCTTACATGTGTAGTGAGGTGGGATGCTTGACTAAAGGTTTTCCCACATTCTTTACATTCATAAGGCTTCTCTCCACTATGAGTTCTTATATGAGTAGTGAGGTGTGAGGTCTGACTAAAGGCTTTCCCACACTTCTTACATTCATAAGGTTTCTCTCCACTGTGAGTTCGTCTATGTTTAGTGAGGTTTGGGACCTGACTAAAGACTTTCCCACATTCCTTACATTCATAAGGCCTAATTCCACTGTGAGTTCTGATATGTGTAGTGAGGTTAGATGACTTAGCAAAAGTTTTCCCACATTCCTTACATTCATAAGGCCTCTCTCCACTGTGAGTTTTTATGTGTTCAATGAGGTGTGAGGAACGACTAAAGGTTTTTCCACATTCCTTACATTCATAAGGCTTAATTCCACTGTGAGTTCTGATATGTGTAGTGAGGTTAGATGACTTAGCAAAAGCTTTCCCACATTCCTTACATTCATAAGGCCTCTCTCCACTGTGAGTTTTTATGTGTTCAATGAGGTGTGAGGAACGACTAAAGATTTTTCCACATTCCTGACATTCATGAGGACTGGCTCCACTGTGAATTTTTACATGTCTAGTGAGGACTGAAGAACCACTAAAGGCTTTTCCACATTCTTTACATTCACAAGCCATATGTCTGTTATGATGCTTTTTATGTAAAATGAGGGGTGAAAGAGTAGAGGTTTTACAATGCTCTTTGCATTCATGCTTATGACCTTTCACATGTGTCCAAAAGGATGAGAAACTACAGAAATGCTTCCCACGTTCATTACATTCACGGCGTTTCTCAACAGCGAGTGCTGTCACTGAATTCTTCAGGGTTGAGATACAAGCATCATCTTTACCACGTGCTTTATACTTATGGGGTTTCTTTCTAATAAGCGCTCTCACAGGAGTGTTTAGATGAGAGGGATAACTGCAAGCTTTTCCACATTCCTTACACTGGCAGCTAGTGCATCCAGTGTGAGATGTGCTATGAGGTTTATGTGATGAGTGATCCATGAAGCCTTTTCCACACTCCCACCATTCAAAACGACTGGCTTCTGGAGCATCTTCTTTTACCACAGTAAGATCTGGAATCCAGCTGAAAGTATTCCCATATTGGTTGCCTTCAATATCTTCACAGAGGTTCTCTACTGTAGGATTTCTGTGAAAAAATAAGATAACATCATGTTGAAAATAAATTTGTGTCCATTTCACTATAACCAAACAGTAAATGTGAATAGTTATTGCTTTGACTTATCTCATATTTAATATATTAACTCTTCTAGCAAAAATACGACCATTATTGCCCCTGTTCAACTAATAAGATTTTCTGATAAATTTGACCCAGTAAAATACATTCTAATCCTCAGTATCTGACTTACATTTATGAAAATTTTATATTGTGAAAGTTCTCTGAACACGTAATTTTACAGTTACACTTAGATATATACAAATATATGTATATACACATATCTATACATAAATGTATGTGTATATTTTAATATCATGACACCTTAGGCCTTTCTCCTTCTTTCTCTGGTTTGAATAGTACTCACCTCAAATCGTTTTTACGGTTTTCATGCTGCTCTTTATTGCTACAAGATTCAGAGATTTCTCCTAACATGAGGGACCAGGTGTCATTCTTCATAAATTGCAACACTTGTTCACAGGATAGCTTATCTCCATCATTAAGGTTTTGAGAGACTGACTCCCATAAGTCAAGTTGAGGTTCATAATATAAAACAAAAAAGGAAGAAATTATTATGGGGAAAAAGACTGCTGTGAACAAAAACAGACTTAGTCAGATGTCATGGTTTCAGCATTTTGGCAATGGGTAAAAAGGAATTTACTGGAAAATACTCATGGGCACTGAGAGTAGCAGTGATACAACATGTGTAATTAGGAGAGCTGAGCAGAAAGAAATTGGACAAAATACACACAGAACATTGAAGGAGAAAAGGGTCTCTGTGACTAAAGGTGTGGGAGCACTGCTAAAGTAAGACAAACAGGCTCAGGAATCTGTGAAGGTCTATCTTCAACCCAGAAAGACTTTTTCTAGAGGTCTGATTCAAATGTGGTTCCTTATATTCCATGTCATAACTCCTCTGGGACAAAAACTGGGTATAGCTAACATGCTGATCATGAAGAGATACTTATCAGGAGGAAAGGCCGCACAGAGCAATGAACATATCCCTGAAGACAGACACTTGTGAGTGCATTTACAGCAAAATAATGTCCAACTGGTAATACAAAGTAAATCTCTCTGCAAGGGAGCTTACAAAAATGTCTCAGGCCCAAAGTGAAGAGTGAAGCCAATACTTATACTTAATATAACTTAAAAGCACCTCAGGATTTTAATCACAAGAGAACAGAACATTCATCTAAATGCATGGAAATTTATTTTCATGGGAGAGCCTGGATATGTGAACTCCATAAACCAAGAGGTTGTGCCTGTTTTATCAAGGAATCTATTCCACATTTGTTGGCCCAAATACTGGGAACAAAGGTAATGAATAAAGTATTTTTGCTCATTTAAGAATTTTAAAAAGAGAGAGAGAGATGCCACTCTTACCTACTGAGGCCAGGTTTCTGAAGGTTTCCATCATCACATCTCTGTAGATTTGCCTTTGAGCAACATCCAGCAAAGCCCATTCTTCCTGGCTAAAGACCACAGCCACATCCTCAATGACCACTGAGTCCTAAAACATTCCACACATTTGGAATAAGCAGGGTACCATGCATTCCAGTGTATACAACATCCAGTGGGTAACTGAGAATTCAAAAGGTTTTGACAGAATTCAGAAGGTTCTGTGGTCTACCAACGTCTACCCTAGGGTACAGCCATCAGCCTTGTTCCCTCTTCACTAACTATACTTCCTTCCTTGCTAATTGCATACTGCCTCACAGAATGCCTATACACTGAAAAACTCCCTCCGCAATTTGACTGAAACCAATTACAGTCTTATTGCTCTATTTTTATGGTCTAAAAGAGTTACAAAGCACAGCAAATATTAGAGAAATACTCTAACTTAGATCATCAATTCCTTGTAAACAATTTTAAAAGACACACTCAACAACTCATAAGCCACAGGGTGTAGTCAGTATGAGGTATTAAATGCAATTCTGAAGTAATTCCTTTTGCCCCTCACAGCCATGGAAAACCCAAGGCCCTAAAATGCTAAGATTTTCTTGAACTCTGGGAGATCAGGAAGGAACAGTTCCACCTACAGAAGAAAGCATATTCTTATGAAAAAATATAAATTATTACATGTCATTCACCTATTTTTCAAAAAACTCAGTTGCTCTGTTATCCTCTCTGCCCATGTCATTTTTTTTTTAATCTTTTATTGTGAATTATGTGATAGTTTACACGGGAGAACATTAGTTTTACATTCATCCTACCGTATACTATTTCATTGCCATGGTTACAATCCCCTCCCTGCATCATCAACCAACCAAAGAGTATACCCTGCAACCCTGCCCCCAGGTCTTCAGCACACAGCTCCTCTCCCTCTCTGGATCTAAAGTCCCCAGCTGCTCCATCTCTCCACGTCATCTTCTCTGCCTCCATCTCAGGCATCACTGCTTCTCTGGGTAGGGTACCGCTCTCCGCTCTTCTCCATTGATGGTCCCAGGGACCTCCGCTCCTAGACTGAAAAGTTAATCACTCCCCTCCTTGCTACAAAACATCTGCCTTTATATTTACAACCCTCACAATCAATCCTGATAACAATTACTCACTATTGTATCACAAATGACCTATCTGCATTTCATTCCATCAGCCCCGCCTAGACAGATTGGATAGTACTCAGTGGAGATTCTACCTTCTTCCACGCCCTCTGGAGGTTCCCTCTTGAAAGCTTGTGGGCCAGTCACTTTGTAGCCTTTGTAGCCCCCACACTTTGGGTAGCTAATGTCCAAGTTGCCCATCTCTGTCTATTCTGTGTATGGAGGGAGGGGGTGGGAATGATCCTTGCTGTAAAGATTTGTTCCCTCTTTTGAGCTACTGCATCAATAGATGTAGGTCAAGTTCATCGAATTGTAACAGATTACTCTTTTTTTCCTCTTCTTTCTTCTTCTAGTTGAGCTCTGATCATCCAGTCATTGAAGTCAGGTCAAGTGGGTATTATCTGCAAGTGTGGGTGTTCTTGTGCATATGCCCTCTCTTATCAGCTGGACACTTCACTCTCCACTCTAGTCCTCTGTGGCTATGTCACTGGCTCTGGTCCCAAGAGTCTCCAGGTTTTGCCACACTGCTGGCCAACCAGGTCTTCACCAGGGTTCACAGGAGTCTACTGAATGTTGTAGGGCTTAGCTTGCAGCTTCATTACTGTTTTTCCCTCACTTCCCCTTATCAGTGACGAACATAGTGACCAATCAGAGCATGTATTCCCATTGTGTCATGCTATTTTTAAATATCTAATATTGTCAGTAATTGGAAAATATGACCGTGGTGACAAAAACATCAAAAGAGATCTCATGATACAATTTTGCAAGACAAGTGACTTGGTGGTGGTAATGGTAGTGATGTGCTATGGAGTAGGTTCCAACTCATAGCGACCCTACATACAGTTTCTGAGGCTGTAAATCTTTACAGGAGTAGAAAGCCTCATTTTTCTCCCGCAGAACTGCTGGTAGTTTTGAACTGCTGACCTTCTGGTTAGCAGGTCGACTCATAACTACTATGCTACCATAGCTACTAAACCAATGACTTACTCATTCCCCATACCAATTTCAACAATATGAACAGTAACTACACATATAGACGTCTGGTAGCATAGTGGTTACAAACTGGGCTGCGAACCGCAAGGTCAGCAGTTCGAAACTACCAGCTGCTCCACGGTAGAAAGAGGAGGCTTTCTGCTCCCGTAAAGATTTACAGCCTCGGAAACCCTGTTCAAGGTCGCTATGGGTCGGAACCGATTCAACGGCACTTAACAACAAGAAGATGGAATACTGAGGAATAAAATCAGCCAAATCTGTGGGAAAAACAATGGAAAAGCTCAATATCAGCAGTCAGAACAAGGCCATGGGAAGTCTACACAAAAGACCAACAACTGCTCATATGCAAGTTCAAGTTGAAACTGAAGAAAATTAAAATAAATCCAGGACAGTCAAAGTACAACCTAAAGTATACCCGACCTTATTTTATAGAGACCACCTCACAATAGATTTAAAGCACTGAGCACTAATGAACGAAGGTCAACTTATAGGGAGACATCAAGTACATCATACATAATACACAAAGCAAACAAAAGGTCATTAAGAAGATAGGAAAGAAAAAGTAAAATGGTTATTAGCAGAGACTCTGAAACTTGCTCTTAGATTGTAAAGTAACACCTTTGCTTTTTAACAATTTTCAAGAGATCATTTATAGCAGATATGCCAATGTTATGCCCAGAATTCAGGGTCCCCAAAGACCACCCAGGAGCCGTGTACCGATGCAAATACATAAGGGTTGTTTAATCAAGCTCGAGCCAGGTCTCTAACCTTATCCGACATTTCGGAATAGGGAAAGAGCCCCAAATTCATTGTCTGCAGGGTTTTTATAGAATTTTCAAACAGCTCAGGTTTCTCAGCTTTACAATCTTTGGATTGGTTAACAATTGGCAAACTATGAGATGTTACAGTTTAATTGGTCAGGACTGGTGGTCTTTGTTCTTAGGCTAGGGTAAAGGAAAACATCTGGCCTCTGGCCTTGAGCTGCCTGGCTATGTATACATATATCATATTCTTGGAGCTAGAGTAAGTGTTCAGGCTAATGTACAGAATGGAGATTGACCTTGCCTCTGGAGGGAACTAATAACTGAGGCCTTGTCTATTTAAAATGCTTTCCTGACCCTGACTAGAGTTTAGTCAAGCAGTTTCTAGGTAGGCAAAATCAGGTAAAATCAGTTTGGTCCTTACACCAACAAAATATGTCCTTTAATTTCTTGATTTCTGGTTCCATGAACAATAATTATGGATATAAGTAAAAGGAAATCCTTCACAACTTCAATCAGTTTTCCATTTATCATGATGTTGTTTTTTCGTTCATTTGTAAGAAATTTTGTTTTCTTTATATTAAACTATAATCTATACTGAGGTTATAGTCTTTGATCTTTCTCAGTAAGTGCTTCAAGTCCACTTCACTTTCAACAAGTAAGGTTTTGTCATCGGCATATCTGTCACAGGATGTTAGTCAGGGTTACTTCAATCATAACGCTGTGTTGTTCTTCATATAGTCCACCTTCTTGGATTATTTACTTAGCATACAGACTTAGTAAGGTAAAAAGATATAACTCTGACGTACACCTTTCCTGATTTTAAAGCACAAAGTATCCTATTGTTCTGTTCAGATGTACAGATACCACATGGATATACTGGAATTCCCACACCCCACCACGTTGGTAGAGTGGAGTGTCAAAAAGGGTGAAGCCTCCCAATGGGATGGATTGATACAGTGGCAACAGCAATGGGCTCAAACATAGCAACGATTGTGAGGTTGGCCCAGGACCAAGCAGTGTTTCATTCTGTTGGACATTAAGATTGCTGAGTCACTACAGACATGACAGCACCTAACAACATTCTGTACTTTTACAGACTAGGTGAGTCACACTTAAAGATGCATCAAGTTACACTGTAGATACATTAAGTATTTACACTAGGAATTTATGGCTGTTATAAAGTCATTTCAAATTTAATTATTTAGGACCCAACTGTTTGTTATTAAACAGTCTAATATACTTGTACAAAAATACTAAAAAGAGCTCTCTTACTGAAAACAGTACCAGGGATATCAGATTTTATCTCAGCCAAGAACATATTTCTAAAATGGTTACAATAGTTAACACATAAGGAGTTTGGGTATGACTAGTTAAAAGTAATAGGAGTCTTTAAGAACCTTCTCAATACTGAAATAAACTTTAGAATAACTTTTACGTCAGTCAATATAGATTTTCCTCTGTGCTTCAGAAGTTTATATCATAAAAGTGATAAATTCTCAGTGGAAACACACTGAATGTTCTAGATATATCCTTCCAGTGAGAACTATAAACCCAAGAAATTGCACACACATCTGCTGAAAAAAGAGAACACTTTAATTTTAGATTAGACTATGGAAAACAGTCAAAAACAAAAAGTTTTTTAATTAAAAACAACCCATGGCCACCAAGTCCATTTCCTCTCCTAGTGACCCTCTGCTGTTGTTACACACCGTTGAGTCAGTTCTGACTTATAGTAACCCTGTATAGGGTTTCTGAAGAGCAGCTGGCGGATTTGTGGTTAGTTATTGTGTTAAGTGCCATTGAATCAGTTCCAAATCATAGCATCCCTGTATAGGGTTTCCGTGGAGTGGCTGGTGAGTTTGAACCACCAACCCTGTAGTTCAAACCAACCTAGAGGTCAAGTGCTTGTCCTATGGCAATACAGTCCAGTGCTTATCCTACAATGCCACACCAGAACCCAACAGAAATCGATTAAACTGTTCAATAGGGTTTCTGAGACTGTAAATCTTTACAGGAGCTGACAGCCTTGCTCCCTTGGAGGGACTGGTGGGTTTGAATCTCTTACATTGTCACCTTACATTAACAGACTGATGCTGAACCCACTAGGCCACCAGGGCTCCTTAGTAAAAAAATGTTGTTAAGTGCCATCAAGACAATTCTAACCCATAGCAACCCTGTATAGGGTTTCTAAGGAGCAGCTGGTGAGCTTGAACCACCGACCTTGTAGATTAAACCAAGTTTGTAGTCCAGCACATTAACCCACAATGCCACACTAGGACTCCTAGTAAAAAAAATAATAGGGATTAAATACCAGATCTAGGCACAGTAAAAGGCCAAGGACCTAGATTGAGGATTGATGCTTTCTACACACCTGAAAGCCTCAAGGCTAAAACATTCCATGGTAGAGAGGAAAAAAGGGTCTAAAGACCCCTCACAGGATCCAGCTAGAACTCACTATTCCCAGCTTCATACCTCTGGTGATGTCAGAAGACTACCACCACTACTAAGAACCCCAGAAACAATCAGGGCGTTTACCTACGAACTCTCTCCCCCATTTTCTAACCCATAACACAATGTGAGAGGTGAAGTTATACTTTTAGAACTGCACAGGAAATGTCTCAGTACCTGGGGGAGGCCAAGAAAACTGTTCAGAAAAATGGGGCAGGGATGGTTCTAGAAGGCCTGGGGCTCAGCCTCCACAGCCAGAGCTTCTCCCTTGAGGCTCTGTTCAGGAGCTGCTGTCATTCAGCACAGGGCACTGAGGCCCAGGGTGTGGATGTTAACATCCATGGTGCCAGCTTTGACCGTCACATTAGGAAGGTGACTCACATAGAAGACTAAGTTTTAAGTTGGTAATTTTGTATGACTCATGAATGATGTTATAAATTCTGGCAGAAAAAATGGTTCCCACACCTGGTATAGAAAAAAGGTCTAGGGACAATGGAGCAAGGCCTTAGGATACTACCAAGGTCTCCCCCTTGGCCTCCTCTGCCACCTTTCTTCTTCATTGAGGAATCACAGTGCCACAGCACACAGCTGGTGCCCCAACAATTCATATCAAGCCCTACACACCCATGGTAAGAAAAACCAAGTTCTCTACACAACTCACCATTTCCTTGCTCCAGATGGAAGTAGAAGGGAATATCGTATCTAATCTCAAAATGCCAGTTCAGTAAGAGGGATGCAAGTGGAATCAGAGCACTGGCAGTTTGGAGGCAGATGAATGTGTGGTCCATACACCAGTCAAAGCAGCTGAAATCCTTTCTTGTGATTTACAGATGTGCAAAATGATTGCTCTAAGTTTCCAGCTGGACAGACTGGACTAGTTCACCAAAAACCACACTTGAGATCTGAAATGGAAGAAGGATGGGAGGAAACAGTGTTGACTAAGCAGGGAGTGACAGGTTTATAGCTTACGACAATGCTCCACCTGAGGATATTTGTACTTAAGGCAGACCAGCCTCCAGCCTGCAGAGCATATGCCTGCATTTTTCATACAGGTGACAAGATCACCAATGGAGGAATTTACTTATACCAGAGCATGAAAAGCAACCAGGCCTGATCAATCTGGAAAACTTAAGCCTGATTTACTCTAGGGAACCAGAGGTCTACTATTGATGTTAAGGGCTCACCTTTGTAACTCTGTCCCTTACAGAGCAACACATATACTGTCAGTTAATATTAACAGAGGAGAATTATAGGAAGAATGTATTTTTCTATTTTTGTCAGTGACCTCACTATGGTTCATTCATTTAAATTTTGTGCAGTTATATTATTGTAATATGTGATCAGTAGTTTTCCTATGGCTTTTGTCATTAACATTTCTTTCTTCCTCTTGCTTTATTTTTTCATTCGTAAGCCAGCACATAACCAGGTCCTAAATTTTGAGGTCACGGATGATTCATAAATACTTTGTTTTTTAACTTTGAAAAGCACTAATTGTCTTTCAACAAATAAATCAGGAGATCATTGACATTTTCTATAAAGAACCAACTCCCAGCTTTGTTCCCATTACTTTCCACCCTGCTTCCCCTCCAAGCTAACTCCTAGCCTTCATTTCTTGGTCTCAGTATAAATGTTCTCTCTCACACGTGTGCACCATCTGTACACAAGTATCTCTTTTTTAAGTAAAATCCTTCCTTTCATCTTCTTTACTGTTGTTGCTTTTAGGTGTCATGGAGTCAGTTGTGACTCATAGCGACCCTATGCATAACAGAACCCTAAACACGACTGCCTGCACCCGCTTTCTATGTCTGAGCCCGCTGTTGCTGCCACTTTGTCAATCCATCTCATTGGGGGTGGTCTTCCTCTTTTTCCACTGACCCTCCACTTTTTCAAGGATGATAATGCTCTTGTTATTGTTGTTGTTAAGTGCTTTTCAATCAGTTCTAACTCATAGCAACCCTGTATAGGGTTTCCCAGGAGTAGCTAATGGGTTTGAACTGCCAACCTTGTAGTTAGAAGTCCAGTACTTATCGTACAGTGCCATACCAGTCCTCCTAAATTAGCCAACAGAAAACATGTGAATTTTATTCTATATGTGATTGGTAGCTTCCTTGGTTTACATTGTTTAAATATGTATCTTGTTATTGGGTAGAGATTATACCTTCTTTTGATGAGACAAATGAAGTAGAATGAAGTTCAAAGGCTGCTTTCACAAGCTAGATCACTCACAGAATAGCTTGGCCTATGCCTCTAAGCTAGAGCATGCATGCTGATGCCTGCTACTGGTTGCGAAAATTCAGCGAGTAGCATATTTGTTCAAAAAGTTCTGACTTGGAGATGTTAAGTTTCAGATCTATATAGTTGTTACTGTTCCAGGTGGATGATGGAAAGAGCTATGTGTCCCAGGCCACTGGTACCCAAGAACTTATATCTTGAGCTGTAGGCTGTCCCGTTCCTGGTCATGAGGAATTAAACTATGACCTGTGGAACAGGTGAAACACTTCTAAACTTCAAATCAAAGGAAAGGAAGAGCATGGTTCTGGCAGATACTGGGACTTTAAGAAAGGCAAATTGATATTGTAGTGCTATCTGAGAGGCAATTCTTAGATTCTCACCAAGAAAAATTCAGTAGTTTTCAAAGCATGAAGTTCTGAATTTGGCATAAAATGATTACATTACCAGTTAAGTCTCCAAGGGGTGTTCTAGTCCAAAAGGGAATACTTTAAGAATATATGTCACTAGGGAAGAAAAAGGGGAGAAAAAAAAAAGCATCACATTTATCTACTGATGCTGACATTACAAGTGGTGTTTAATAATCACATTTACTCGATCCATTTTTTAACTTTTTGACATACACAATATTTGTATAATTAAAAAATAAGAACCTTTGTTTTATCCACATACTAGTTTTGAACAATGGATTTTTTATGACACAAAAAGCCTAAGGAATAAAAGAAAAAACAGATAAACTTAAAATCTCATACAAAGAACTCTGTCAACAAAGTGAAGATATAACCTATGTTGTTGTTAGGTGCCATCGAGTCAATACTGACCTATAGCGGCCTTATGCACAGCAGAAAGAAACACTGCTTGATCCTGGGCCAACTTCACTATTGTTGCCAAGTTTGAGTCCATCAATGCTGCCACTTGGCCAATCCATCTCACTGCAGATCTTCCTTTTTTTCTCTGACCCTCCACCTTACCAAACATGATATCCTTCTCCAGCAACTGGTCCCTCCTGACAATATGTCCAAAGTATGAGAGATGAAGTTTGGCCATCCTGGCCTCCAAGGAGCACTCTGGCTGCACTTCTTCCAATACACATCTGTTTGTTCTTTTGGCAGCCTATGGCACTTTCAATATTCTCCTCCAACGCCATAACTCAAAAGCATCAATTCTTCTATGGTCTTCCTTATTCACTGTCCAGCTTTCACATGCATATGAGGTTATTGAAAATACCCTGGCTTGGGTCAGGCGCACCTTAGTCCTAAAACTGACATCTTTGCTCTTCAACACTTTATAAAGGTCTTGTGCAGCAGATATGCTTCAAGCAATATGTCATCTGATCTCTTGACTGATGCTTCCATGGGTGTTGATAGTTAATTCATGAAGAATGAAGTACCTGAAAACTTCAATTTTTTCTCCATTGATAAGAATGTTATTTATTGGTCCAGTGGTGACGATTTTTGTTTTCTTTGCATTGAGATGCAATCCATACCGAAGGCTGTGCTCTTTGATCTTCATCAGTAACTATTTTAAGTCTTCTTCACTTTCAGCAAGGTTGTATCATCTATATAGAGAGTGAAAATTGTGACAGTCAGGAGTCGATGGGACGGCCTTGTTTCCTGTTCTCACAAGTTTTCCATCTTTCATAACGTGCCAGTTTACCACTTTTCCATCGCTTCTCTTAGCGGGAAATGTTTGAGTTTCCCTTCTCTGCAGGTTTATGCCTTACAGAGGTTCTGGCTTTCACAGGTTTTATACTATATGGGATTCATATATCTTATAACAACATGTTGTTGTTACGTGTCATCAAGTTGATTCCATCTCATAGCGACCCCTATATAGGGTTTATAAGGAGTGGCTGGTGGGTTTCAATTGCTGTCCTTGTCGTTCAAACTGACATTGTAGTCCAGTGATTATCTTACAGTGCCACACCGGGACTCCAGGTATCCAGATATATAAAGAACTCCTAACACTCAACAGGAATCCTGGTGTGGCACTGTGAATTAATGCACCGGACTGCAAAGCCATTTGAACCACAAAGTCAACGGTTCAAGCTTACTAGCTGCTTCTAGGAAACTCTATACAGGGTCGCGATGGGTCAGAACCAAGTCAACAGCACTTAACAACAACACTGAACAGGAGTTTTGGTGTGATGCTGTAGGATAAACACTGGACTGATAACTGCAAGGTCAGTGGTTCAAACTCAGAAATCCTATACAGAATCACTATGCATCAGAACCAACTCAAGAGCACTTAACAAAAACAACAACACTCAACAACACACAAACAACCATCTTAGAAATATGCAAAAACTTAAACAGACATTTCAGCAAAGATTATATTGTTGTTAAGTGCTGTCAAATCAGTTGCTATTCATAGTGACCCACTTACAG
Organism: Chrysochloris asiatica; assembly: GCF_000296735.1. Taxonomy (NCBI): domain Eukaryota; kingdom Metazoa; phylum Chordata; class Mammalia; order Afrosoricida; family Chrysochloridae; genus Chrysochloris; species Chrysochloris asiatica. Next base: position 229,242 of record NW_006408786.1, read on the forward strand.
GGTTTCCGATGTATAAATCTTTTTGAGAGCAGAAAGCCTCATCTGTCTCCCGCAGAGTAGCTGGTGGGCTCGAACCATTGACCTTGTGTTTCATAGTTCAGTGCTTATCATACAGAGCCACCTGCCTCCAAGATGTAGTCAATAAACACATGAAAAGATACTGAATGCTATTAACCATTAAGGAAATGCAGACCAAAACTACATTCCACCTCATCTCTAGTAGGAGGGTTATTGTTGTTGTTGTTGTTGTTATGTGCTGTGGAGTTAGTTCTGACTCATTGTGACCCTGTACATGGTTTCCAAAGCTGTAAATCTTTACGGGAGCAGAAAGCCTCATCTTTCTCCTGTGGAACAGCTGGTAATTTTGAACTGTTGACCCTGAGATTAGCAGCCCGATTCATAATCACTACTAGGAGGGTTACTATCAGAAAAATAGAAAACAAGAGTTGGGAAGAATGTGGAGATACTGCTGTTGGGACTGTAAAATGGTGCAGCCTCAGCTGAAAAATTTGGCAGTTCTTCCAAAAGTCTAACATACAATTATACTATGATCCAGAAATTTCTACTTCTAGGAGCACTTGGTTAAGAACCCAGTTGCTAACCAAAAGGCTGGTGGATCAAACTCACCCTGCAGGGTTCTGCAGGAGACAGAGACTTAGCAACTGCTTCCATAAAGATTACAGCCAAGAAAACCCTATGATTCAGTTCTACTCTCACACATAGTCACTGAGCCTACAACAGCCTCAACCATAGCTAACAACAACAGACCCAGACTCAAAAGGCTTAAAAGAAGTAAGGTGAACACCAACACGCAATGTAGCACTACTCACAAAAGCCAAAGTGGAAAAAAATAAGTGTCCATCAACATTTGAATGGATAAATAAAATACAATCTTACATATTCAATCATAAAAAGAAACGCCGTTCTCAGAGACTTCCAGTAAGATGGTGGACTAGGCAGATGCACTACACAGACCTTCTATAACAAAATGCGAGAGACAAAATAAAACAGACACAGATGAAAATACTGGAACCCTTAACTTCAAAAGAAAGGTTAGAGAAGTCAACTGAGTGTTTGCTGGGAGGAGAAGCTGAGCAGGGACAGCCAGAGAGGGAGGCTGACTGGTGAACAGCAGGCCAGACATAGCGAGACCATCTTGAACGTTTGTGAGCAGCTTTGATAATAGATGGCAGAGCAAAGTCAACCAGGTGACTGGAAAGATGTGATTCCTTCTTTTGCCACACATTCCCCTGGTGACCAGAGGTATGGCCACCTTGCACCGTCATCTACCCCCAGCACAGCCTGTTCTCCACGAGTTCAGAGCCATCTGGTTGGGAGACAAACCAGCATGAAAGTGGGGACTGGCTGCACCACATCAGTACCCCATTCTGTTGCCTGGATTTAGGTAGGCTGAGCTCAGGACCTCCAGAATTCACAGACCCACAAGACCAGCCTTTAACCAGTCACCCTGCCCCCAGCTGCCCTGTGATTCTAACAGACACTGAAACCAGCGCCATCAAGGGCCTCCACAAACTACTTACGGATTGAGTGTCAAACCTGTGTGAACAGAGGCCGATACGGAACTCCATCTAGAGCCAGTGACTCTGCTGTCACATTGCTCCCACACCCATTCCGTGAGCTCCTTAGCTTACAGGAGCTCATCCGAGTTTTCTCCTCTGGGCCCAACTGCTGCAATGTTCTTCTTGTCTTTGTTTTTGTGTTTGGCTTTTTTTCCCCCTCATGTTGTTTCATTGTTTATGTTTGTCTATTCTTTCTCCTCCTTCTCTTTCCACTCCCTTGAGTTTTATCCTAGCTCCACTTTTGTTTTTCCTTCTTTTCTTCTGTTTCTTATTTTCCCTCTACCGTTTTTCCTCTTTCAGTCTTTCTTTACTACTTTATCCTCTTTCTCTTTTCATCTTCCTTCTCCCTGATTTCTCTAAATGTTTTTTTAAATTTCTTTGATTTCCACTTTTATTTTTCTCGTCTATAGCTGTTTTCCTGTCACTCATTTCTCTTTTTAGTTATTTGTAAGTGCTTTTTCTAGTTCTTCCTTTTATTTTCTCCCATATTTTTTCTCTTCAATAGTTTTATTTCCCTGTCCCTCTTTTGTCTTAATAGTTGTCATATTATTTTTTTCTGGTTGCTACCTGTTTTCATGTTTTCTCTTTTCATTGCTGGTTCTTTGTTTGTTTGTTCTGTTTTGTTTTATTGCAGGAGGAAGAAGGGAAGGGTTTTCTCTTCCCCACACAACAGGAGATAGCAACCACACCCATACAGCCCAGCCACAACTGTACCCTTTGCAGCTCTTCCCACTGGGCAAGAGTCAGTACCAGCTCATATACCACCTGGTATCAAAAACAGCTTCAGCCATACACTGACAGAAAACTTCCAGAGGTTCAAGCCTGATTCAGAAGGGAACATGGAACAAGGGATATTATTGCTGAAAGCAGAGAATATCAGAAAGATGTTTATCTGCACTTTACTGACAATGCAAAGGCTTTCAATAGGGTCATGACAAGCTATGAAAAACTCTGCAGAAAATGAGTATTCTGGGACAATTAATTGTACTCATAAGTAACCTTTACATAGACCATGAGGGAGTCGTTTGAATAGAACAAGGAGACACTGAAAGGTTTAAAATAAAGAAATATGTGTACTAGGGTTGTATTGTTTTCACCATACTTATTCAAATTGTATGCTAAGCAAATAATCCAAGAAGCTGGATTATATAAAGAAAAATGTGGCATCACTGAAAGAAGACTCATTAACAACCTAGCAATATGCAGATGAGACAATCTTGCTTGCTGAAGAGGAAGAGGACTTAAAATACTTACTAATGATGATCAAAGATCACAGCCTTTGGTATGGGTTGCACCTCAATGTAAAGAAAACAAAAATCCTAACCACTGGATGAATAAATAACACCATGATACAAGGGGAAAAGAGTGACATTGTCAAAGACTTCGTTTTGTTCAGATTGACCATTAACACTCATGGAAGCAGCAGTCAACAAATAAAACAACATACTGCATTAGGTAAATCTGCTGCACAAGACCTCATTAAAGTGTTCAAGAGCAAGATGCCAGTTTGATGACTAAGGTATGCTTGACCCACGTCATGGTGTTTTCAATAATCTCATATGCATGTGAAAGTTGGACAATGAATAAGAAGACCATAAAAGAATTGATGAATTTGAGTTATGGTGTTGGAGGAGAATATTAAAGTACCCTAGACTTCCAAAAAAACAAACCAATCTGTGTTTGAAGACGTGCAGCCAGAATGCTCCTTAGAAGCCAGGATGACCAGACTTTGTCTCTCATACTGCAGACATATTATCAGAAGGGACAAATCCTGGAGAAGGATATCATGTTTGGTAAAGTAGAGGGTCAGAGAAAAAGAGGAAGATCCCCAAGGAGATTGACTGGTAACAGTGGCAGCAGCAACGGACTCAAATGTAGCAATGATTGTGAAGTTGGTGCAGGACCAGGCAGTGTTTCGTTCTGTTGTGCATAGGGTCACTGCATAGGGTCAGTACCAACTCGTTGGCACCTAAAAAAACAATACCACCTGATCAACCAAAGACAGCAGCCAACACCAGCAAAACACACCCTAAATTGAGGTGCAGGAATGACCAATGAGAACAGTGTTACGGGTTTCCATCCTCTAATCAAACCAACAGGAGGAGATGGTGAGAACCTAAGAACATATCAACATACAATCATCAAGTAAATAAACATATGACAGCCCCATAAAGCTTGGGAGACAATAGACATTAACTCAAATGAAGAAACAAGAGAGACTGGCTCAAACAAATGACCAATATGCAGAGCCAGAAAATGTTCCTAAGGAAGAAAAGGTGAAGGACCTAATTGAAAAAGAATCCAAAAGAATAATATTTAGGTACCTTCAAAGGACTGGCAAATATCAAGGAAAGCATGGAGAACACAGAAAAAACATTAGAAGAATTCAGGAAAACACTACAAAAACAAGCAGACAAACATATTGCAAATTTTGAAACAACATAAAACCTGCCATTAGAAATCCAGAAGATTAATAGTAAGATTTCAGAAATGGATAATACATTGAAAGGACAAGAGAGTAGATCTGAAACAATGGAATCCCAAATTACTGAGCTTGAAGATAATTCTCTAAATACTAGCATGCTAGAAAAACTATTAGAAAAAATCCAAAGTCTAAGAGTTATGTAGGACACCATGAAGAGAAGAACATATAGGCGATCAAAATTCCAAAACAGGAAGAGACAATAAAAAACACAGAAAAACTGTCCAAGAGTTGTTGGAAGAAAAACATCATGAAAGACGCGAACATAAGCATTCAAGGAGCTGAGCAAACCCCAAATAGAAATCAAAAGAAAATCACCAAGGAATATCATGATCAAACTTCTCAAAACCAAATAGAAGGAAAGAATCCTGAGAGCAGCTTAAGAAAAATGAAGCTACCTACAAAGGAGAACCAGTAAGACTAAGCTCTGAATTTCTCAGCAGAAACCATGCAAGCAAAAAAGAAATTGGATGACATATATAAAACACTGAAAGAAAAAAACTGCCAACCAAGAATCATCTACCCGGCAAAGATGTCCCTCAAATATATGACAATGATATTAGAACATTTCCTGATAAAAAAAGACATTAAAGCGATTTTTAACGACCAGACCAACTTTACAAAAATGCCATAGGGTGTTCTTTGGACCGAGACACAAAAACATCAAACAACAACCTGAGATTACAATACATGACAACACCACCAAGAACGCAATCTAGATATTTAAGTATTTAAAGTAAAACAAACCTATAAGGCTGAAAATAGAGAACCAGAGATATCAATGTATAAGGAAGTCAACCACAAAGCAAACAGAGGGCATAGTGTAGATACAGAACCTCCAAATGGCAAAGAAGTCAAGTAGATTTTAAGATAAAACACACTGTTTTAAACAAGCAAAAAAATGAACAAATTACTGGGCAATCAAAGAAAATTAATACACCTGCATATTAAAATTTTAAAAAGAGGAAAATTGAAGGATGCAGTAAACATTGTAACAGAAATGAAAATGAAAAGAAAACCCCCAAACTAAATGAACGCAGCACAGAAAATTAGGTGGAATAAAGAAACCAGCAGCACTACCAACAACAACAACAAAACCCACACAGTCAAATGACAGCAATTAACTCATACCTAAAATTACTGAATGATGCAGAAAGCATCCAAAGAGATGGAAGGAATATAGAGGCACCGTACCAAAAGGAAACGGTTGATATTCAACCGTTTCAAGAGGCACCATATGATCAAGAGCCAATGATACTGAAGGAGGAAGTCCAAGGTACACTGAAAGAATTGGCAAAGAACAAGGCACCAGGAATTGATGGAATAAAAATGGAAATCTTTCAAGAAAGTGAGGCGGCACAGGAGGCACTCACTCATCTCTGCCAAGAAATTTGTAAGACAACTATCTGGCCGACTGATTGGAAGAAATCCATATTTGTGCCCATTCCAAACTGCCCACAAAATACGATGGTGAAATAAGGTCATTTTCAGACAAAATGAAATTAAAAGAATTTGTAAAATCCTTATCAACCTTCCAAAAAATACTAATGGTAGTTCTACGGACAGAGAACCAACAACAGCAGACAAGACAACAATCTGAGACTAACATCTATGACAAGATCACCTAGATTCAACCCAGCTATGTTGTTGTTAAGTGCCATCAAGTCGATTCTGATTAAACCAATCTGTATAGGGTTTCCAAGGAGCAGTTGGTGGGTTTGAACCACCAACCTTGTGGTTAATAATCCAGTGCTTAACATACAGCACTATACCACACTAGGAGCCCTGGATAGGATAATCCAGATGTAGAAGTATGCAAAGTAAAACAGATTATAAGACTGAAAATACAAAATCAGAGATACAGTTGCAACAACAAACCATAAAGTAAAAAGAGGAAATCATCCAGTAACAGAACTTCCAAATAAAGAGGAAATCAAATTTATTTCAAGAGAAATATTAAATAAACATGTTACTCTAAAACAAAATCAAACTTTACTCTGGCTGTAGTCCAACCCTTACCCCAAACACTAATCCTAGCCCTAATCATAATCCTAACAATAAACGAAGTTCTAGGCCTTGCCAAGACCTAGCCCTAGTCCCAACCTAACCCTCACTACTTACTCCTACCCACCCATCCCCCAAAAATAAATTAAAAAGAATGAACTGGATGTAATTGGATCTGGATCACCTTGTTACTAATATGAAAAGAAAAAACTAAAACAGGCCTATTTCCATAAACCAAAATAAATCACAGAAATTACAAATCTAAATAAAAAAATAAAAACAATTACTCTAACGGCACTAGCGTTTCCAATGATTTCTGAAACATGAAACTTAAATTTATACACTTTGCTCCACTGGGTTTCCAATACTGTAAACTTTCAGTAGCAGATCACCAGGCTTGTCTTCCAAGGCACATCTGAGTAGGTTCAAATACCAACATTTCAGCTAGTAATCTTAAACTTTTCTGCCCCCTAGGGACTACCTATTTGACTCTCCTATTTTGTAAGGAGCCCTGGTAGCGTAGTGCTTTCGATTCGGGCTGTGAACCACAAGGTCAGCAGTTGGAAACTACCAGCTATTCCGCGGGAGAAAGAGGAGGCTTTCTGCTCCTGTAAAGATTTACAGCCTCGGAAACCCTATACAGGGTCACTATGAGTCGGAACTGACTCCACGGCACATAACAACAACAACAACAACAATTTTGTAAAGTAATTATTACAAAGAATGAGTTACTATATGCTACATTGTAGTGTGGCTGATCCTCCAAGATCTGTTCAAGTATTTTGGTTAGTTTCGGCCATATGGCTCCCATTTTGTCCCCATTCATTCATTCATTCATTCATTATTTCAATAAATGTCAGTAGTGGAACGATCCACCCTTTCTACTTGTAAAGGGTGAACAGAAACCTACTATATTTCTCTAGGACATTTACAAAGAGTTATCTTCACTTTAAGAAGAAACTGAATAAAAATAAATGTCCATATTGCTCTCATTGCTAATTTCACGGTTCTGCCATTGGAAATATGCACAATTTTTGCTTTAAGAAGGCTTCAATCTTTTAAAAAGTACAGTTCTTTGGTGGGAAAACTTGTGTCCAAATACTAGGATCCAATCCAACCCAGATCACGCTCTATAAACTCATCACCTATATTAAGCTTGTTCAGTAACATTACATTTTATTTCTGAAGAATTAGGGTTGGCTTGATTGTTTCTCACATAATCACGATGAAAATTTCTGCCTAAAACCTGAACACTTCTTCGAAACAGGCCTCTTATTGAAAGTTTCCTCCTGACACTGAGATAAATGTGATCCTTAATACATATGCTAGTTCCAACTGATACTTCTTAATTCTTCATCTGTCTTAAACACAAACAATGGTTAAAAGAGGGGGGGTATAAACCCGACCACAACCTTACAGTTTGTGTGATGACCAACACTTAACGAAAATCCTGCTATGAAGAAACACTAAAACAAAAAGGAGTCATTTTAGGCAGGGAAACTGTGATCAACAATATGCCCTTTGAAGAAAGAACAGATCTGAATTGGAATTCAAATACTTCCATTTGCCAGATACTTGTCCATGGGCAAGCTATTTAAATTCTCTGATAAACTTTTATAAATGCCTGTAATACTCAATCTCTCATTGTGCTGTGGGATAAAGAGGTGCAGTATATAAAATACTTAATATATATAAATATAAGTATTTTATATGTAAATATATATGTTGTATATATGTAAATATATATAAATCTTTACTGGAGTAGAATGAGCAGAATGCCTTATCCTTCTTCAGAGGAACTGCTGGTAGTTTCGAACTGCTGACCTTGAGGTTGACAGCCCGACTCATAACCACTATGCTACCAGAGCTCCTTATGTAAATATATATAAGTATATAAAATATATATGAGTATACATACATACATATAAGTACATAAATATATATAAGTATAAAATAGCTCAGTGCCCACACCTCCTGTAATAGCTCAATAAACGGTACTGCGCTGTGCCATAAAGCACTGGACCACAAGGTCAGTTTGAACCACAAGGTAGGAGGTTCAAACTAACCAGCCGCTCCTTGGAAACGCTATACAGGGTCCCTAGGAATGGGAAGGGTTCGACAGCACTTAGTAACAATATACACAGGGGAGTCCTGGACTGCTAACTGCAAGAGTAACCGCATGGTCATCAGTTCAAACCCATCAGCTTCTCCTCGGAAACATATAGAGTCACTGTGAGTCGAAACCGACTCCACAGTACTTTGGTGTTGTTATTAAGTGTATAGAGTTTCTGAGGAGCACCTGGTGAGTTTGAACCGCTGGCCCTGCTATTCCAGTGCTTATCCTACGGCGCCACACCAGGGCTTCCACACCAGGGCTCCCACGGCACCTAACAACAACAAATACATACAGGAGTCCTGGTGTGACGCTGTAGGATAAACACTGGACCACTAACCCCAAGGTTGGCGATCCAAACCCACCATCTGCTCCTTGGAAACCCAATGGTGGTGGCAGTGGCAATTACGTGTCACGGAGATTCAACTCATAGCGACCGTGCCTGCATACGGTTTCCGAGGCTGTAAATCTGTACAGGAGCCTCATCTTTCTCCTGCAGAACACCCGGTGGACTTGAACTGATGACCATGAGGTTAGCACCCAACAGTAACCCACTACGCTACCAGGGCTCCTTACAGGGTCGCAGTGATTTGGAACCGACTCGAAGGCACTTAACATACATACAGGAGTCGTGGTGTGTCGCTGTAGTATAAGAGCTGGACGCCTAAGCGTAAAGTTGCAGTTAAAATCCACCAGCTGCTCCTTAGAAACCCTATACAAGGTAGCCATGAGTCAGAACTGACTTGAGGGCACGTAACATACTTGGAGTCCTGGTGTGGCACTGTGGGATAAAGCGCTGGATCACAAGGTCGGTTTGAACTACAAACCGACGATTCAAACTCAGCAGCCACTGCTTGGACTTGGAAGCCGTATACAGGGTGGCTATGAGTCAGAACAGACTCGATGGCGCTTAACAGCATACAGGAGAGGAGGGTGACTGTGGTCTGTTGAGGAGCTCAGCGTGACTACACTAGTCTTGGGAATGTGCGAGGGATGGAGGGGAGAGCAGAAACGGCCACAGAGTTTGGCTGAGGACGGACTGTAAAAATAAAAGGAAGGAAAACAAACGGGAGTCCAGGGAGCGGTAGACAGCAGTTGGAGGAAGCAGAGCTTTTAGACTCGGGCTAACTACCCTGGCATCCAGGAGACTTCCACAAACTCCCAGGTGAGACTGACATTGTTAGTCTGGGAACTACACTTTTCATTAGCGAGGATTCACAAGATTTTACCGTTACATATAACAAGAGATACAGGTCCACCCCACCTACTAGGCCGTCCAGAGGCAGTTGGGCCGAATGGTCGCGATCTCGGGGAAGTCGGGAAGCGACAAAGGCGGCTCCCCAGCCTACCCCCGAATTTCTGGAAGAACAGGGCAAAGAGACCAGGAGAGCACAGGAGACCCGGAGCAGCGACCTTAGAGCCCCGGACAGGAGCCAGCGGGGACATTTGCTATTGGTTCCGAACGACAACCGACAGAGACAAATCATACCTCACATAGCTGGAAAAAACGGACGAAACAGGACTGTCGAATAGGTACACACACATCCACTTCCGGCTTCTAGGGCTCTCGGTGCCTCTGGAGAGAAGTTCCGTGCGGGAATCAGAGGGCTGTTTACCTACGGACCGGGTCCTTTCCTGTCTCCCTTTGTATTTGAAAGCTGGCCACAGCTGTCCCCCTTATTTCTCCTAGAGTGAAAAACCTAGGTTTTCTTAAATGCATGTATGGACTGAACGCAGATTTCGGTAACCAATAACTTTGGGGAGCACAGAAAGCTGGTGTATGGCTAATTGAAAAACTTTTACAATGTCCTTTAGAGAAATAGCTTCTTGGCTCCTCATAAATATTTCTTCATCTTTACAATTGTTGAATTCTTTAGTTCCGTTTTCTTTTGTTTTTATAGTTTGTCGTCTCTTACAAAATCAGGTATCTTTCCTTAAGAGCAGGATGCAAACCCTATATGATCTCTCCAAGTGCTTAAGACCCTGGAGGTTTCTGGGATGAAAGGCAGGAAGTCGCCAGTACTTCTGAGACCCAATAGGTGAAAGGTGATGTATCTTTGAAAATGGCAATTATAAACAATCTTTCCCTTTTTTCTTATATATATGCACACATAATAAAGTGCATAATGTGTACTAATGTTAAATTTTCAACGTGATGAATTTTTACATCTAGATATACACTCATATAACTTCATCTGAGCTCAAGTAAGGGGAATTTTCTACCACACAAGATTGCCTTCTACCCTATTCGCAATTGAAATTCATACTAGAACTAGTCAGTGTTCCGAATTATCGCCATAGGTAATTTGACTATTCTTGACCTTCATATAATCAAAATAACGCTGTATGAAATATATTGTGCCTGACTTCATCAAGTCAATATCATATCCGAAATTTTGTCTATTTTGTGAAACATAGCAGTAATTTGTTACTTTTGTAACACTGTGTTTCATTCTAATGAATAGATATGCCACATTTTTTCATATTCATTCATTTTATTCTCTTGTGAAAGTGTGTATTATAATGCAGTATAGAATCTAAATCTTTCTGTAAATAAAATATACAGTATATATAATACAGAGTCCTGGCATGGCACAATTATATATAATTGTGGGTTATGCATTGAACTGCAAAATCGGTTTGAACTGCAAGGTTAGTGGTTCAAGCTCACCAGTTGCTCCTTGGAAACCCTACACAGGGTCATTATGGGTCGGAACCGACTCAACAGCACTTAACAACAACATATATATATATATATAAAATATGGAGTCCTGGTGTGGCACTGCAGGTTCATGTACTGGACTACAATGTCAGCTTGAACCACAAGGTGGACGGTTCAAGCTCACCAGTTGCTTTGAGTCAGAACTGACTCGACGGCACTTAACAACATATATAATAAACACTGGTAGCGTAGTGGTTACGAATCGGGCTGCAAACCTTAAGGCCAGCAGTTCGAAACTACCAGCCGCTCCTCAGGAGAAAGATGAGGCTTTCTGCTCCCGTAAAGATTTACAGACTTGGAA
>NW_006408786.1:243047-244985 GCF_000296735.1 Chrysochloris asiatica
TGGAAGAAGTGCAGCCAGAGTGCTCCTTGGAGGCCAGGATGGCCGAACTTCGTTTCTCATACTTTGGACATAGTGTCAGGAGGGACCAGTCACTAGAGAAGGATATCATGTTTGGTAATGTGGAGGGTCAGAGAAAAAGAGGAAGACCCCCAGTGAGATGGATTGGCCAAGTGGCAGCATCAATGGGCTCAAGTGTGGCAACAATTGTGACGTTGGTCCAGGACTGGGCAGTGTTTCGTTCTGTTGTGCATAGGGTCGCTATTAGTCGGTTCCAATCCATAGTGATCCTGTACAGCGTTTCCGAGGAGCAGCTGGTGAGCTTGAACCACCAACTTTGCAGTTCAAATGGCTTTGCTATCTAGTGCATTAACCCACAGTGCCACACCAGGACTCCATAATATAATATAAATCTTGCTTAATATTTAATGAACACTTAGAAATAATGTGCCTTCTAATGACCAAAATTCAATTTGACATATTGTATTAGGCAAATCTGCTGCACAAAGATCACTTTAAAGTATTAAAGAGAAAAAATGTCAGTTTAAGGACTTAGGTGCACCTGACCCAAGCCATGGTATTTTCAATAACCTTATATGCATGTGAAGTTGGACAGTGAATAAGAAGACCGTAGAAAAATTGATACATTTGAGTTATAGTGTTGGAGGAGAATACTGAAAGTACCATGGGCTGCCAAAAGAACAAATAGATCTGTGTTGGAAGAAATACAGCCAGAGTGCTCCTTGGAAGCCAGCATGGCCAAACTTCGTCTCTCATACTTTGGACATATTATCAGGAGGGATCAGTCGCTGGAAAAAGATATCATGTTTGGTAAGGTGGAGGATTGGAGAAAAAGAGGAAGTTCCCCAACTAGATGGATTGGCACAGTGGCGGCAGCGATGGGCTCAGGCATAGCAACGATTGTGAGTTGGCTCAGGACTGAGCAGTGTTTCATTTTGTTGTGCATAGGGTCACTGAGTCGGTACCACCTCGATGGCACCTAACAACAGCAACAATGACCACTCTGACTGGGATCATAGCAGAAGGTTCTCGACAGAGCAAGAAAAATATGTAGAACAAAAAAATCAAATTCATAATAAAGTCCAGATTTTTTTTATCTGGGATATACTTCAGGTACTCTGGAGACAGTAGTCCTAAGACACCCTTCTTACCTGGAACTGAAGCCAACCTGAAGACCACCTTTTAGGCAAATAATGAGCATGCCTATAAAAGAAACAATAACAACCAAGAGGGGATGTGTTCCTTACAATGAGATCAAAAGGAATACATTTACTCAAAAGCCAAGATTAGAAATAAGGAAGAAGTCAAAAATTCTGACAAAAATAATCAGGAAAACCAGAATGAAAAGGGGACAGTGCTGACACATCATGGGAAATTCAACTAGCACCATAGACCAACTATTGAAAAAGAAACTAAAATGCTCTGTAAACTTTCATCTAAATCATAAAAATAAATAAATTGTTTTTAACAAAGAATATGTCTACAGCTGCTGTTGGGAGAAGTGTTCAATAAACACCAACTAAGTCAAGACAGTTGACACTGTTCTTCAGGTTTGCTATATGCTTGCTGACTTCATGTCCTTGTGAAAATGGGAGGAGGTTGGTAAGAAGAAAGTCAAGCAAATGAAAAGAAATATGATGAGATAAAAATATTTTGATGCAGCCATGATAAAAGAACCACAATTACAGGAACAGCAAAGATTCAGGAATAGTGACACATCCAGCTGATATGAAGTGAAGGGAGATTGCACAAGAACACCCAAACTTGAGACAGTACCCATTTGATCTCGCCTCAATGGTTTGATAATCAGAACTTGACTAGAGGAAGATTTTTTTAAATTTTTGTTTTTGATAAAGGAAACAAGGGTAAATTGCTACAATTTGATGAACTTGACCTATACTCATGGAGGTTGTTGTTGTT
>NW_006408786.1:246025-248405 GCF_000296735.1 Chrysochloris asiatica
ATGTAATCATTGTGATGAAACAAGTTGTATGATTTCTTGAATGTAAAACTGATGATCTGCCCTGTAAACTTTCACTCAATCCACAATAAAAACTTAAAGAAAAAAAAAAAAACCCTCAGGAATACTGTTTCATGTTATTATTATGTTATTGTTAAGTGCCATCGAGTTGGTACCAACTCATAGGAACCCTATGCACAACAGAATGAAACACTGCCCCGTCCTGGGCCAACCTCACAATCATTGCTATGTTTGAGCCCATTGCTGCTGCCATTGTGCCGATGCATCTCATTTGGGGGTCTTCCTCTTTTCCTCCAACCCACCACATTACCAAACATGATGTCCGTCTCCAGTGACTGGTCCCTCCTGATAATATGTTCCAAGTATGAGAGACAAAGTCTGGCCATCCTGGCTTCCAAGAAGCATTCTAGCTGTATTTCTTCCAACACAGATCGGTTTGTTCTTTTGACTGTCTGCTTCCGGTAATGATTTCAGGCAGACCTACCATGCAACATTGGATCGCTATGCATCGGAATTGACACCACAGCACCAAACAGCATTGTGCTATATTTTTATTTTTTATGTTCTTATTGTTAAATGCTGACTAGTTGATTCTGACTCATAGAGACCCTGTGCATAGGGTTTCTGAGGAGTAGCTGGTGGGTTTGAACCTCCAACCTTATAGTTCTAACCAACCTTACAGTTCAGTGCTTATCCTACAATGCCACACCAGGACTGTTGTGGTTTGAAATTTTTTGTCAGTTTTTTCAGCTTGAGAAATGCTGAGCATGTTCTCTTTTGATTTTCTGACGCCAGGTTTTTAATACATTTCATTATAATACTTGACTTTGTCTTCTTGAACTGCCCTTTGAAATATACAGTTCAGTCTTTCACCTCTTCATTTCTTACATTTGCTTTAGTATCTCTATGCCAGAGAGCAAGTTTCAGAGTCTCCTCTGGCATTCATTTTGGTCTTTTCTTTCTTTCCTGTCTTTTTAATGACCTTTTGCTTTCTTTTTGTAATCTGTTCTTGATGTCATCCCACATCTCTTCTGGTCTAATTCATAAAATCTGTTCTTGAGATAATCTCTAAATTTAGGTGGGATGTGTTCAAGGTCTTATTTTGACTCTCATGAACTTGTTTTCATTTTCTTAAGCTTCAGCTTGAACTTGCATATGAACAATTGATGGTCTGTTCCACAGTCTGCCCCTAGCCTTGTTTTGGTTGATGATATGGAGCTTTTCTACCATCTCTAAACAGATGTAGTCAATTTGAGTCCTGTGTGTTCCATCTGGTGAGATCCATGTGTATAGTCAGCTTTTATATTGTTTTAAAAAGGTATTTGCAACAAATAAGTCATTGGTCTTGCAAAATTCTATCATGTGAGCTCCAGCTTCGTTTTTATCACCAAGGTCATATTTTCCAACTACTGATCCTTTCTTTTTATTTCCAACCTTTCTTTGCATTCCAATCATCAAAAATTATCGATATATCTTAATTGCATGTTTGATCAATTTCAGACTGAAGAAGTTGGTAGAATTTCTTCAATATCATCATCACTGACTTCAGTGGTTGGTGCATTTTAACTGGTTTTATAACTGGTTTTAACTGGTCTTCCTAGTTGACATTTGTTTCTTCACATGGCCTACCAAACCAGAAATTATCTGATGGTCGTCTGGTATACAAGTCCAACGTTCAGTCTTCACTGTGGCACATATTCCCCCTTGAGTGGGTGTCAAGGTCTAGCGTCATCTGATTCTGGAGGACTACTCTCCTTATCTAAGTGGTTTTGACAGTTAATAGCTGCAAGCGCTCCCTACTGTTGCTCAGGGCTTGTTTAGTAAAATTAGTCAGTGCTTCTATTTGGACTATCATTTCTACAGTCGATGGAGAAAACAAAAGCAATGAAAAGCTAGTCATATCAGTGGAAAACACTGCACTTGGCCCACTTGGTTTTACTGTGGAACAATCCATAGGTTTTAGTGTAGACTCCGTAACAGTTCTTGCTGCCTAGGGAAATTCCAAGATGTAAGACCCTATCCAATAGTATGCCAACAAGGGCCACAAGTAACCACCACACACCCACCATGTGCTGTTAGGAGTGAGGCAGACTCCTGCTAGCAGGTGGGGCTGTTTATATTGCAACCAATCAGTAGTATTTGGTACTACCACCATTATCACAAAGACACAGGAGTCCAGCTTACTTTTCAGAAGGACTGGAAGGGAGACAGGGGAACCTACGGAGTTTTTCTCAGCTCAAAACAGATTGGGATCTTGGAACAGCAGGGCTCTGAGATACAGACACTGAGTCATGATTGGAATGGGGGAGTATCATCTTAGGATGCTGGAATGTCTCTTTATTACGTGACTAACCAAGGGGCG
>NW_006408786.1:250000-252247 GCF_000296735.1 Chrysochloris asiatica
TATTTCCCAAGCATACCTGTTTGGGCACCTTCCCACAGGTGATAAATGTCCTCCCATGGCTATGACCCAGATGTATTGCAGTACCTCACTAGGACATGGACTTCTGGGCCCCAGACTATGTGAAGTCATGCCCCACCCACCTCCTGCTTATCCCCACTTAGTCACAGAGGCTCTGTAGGAACAAAAGCTAATAGTCCTAAATGGCCAAACTAAAGTCAACTCAGGAGAAATGCTCTATTATTCTCTGTCTCTCCTCCTCTAGTATATATCCCCGACCTTGCATACTGAAACTCTGTGTTCCCATGGATCGGCTACTTATCTACTAGGGAGCAGTAGTAGGCAGCTGATGCCCAGCTGTTCATCTGTTTTTCCCTGAGTCTCAGCTAGAGATAAGACTTTCCTCATACCCCCATCCCCACCCCTGTCCCTTCTTCCCTTCTTTCTTGGAATATGAGACTTGTTTATAAAAGGGACCCACAAACACCACCACCACCCGGCATGGAAAACCTTGACTTCTTGTCCCAGTTAGTAAGTTTCCCTATTTGTAAACCATCTTTTTCAGTAATAATGTCTCAGACTGTCTCCCCATCACTTTTTCTGTCTCTCTGCAATCACATATGAGGAAGGATTTTTTTTCTTTCTGTTCCTAAACCCAAACAGGCTCCCACAGTTACACATCAGTTTCAGCCAGAGGCTCCACATTACAAAGCAAGCCTTCAGCACTTGAGCAGGGGAACTGTCCACAGACCCAGTAGCTACTTTTGTGGTAGGCTGCAGTGAAGCTACAGGCCTACTCTAGAAAGATGTTGGCAGCTCAGAAGGGAACAAAGCAGGGTAGGACATACCTACAATTGAAAAGACAGGTAGGTTCCAAGAGGGGTGAGCCTGTCCTTTCTACTAGGCTCATGCTAGTGCCTTCTCCTTGCGTGGTGAGATCAGTGGCTACCTCAGGCAGCTGTACTGCCCCAGAACCCTGAGGGGTTGTTAGTAAAGTCATGCATTTTGCTGTATGCCAGAAAAGGAGACCCATTTCTGTTCCTTTTACTACAGCTGCCATCCCAGTCAGGTGAAATGTGACCGTTGAGGCACTCTGGGCAGCAGGATAGTCGCTTTCCATGTTAGTTCCTCTGTCTCCAGAGTGATGAAGTAACAAATCCACCCATGATAAGTACCAATGAAGGGCTCCATTTCCCAGGGCCAGATTCTGAAGCTCCATTCTGATTCTGCTTTGCTCTGGGCAGATACACTTCTGGAGCCTGTGATGTCTTTTGTATGGTGTTTTGAAAAGTCACTCAGGACTCCCAGTTTAGCCTATGACCTGCCCCATTAAGGAAGTGATGCCTGTTAATCACCTGACAGGTCAACACTGGCTGTGTTACCTTATATGTAGGTGTACAGGATCATGGAGTAGACAGCTTGGGCATTGGCAATTTTGTACAATAGCCACCAAATCACCATACTTAACTGCCTCGTTGAAGTCCTGGTGTGGCGCTGTGGGTTAATGCACTGGACTGCAAGATCAGTGGTTCAAGCTCACTAGCTGCTCCTCAGAAACCCTATACAGGGTTGTTATGAGTCAGAACCTACTCGAAGGTACAATAATACAACTGCCTCTTTGGTTACTTTCCAACCAACATAGACACTACAGTGCCTGTGTTCTGGTGAATCCATTAGGCAGCTTCCCCTCTCAGTGCAAATTCTAACTTATATTATCAAGTCCGCTTCTTGGTTCCCCAGTGGAGAAAGAGGTGAATTGACAGGAAAAACAGGTCAGTGTCCAAGGTTTGGAAGTGACCTTAGAAGTCAAGATCTACAGGACCTTGTCCAGGATCTTCCCATTATCTTCCACTGCTCCTTATGATATTGGTCACTTCACACAACTACAATGGGTTAAGGGCCAGGTTTCATGGGTGCTCCACACAGCCTTTAATTCAGCCCATTGGCTGCTTTGCCTTATAAGAGACACTTTCCCATACCTCAGGTAGAATTATCCATGTACCAGGCAACTGCTGGCAATTGGCCTTCCCCTCTCTTAACAGAGAGGGGAGATGGCCCTGGTGGGATGTTAGTCTATGCTGAAGGATCATATTGATATGTTGTTGTTGTTGTCAGGTGCCATCGAGTCAGAACCAACTCATAGCGACCCCGTGCACAGCAGAACGAAACAATGTCCGATCCTGGGCCAACCTCACTACCACTGCCACACTTGAGTCCATCAATGATGCCACCTGGCCAATCCATCTCGTT
>NW_006408786.1:254376-257618 GCF_000296735.1 Chrysochloris asiatica
CTGAGTATCATTGGCTCTTGTTCATATGGTATCTCTTGAAATGGCTGAACATTAACCATTTCCTTTTGGTACAATGAGTTTGTGTATTCCTTCCATCTTTTCTTGATGTATTCTGCATCATTCAATAATTTACCCAGTGAATCTTTCAACAATGAAAGTCGAGGCTTGAATTTTTTCTTCAGTTCCCCCAGCTTGAGAAATACTAACCGTGTTCTTCCCTTTTGTTTTTCTAACTCTAAATCTTTTGCATATTTTATTATTCTCCAGCATCATTTCTATCACCAAGTCCAAATTTTCCATGAAGTTCTTGATATGTAGCCCTTACCATATGACACCCGGTGTTTTCACTTGTACAACCAATATTTTGGATTTCTTCAAAATGTTTTGGCTTCTTGAAAGGGACTGCAGCTCTTATCCCAGTCCCAAGAGACTCTTTTTTTACCAATTGATACAGCAGTTGCAAGTACTATGCCAATTAAGGTATAAATACTCTCCAATGTCCCAAATCATCTTTTATGCTGTCTAAAGAAGGTATTTGAAATGAAAAAATCATTGGTTTTACAGCATTCTGTCATGCAATCTCAAGTGAATAAGGAAGACCATAGAAAAATCGATGCATTTGAGTTACAGTGTTGGAGGAGAATATTGAAAGTGCTATGGGCTGTCAAAATAACCAACAGATCTGTGTTGGAATAAGTACAACCAGAGTGCTCCTTGGAGGCCAAGATGGCCAAACTTTATCTCTCACATTTCGAGATGGATTGTCCAAGTGGCAGCATCAATGGGCTCAAGCATGGCAACAGTAGTGCGATTGGCCTAGGACCAGGCAGTTTCGTTCTGTTGTGCATAGGGTCGCTATGAGACAGTACCGACTCAATGGCACCTAAAAACAACAACAGTGTCCCAAAAGATCCATAAAGGCCTGCACTTCTTTTACATCTTAAGGGTGTGCTAAGTGTGTATCTTAACCATGACTTCAGGCAACATGCAAATCTTATCTGACCAGACAACTCCTAGAAATTTTACTGAAATTTCTAGCCTCTGTACTTTTCGGGGCTTCACAACCATCCTATCTCCTGTAGGTGGGTAATGACAGCGTCTAAACTGTTCTGTAACAGAAAAACAGCTTCAGCAATTAACATGATATGATCAATGTAATTAACCTAATGGACAACAGTTGGGAAAGAAAACAAAGTGAAGTTCCTAGCATCCATATCATGGCAAACGTTAGGGCTGTGCAGCTCTCTCTCCATTGCTGCCCCTCCCAGGAGAAGGTAAACTGGTCCTGAGCATACAGTGTTAGAAAGATGCTACAGACTGCATAAGCCAGTTGTACCACAGCGTAATGTCTCTACTAAGAGTTTCTAACAGATGTTATGTGCAGTACAATTTTCACTATTTTTACTTGCAATTAGAATTTTTCACAGAGAATTCACTCCTAGAATGTGTTCTGCCACAGGGATCGTCTTAAAAGTGCTCAGGATTTTCAAGATAAGAGTGCATTCTGATCAAGCCAGTTTGTTTTTTTCTTGTGATTTCTACATGGGATGTTTCCTACTCCTACAGAGCTCGGACCTATGGGTGACTTCTAACCCTACTCCTAGTCTCTCCTCCAAGGAGGAGTAGGAGGAAACAAAGGTGGGTGCTGTTGTTCTGCCTTCGACTTCTTTCAAGCTTATTCACACAGTAGCTGATTGTGTATCTACTGTTAGGAAATCTCTGAAGGACCCTCCAACGTTTCTTCAACCCCCCTTTTCCCAAGGCTCACATCCCCTTTTCTCTAGGCCTCTCAGTTTCACTTAGGTCATCTGCTCTGAGCTTGGAGGCTGTGTGCAGGTGCTGCCTATGAGCGAAGTCACCTATAAGAATCCTGCTTTCATTTCTGCAGCAAAGAATTCACTGATTGGCACGGGGTGGTGGAATTGAAACTAGTTTTTACTGGCTCTGGCTGTAGTCACTACAAAGTGCTACTCTGTGAGCAAGAGCAGGAGGGCATGGGGTTAGTGATTGGTGGGTGGGGTGATGGGAAAGACAAGGACAAGTGAAGGAGACAAGCAATCTGCTTCCCTGCATGCCACAGGTGGCACAGGGGTTTCCCCAGTGGGCTGCCTGCTCCTGGCGCTCACTCTCCCTGACCCCTGCTTGCTGTCACATGACCTGAGCAAGAGGGAGGACTTGGAGGGGGAGGTAGCAGCAATGCTAGCAGTTGGTTCCCTCATTCTTTGCATTCGAGTTCTTTTCTCATTGTCCCCAAGCCACTACCTCCTTCACCTCCATTTTCATGAACTTAACTGTTCATTCACCCTGTTCTTTGAGGCAGCTCATTCAGAATATCAGTTGTGCCCCACACATAAATGTTGTCCATCCTTTACTAAGGTAGCGCCACCTACAGTTGTAGCGTAGTGGTTAGGAGTTGTGCTGCTAACCTCAAGGTCAGCAGTTCAACACTACCAGCTGTTCTGTGGGAGAAAAATAAGGCTTTCTGCTCCTGTAAAGAGTTACAGCCTCAGAAACCCTATAAGGGGTCGCTATGAGTTGGAACTGACTCCACGGCACACCACCACCACCATCACCTACACTGTACTCTCACATGCACTTTCCCAGCGTCCATGGCCAGCTGAACCACCCAGGGTGGTAGACACTGTTGTGGCCATCACCCCAGTCCTGTAGCCTCTGTTCCACACTTAGGAAAGACACACTTTTCCACAACCATGTTTGTCAGGGTCCGGCCTCGATGGAGGGGTGGGTTTCACGAAGGTGGGAGGTCTGGAGGTGAAAGAGAAAGAAACACTCGGAGACTTGAGTGGATACAAACTGACAAGCAAAATAGCCCTGCTGCCAAGGATGCATACAGAACTAACTCCACCTCAGTCTTTTATTATCATTTTTTGAGGAAATCAGTTACAAAAAAGAAACTATAGGTATTCACTAAAAAATGTAGCATTTTTTAGTGAATACCTATAGTTTGTGACAAAATCATTTGTGACAAACCCTAATGATTCACGGAAATTCTTTAAACATTTCTCTTAGAACATCATGATTTCCTTTTAGATTAATCAAAGATCATTATCATGTAAAAGGTCAAGCAATTATACTTTGAAAGTTAACTTCTAGGTCCTCATGACCCAGGGAGGCTATGTGTGATCTTTCAAACATATGCTTTAATAAAAAATGGGTAAAAGGGGAAACTTAAAAAATCATCAGTTAAAAAAGCTAAGGCAGGCTTTTCCCAAAGATTCTAA
>NW_006408786.1:258473-260720 GCF_000296735.1 Chrysochloris asiatica
CTGAGTCATTTGAGGAAGCTTTACTGCCTCGGTTCTAGGGGGAAGTTTGATTTGTACATGGACATCAAGAGCTCACGCTTCAAGTTAATATCAAACATAACTGAATAATTTGGTCAGAAACAGTGTTGACATACTTGCCAGGTGGTCAGGACTTTGCCTCTCAGAGAGATTTGCTCCAAAAACCTTATGTACTGCCAATATCTTCAGGGCAGTGACTTTTACAGTGGAGCCATTAAGAGAGGCAATGTGTACGCTGCTATCATTAGAGACCAATTTTCTCAGAAGCTACAATTATTGGAGTTAGAAGCATAAAGGACAAGTACAGAATTAACAATATTAGAACCAGAGAGAATTGTACAAAGGAAGCCAACCAGTGAGTTCGCAAAAGGCTATGAACCCGGGACTTCAGGAGGTCACTTCCTTGGCCCTTGGGGTCCATGGCCCGCAATTCCAAGGAGGATCCAAAGACTGGATTTTCATCCACGTTGTCACTGGGCCTCAGCTTCTCAGTGCTTGCATATGTCCTAGACACATGTTGTGCACCTTGACATTTTCAAGGCAACTCTGTACTCACAAAGAAGTCAGTACTAACCCATGATGCTTTCTGGTAGATGTATATAGGCCAAGCTTCCCCACATAGAGATAGCTGACGCCCAGAATCCCTGCTCCCTCATGGATAGGTCAAATCTCCTCACAGGTAGCTCATGATACCCTGGGTTCATTCCCAGTAGATAGGCTAAACATAGCTCCAGGTTTACATCCATGAGGCCTCCCCCTTATCAGCTGTATCTTTGGCCTCATATTGACTTGAAGTTTATTTTAAGGTGCCAAGAGATTGAAGGAGGCCTGCAACTCCTTGCTGACAATTCAGGAGTTTTATTAAGGGGTTACTTAATGAGGTGAAGCCCTGGATCACAGCAGGACTAGAATCAAATCCCCACATTGCCAGAGGGAGGCAGGTGCTTTAATAACCTGGCAAACCGGTGATATGGTGCCAGGGCCCCAGACCACCTAGGCTACCCTTGTTGTTGTCAAGTGCCATCTAGTTGGTTCCAAGTCATAGTGACTCTGTATAGGTTTTCTGAGAAGCGACTGGTAAGCTTGAACCACTGACCCTGCAGTCCAGCACATTAACCCACAGTGCCACACCAGGCCACCCTAGTGTTATATAAAAATGACTTAGTAAGTGGGCATGAGCTAGCAAGAGTATAGGCATGTTTGGCCTCATAAAAACCTATTCCCCTACACCAGAGTAAATCACTGTACTTTTATTACAGAAAATAGCAGAATGGATATTGGAAAGGCAATGTAGCCATGCTTTCCATAAGAATTATTTTTCAAAAGAGGAGTACAAAGAGGGAGGATTTGGCTTGTTCTTTATTAAATGTGTCATAAAGCTGTGTTTATCAAAGCAATGTGAAATTGACTTACATGAAATAGATATGTCCATGCAGCAGGAGAATCCCAAGCAAGCCCACTGAAATAAAAAGCTTATATTATCAAATCCATCAGGAAGGGTTTTAAATAAATGGAAATTTTCAAATCCTTCTATTGAGATGTTATTATTCAATGCTGTCGGGTTGGTTCTGACTCATGGTGACCCTGTGTGAGTTTTCCGAGGAGCGACTGGTGGACTTGAACCACTGACCTTGTGGTTAGGATGGAATTGGTGGTCCAGTGCCCTGACCCACAATGCCACACCAGGATGACTCAACCAAAATAATAAATTTAATAACCACTATTTTTGCTACCCATCATCCTAATTGGGTAGATAATCAGGTTCTGTTGACAATGCTCCTGACCAACACCAAAAAAGGCTGGTCTAAGATAAGGCGCAGAAGGAAACAGCACGCATCCATGGAGAAAAACCTGAATGGGACCCTTGCCCCAGTCAAGGCAATTCCTCTAGCTGACACAAATTGGGATTTAATGGGCCTGCCATGACTGGAGCACTATAAAAGGTGCATTCTCAGAGATCTTAAACAGTCCATTCCTGGCTCTTGATCATATGTTACCTCTTGAAATGGTTGAACATCAACCATTTCCTTTTGTTACAGTGACTCTGTGCATTCCTTCCATCTTCTTTTTGATGCTTTCTGCATCATTCAATAATTTGCCCAGAGAATCCTTCAATAATGAAAGTTAAGGCTTGAATTTTTTCTTGAGAAATGCTGAGCGAGTTCTTCCTTTTAGGTTGTCTGATTCCAGACCTTTCTTTGCACATTTTGTTGTAATATTTGGCTTTAT
>NW_006408786.1:264765-266771 GCF_000296735.1 Chrysochloris asiatica
TGCCGTCAGGTATCTCCTCCTCATGAACCGAACCCCTATGTTGAGGCAGGTCCCCGACAATATATATTATATCACATACACACACAAAAAGCATGAAATTATACTATTAAAAAATAAGGAAGAAATTTAGTTTCTTAGTCTGAATGTAGGAATGAAAAGAGGGATCTTCACATAGTATGAGGCGAGAGGGAGGAAAGAGGGTGCTTCAAAAATCTGATACCAACTTTAGGCTGTACTGACCTCCCACCCACTACCATCAAGTTGATTCCAACCCTACTAGAGGATAGAGTAGAACTGCTCCATTCAGTTTCCAAGGCTGTAAATCTTTAGAAAGCATACTACTACCTCATTTTACTCTCATGGAACAGATGTTGCATTCAAACTGCTAACCTGTTGATTACCAGCCCAGTGCTTTATCCCCTGTGCCACCAGGGATCGACACAGTTGAGGAACCACAGTGTGTAAAGAATGAACTTTTTAAGGTAATTGGATCCAGATCACCTTGTTATGAATATGAAGAGAAAAAACAAAACAGTCTTACTTCCATAGCAAAAATAAAATTTCAACTCTAAATAAAAAATAAAGCAGATTACTCTAATGATTTCTCAAACATGAAACTTACATTTAGACATTGTGCTCCACAGTGATTCCAAAGCTGTTAATTTTCAGTTGCAGATCACCAGGCCTGTCTTCCAAGGCACATCTGGGTGGGTTCAAACTACCAACATTTCAGCTCATAATCTTAACCTTGTCTGCTACCCAGGAACCTATTTGACTCCTTAGCGTAGTGATTACAAATCGGGCAGCTAACCTCAAGGTCAGCAGTTCAAAACTACCAGTTCAGTGGGGAAAAAAGATGAGGCTTTCTGCTCCGTAAAGATTTACAGCCTCAAAAACCTATACAGGGTCACTATGAGTTGGAACCAACTCCACGGCACATAACCACCACCATTTTGTAAAATCATTATTATAAAAAATGAGGAACTTTTTGTAACACTGTAGTGTGGCTGACCTCCAGGATGTGTTCAAGTATTTTGGTTCATTACATGTGGGTCCCATCTTGCCCTCATTCCTTTAGTTATTTGTTCATTCATTTCAGTAAATGTCAGGAGAAGAACGATCCACCTTTTTTACTTGCAAAGGGTGAACAGAAAGCTATTATAGTTCTCTAGTATTTTATAAAGAGTTAGTTATCTTCACCTTAAGAAGAAACAGAATAATAGTAAATGTCCATATTAATTTCATTCCTAATGTTGCATTGGGAACATGCAGTTTTTGCTCTAAGAAGCCGTCAACCTTTCAAAATAATGTGGTTCTTTGGTAGCAAAACCTGTAGTTCAAACCCCAGCATCCAATCCAGTACAGATCACACACACTGGGACTTATGGAGCTCCATAAATCCCATTAAACTTGTTCACCAACATCACATTATACGTCAGAAGAAATAGGGTTGACCCTACTTGTGTTTCTCACACAACCATGCTGAAAATCTCTGCTTACACCCAAAGAAGTATTTTGAAACATGCCTCTCATTAAATATTTTCCTCTTGAAATTTGGGTGTTACAGCAGTGTTAGGTTCTTAGCTGAAAAAACTGATGCCACTCAGAGAGGTGAAGCAGTTTCAGATTTTATTAAGCAGGCTGGCTCAGAGGAACTAGGGTCTCCAGATTCTGAGCCCCAAGTGCAGGTCAGAATCAGGGAGGGACCAGGTTGCGGACCTGTTTGAAGACAGGAGGGAAACCAGAAGATTGGTCCTGCTCAGTAACCTGATGAACATTTTAGCGTGTCTCCTGGGAGAGGAGGACAGACAGTTAATGTTTTCTGGGAAGGAGAGGTTAATGCGGTTTTTTGTTTTTTGTTTTTTTGTTGTTTTTTTTTGATACCCAAACTATTGCTTTAATGAGGTATAACCAAAGAACACAGACATCTTCAGGAAAGGGTTAGGGAAACGAAAACACTGCTTTCAGAAGTGTATAGACCCAGGTGGAGGGCATGTATAGACTCA
>NW_006408786.1:269899-271926 GCF_000296735.1 Chrysochloris asiatica
AAAGAAAGAGTCCCCACTGAATAGCTATCATCTTGTCTAGATGGGTCTGGTGAAAGGAGATGGGGATAAGATTCGTAGAATAACTGTTATCATGACTAATCGCGACTGTCACACTTGTAAAAAGGTAGAAGTTTTGTAACAAAAAAAGGGGAGTGGTTAATTTTACAATGCAGAAACAGATGACCCTAGGACCATCAAGAGAGGAACGCACAAATAGAATGTGGGACCTTATCCAGAGAAGCAGCAGTGCCAGAGATGGGTTTTGATCATGCATCTTGTCAGCCTCTTTCCTGGTTTTCTCTAAAACCATCTGCCAGTTTTGGGTGGTGAGCAAGATCTGAGGTGGAGAATGGAGTGTGGACAGGTTTCCTCAGGGAAACCTTGATGAGGGTCAATACCTGTGGGGACCTCCCTTAAGAAGAATTGCCCTGCTGGGTCAGAGCCTACCTCCTGAGAGAATCAGGTATGAGAAAGGGAAATCATACCTTCTGGGATGGTGGAGTTTGGCTCTTAAACTCCTAGAAAATCACATCTCAGCAGTGCAGTAAAAAGGAGAGGCCGTCTCAGGGGCTCGGTAATATGGAGGTGGAGCAGAGCCTCCCCCTAATCCCTCCAACTCCACCCACTCCACACGAGCCCACAAGAACGCCACCTCAGAGGAGTGTGGCAGCACCAGCTTAGTTTGCTCTTTTTGCCTATTGAACCAAAATATTTATTTTTTTCTTTTAAGGACTATATTCTAGTATAAGGAGCTCTGGTAGCATAGTGGTTACAAATCGGGCTGCGAACCTTAAGGTCAGCAGTTCGAAACTACCAGCTGTTCCGCGGGAGAAAGATGAGACTTTATGCTCCTTTGTAAAGATTTACAGACTCAGAAACCTTGTACAGGGTTGCTATGGGTTGGAACCAACTCGACGGCACTTAACAACAGTAACAACATATTCTAGCATAGTGACATAAATGCCTGAATGTATAGGATTTCATCCCACTCCTTTTGTCTCTTGCAAAATAAATCTAGATGTAAAACAGTCTGGTAAGCCAAAGAACTGTTTCTGGCCCAAGTTTACCCCAAGCTAAGGGAATACTGGGACGAGGCAGTATTATAAAACAATATATATATTTTTATATAGTCTAGAAATACTAGCTTTACTCTCACCATTATTTTTTCTTAGATAAAACACATTTTGCAATATTTAATATAAGTTCGTTGAAAAGATTTTATTTGGAAGTTTTATAAATAAAAACACTTTTTTTAAAAAATGAATTTGCTTCATCAATTCTGCAGAATATTAAGACTATTTCACACACAAACAAACACTCGTCTGTTTTAAAACCGTATCACAGTGAGTGGTTACAAGCCTGAACACAAAGCAGGTTTTCTGAGAGAAAACAATTGAGATTTTTAGATTGTTCTATGAAAAATATTAGCCATAGCCTTGAACTTGATGTTAAAACGGAAGCTTAGACATAGCAAGCTCTCAGAATCAAGTGAAACAGAAAGACTATATCTAGCTGAAAACTCAACCTCAGAAAATACCATACAACACAGCCCTCTCAGCTTTACTGAGATCTGCTGCTCTGGCTGCGAGGTTGCGTGTTGCCACAGGGTGGGAATTAACTTCTGGTGTTCTGAACGGTTTACGGTTTGTGGAGGTGAATATTGAGAATGTCAGCCATGGCCCTGCGTATGACTGTCATCTGTTTTTAACTATGTTGTTGCTGTTAAATGCAATAGAGTCAATTCTGGGTTTCCAAGGAGTCCCGCTGTGGTGCTGTAGGATAAGCACTGGATTGTAAGGTCAGTTTGAATTGCAAGGTTGGCAGTTCAAGCTCACCAGCTGCTCCTTGGAAACCCTATACTGGGTTGCTATGGTAAACTTCAACAGCACTTAACAACAACAACAACAAGGAGCGGCTAGTGGGTTTGAACCACCAACCTTGTGCTGATCCTATAGCACTATACCAAGACGCCTATGGATAAAATCAGTAAAATTATTTTTAAAACTTTATACAGAAATAGCTCTAAA
>NW_006408786.1:272026-283537 GCF_000296735.1 Chrysochloris asiatica
CCGCCCCCAGGCCATCAGCACACAGCCCCTCTCCCTCCCTGAGTTCAGTGTCCCCAGCTGCTCCATCTGTCCACGTCATCGTCTGCAAAATCAATCACTCCCCTCCTTTTGTCAAAAAACATCTACCTTTATATTTCCTACCCTCACAGTCAGTCCTAATGGCAATTATTCACAATTGTGCCACAAGCATCTTATCCCCATTTCCTTTCACCAGCCAACAGACTGGAAATCATTCACTGGAGATTCTACCTTTCCTTGCTCCGTCTGGAACTGGGCTCCCTCTGTAGGAGTTAAGGGAAGTGTGTGAAGCCCACCTGGTGGTAGCGCTCTAAACCAAGGAAGACTTTGGAGAGAGCTACAAGGAAGACCTTACTAGCCATCGGCAATGGGCCAAGACCATACGGACCTGTTTAGTAGAAAAACAAGTTAGTTAAGAAAATTACTCTGAAGTATGTGGCTATTGTAGTATGTAGCTCTTGATCCCTATCTTTATAATTATCCTGGAAATTGTGTTCCCTACTTACGAAACCTATCTTTACACGTACTGATTACCAACATTTTATTCTCACTGAATGATGTCAGTGGTATTGTGATCCAGCAAAGGTCTTGTGAATCATTAACTAAAGATGTATGGTTTCCCCTCTCCCTCATACATAAGAAATACGTATTTAAACTGAATCTGTAAGACATTAAAGCACTCTCGACTGACCATCTTGAGTCTCCTGTCACTTAATCCCTGGTCTGCCTCCTGGAACCTGGTTTGTCTAGAGCTGGCCCCTGCATCCCTCTTTTTTTTTTTTTTTTAATGTTTTATTGTGAATTATGTGTTATTTTACATGGGAGGACATTAGCTTTACATTCATCCTATCATATATCATTTCATTGCCATAGTTACAATCCCCTCCATGCATCATCAACCAACCAAAGGGTATATCCCACAAGCCTACTTCCCCCCCCCCCCCCCCCACCCCAGTCATCAGCACACAGTCCCTCTCCCTCTCTGGGTCTAGATAGAGTCCCCAGCTGCTCCATCTCTCCATGTCATCATCTCTGCCTCCATCTCTGGCATTATTGCTTCTCTGGGTAGGGCCTCACACTCTGTTCTTCTCCCTTGATGGTTCCAGGGACCTCTGATCCTGGACTACAAAATCAATCACTCCCCTCCTTTTGCTACAAAACGTCCACCTTTACACTTCCAACCCTCACAGTCAGTCCTGATAACAATTATTCACCATCGCACCACAAGGGACCTATCCCTATCTGTGTTCATTAGCCCTGCCCGGACAGACTGGATACTACTTAATGGAGAGACTACCTTCCTCTGCACCCTCTGGATCTAGGTTCCCTCTTGAAAGCTTGTAAGCCAGTCACTTCTTGCCTTTGTAGCCCCCCTATTTTGGGTAGCCAATGACCAAACTGCCCATCCCTGTCTACTCTGTGTATAGAGGGGGTGGGCATGATCCTTGCTATAAAGATCTGTTCCCTCTTTTGAGCTACTGCATCCATAGGTGTAGGTCAAGTTCATCAAATTGTATCAGATTACTCTTTTTTTTCCCTCTCCTTTCTTCTTCTAGTTGAGCTCTGATCATCCAATCATTGAAGCCTGGTCAAGTGGGTATTATCTGCAAGTGTGGATGTTCTTATGCATGTGCCCTCTCTTCTTATCAGCTGGACACTTCACTCTCCACTCTAGTCCTCTGTGCCTATGTCATTGACTCTAGACCCAAGAGTCCCCAGGTCTTGCCACACTGCTGTACACTCCCTCTTAAAAGCTTGTAGGCCAGTCACTTCTTGCCTTTGTAACTCCCCCTCCCCCATTTTGGGTAGCCAATGTCTAAATTGCCCATCCCTGCCAACCTTGTGTACTGAAGAGGTGGAAGTGATCCTCACTGTAAAGATGTGTTCCCTTTTTTGAGCTACGACATCCATAGGTGTAGGTCAAGTTCATCAAATTGTATCAGATGACTCTTTTTTTCCTCTTCTTTCTTCTTCTGGTTGAGCTCTGATCATCCAGTCATCAAAGCCAGGTTAAGTGGGTACTATCTGTAAGTATGGGTGTTCTTGTGTATCTTCCCTCACTTCATATCAGCTGGACACTTCAGTCTCCACTCTAGGCCTCTGTGGCCATGTCACTGCCTCTGGGTCCAGGAGTCCTCGGGTCTTGCCATACTTCTGGCCATCCAGGTCTCCACTCATGTTCACAAGGGTCTATTGAATGTGGTCGGACTTAGCTCCCAACTTCATTGCTGTTTTTTTCCCCTCGTCCCCTTATAGGTGATCAGCATGGTCACCAGCCAGACCACTTGCCTGCTCATGCAATCCCCTTGAGTCTTAGCTTTGGAAGGGAGTTTGCTCTGAGGGGTCCAACCACTTGCCTTGATGGCTCCAGGGTGGAAAGTTAATGTTTTACCTTTTCCTGTTCACATACAAGAAGGAGTCCTAGTGTGACGCTGTAGGATAAGAACTTTTCTGCTACTTGAAAGGTCACAGTTCCAACCTCTCTTTGGAAAGTCGCTTTGAGTTGGAAATGACTTCTTCTTGTTGTTAAGTGCCATCAAGTAGCTTCCAGCCCACAGTGACCCTGTATAGGATTTCCAAGTTATAGCTAGTGAGCTTGAAGCACCTACCTTAAGGTACAAGCTGACTTTGCAGCCCAGCGCATTAACTCCCAGTGCCATACCAGGATTCCTGGAAATGGCTAGATGGCACGTAACAACAACATACATACAGGTACAGGAAGGTGTCCTGGTAGCAGAGGATTACAAACTGGGCTGCTAACCCTAAAGTCAGCAGTTCGAATCTACCAGGAGAAAGATGAGGGGTTTTGCTCCCGTAAAGATTTATAGCCTTGTGTAAGGTGCACTGGTAGCGTAGTGGTTACAAATCAGGCTGCAAACCACAAGGTTAGCAGTTCGAAACTACCAGCTGTTCCGTGGGAGAAAGATGAGGCTTTCTGCTCCTGTAAAGATATACAGCCTTGGAAACCCTATACAGGGTCACTATGAGTCGGAACCGAGTCCACGGCACATAACCACCACCACCAAACCCTGATGTAGCATTGTAGGATAGGTGGACCACAAGAACAATTCAGACCGCAAGGTCAGCGGTTCAGACTCACCAGCCGCTCCTCGGAAATGCTATGCAGGGTCGTTATGAGTCAAAACCGACTGGAAGGCACACAACTACCAGGCCATGGGCTTGGAGTGACTGTGCTCACGGTGTGGGAGTGTGTGGGAGTGTGTGGGAGGTGGGGGGCGATGAGGCCGGGGTTTGACTGAAGACGTATAAATAAAAGGAAGGAAAACACGCGCGAGTGCGGTGGGCGGTGGGCGGTGGGCGGCAGGCGAGGTGGTGAGAGCTGGACATTTAGACTCAAGCTAACGACGCTGGGCATCCACCAGGCCCGCGACGACGTTTCCAACAAACCCGCTGGGGAAACTGACATCGCTGATCTGAGAACCACACCTTTGCTTAGCAAGGATTTACAGATTTTACCTTTTAATGCATCAAGAGCCACAGCTCCACCCCAGGTACTCGGCCGCCCAAATAGCGCCTGCGCCTGGAGGGCCGGGATCTCGGAAGAAGAGACTCCCCAGCCTCCCCCGAGGTTCCGGGAGAAGAGACCAGGACAGCGAAGGAGATCCAGCTCCGCAGCATCCGTAGTCCCCGGAACAGGAGCCCGCGGGGTCACCTGCTAGTAGTTCAGGCCGATCGACAGATACAAAACCGACCTCACACAGATGAAAAAGTGCGATGAAAGGCGATGGTTGACCGAAGATGCAGGCTTCACTTCCGGTTTCTGGGCCTCTCGGTGCCTCAGGGGAGCAGTTCCGTGCGGGAATCAGCTGGCTCTCCAGATAATGGCGGTGTCCTTCACTGGTTTCCTTTGTATTTCCAAGCTGGCCATGGCTGGTCTTCTAATTTTCTCTATAGAGAAATGCCTGTTGTTGTTGTTGTCAGGTGCCATCGAGTCGGAACCAACTCATAGCGACCCCATGCACAACAGAACGAAACAATGTCGGATCCTGGGCCAACCTCACTACCGCTGCCACACTTGACGTCATCAATGATGCCACCTGGCTGATCCATCTCATTGGGGGTCTTCCTCTTTTTCTCTGACCCTCCATCCTTCTCTTTTCCTCTTTTTCTCTGACCCTCCATCCTCCAGCACGACATCCTTCTCCATCGACTGTTCACTCCTGACAAATAAGAAAAGCCTAGGCTTTCTTAAATTCGTATATTAACTGAACGCAGGTTTCAGCAATCAACAGTAACTTTGGGGAGCAGAGAAAGTTGGTATAGGAGAATTTGGCTAAATGAAAAACTTTTGCCATGTCCTTTAAAGAAATAACTTTTTTTTTTTTTAATTGTGATTTGAGTGAAAGTTTACAGGGCCAATCATCAGTTTTACATTCAACAAATCATATACTTTGTTTTACAATGATTACAATCCCATCCATGTACCATCAGTTAACTGTATTTCTCTCTATTCATTTTAGCTCTTTAAAAAAAACAACACTCAGGCATATATAATAATATAAACCACCAAATGGCACATTCTGCCAGGCTGCCTCCTGGCTGCCAGCTCTCAGTCCCTCTTTCCATGAATCTGGAGTCCTCAGCTGCTCCTTCTCTCCATGCCCCCATCTCTGTCTCCTTCTCTGGTGTCACTGCCTCTCTGGATAGGGTCCCACATTCCTCTTGTGCTTTTCTCCCTTGATGGTACTAGGGTCCTCTGTTTAGAGAAATAACTTCTTGACTCAAAAATTTTCCTAATCTTTAGAATTGTTAAATTCTCTAGTGTCGTTTTTTGTTTGTTTGTTTTCATACTTTGCCGTCTCTTCCAGGCTGATGATGTCTGATCCATGGATGTGGGACTTGCCAGCCTTCACAACTGTGTGAGCCACTTCCCTGATGATTTGTGAGTTCTGTGAGATGTTGCATCAAATTGTGGAACCCTAAGACAGGAGGAGAGTCCTAATGTGACCCAGTAGATAAGCACTGGACTGGTAACCCCGTTTGGCAGTTGAAACCCACCAGCCACTCTCAGAAACACTAAGACAAAGCCATTATGAGTTGAAACTAACTCCACAGCACTTAGCAACAAGAAGACTGGAGGGAGAGTATTAAAGGATGGAATAGCTGATATAAGAGGTGAAGTGGTACTGAAATTTGGGAACATTGAACATTTGGAACATCTTTAATCTCTACCTCTTAGGGCCCAAGTTTGTGCTGATCCTTCTAAAAGAAATTATTCATGCACAATTATAAGCAGTTCTTACTTTTTTCTTACATGGTAGTGTAGTGGTTATGAATCGGGCTGCGAACCTTAAGGTCAGCAGTTCGAAAATACCAGCTATTCCGCGGGAGAAAGATGAGGCTTTCTGCACCCATAAAGATTTAGAGCCTCGGAAACCCTGTGCAGGGTCGCTATGGGTTGGAATTGACTCAACAGCACATAACAACAACAACATAAATGCATATAATACAGTGGTGCATATTGTATACTGATTAGAAGAGATCCGTATTTGTGCTTATTCCTAAGAGAGGTAACTCAACAGAATGCAAAGCTCATCAGACTATATCATTAATATTGCATGCAAGTAAAATTTTGTTAAAGGTAACTCAAAAACTTCTGCAACCATACCTTGACAGAGAATTGCCAGAGGTTCAAGCTGGGATTCATACGAGGATATAAAACAAGAGATATCATTGCTGACATCAGATGGATCTTGAATAAAAGCAGAGAATACCAGAAAGATGTTTACCTGTACTTTATTGACTGTGTAAAGGCTTTTGATTGTGTGGGTCATGACATGTTATGGAAAACATTGCAGAGAATGAGTATTCCAGAACACTTTATTGTGCTCATGAGAAACGGGTACGTAGACCAAAAGGCAGTTGTTTAAACAGAACAAGGGAACATTTAATAGTTTAAAATTAGGAAAGGTGTGTGTCATGGTTGTATTCTTTCACCTGTATTCTGAGCAAATAATCCGAGAAACTGGGTCATATGAAGAAAAAAGTGGCATCAGGATTTCAGGAAGACTCATTAACAACCTGCGATGTGCAGATGATACAACCTTGTTTGTTGAAAGTGAAGAGGACTTAAAATACTTACAGATGAAGATCAAAGACCACAGCCTTCAGTATGGCTTGCACCTCAATGTAAAGAAAATAAAAATCCTCACCACTGCACCAACAAATAATATCCATATAAATGGAGAAAAGATTGAAGTTATCAAAGACTTCATTCTTCTTGGATCAACTATCAATGCTTATGGAAGCAGCAGTCAGGAAATCAAACAATGTATTGCATTAGGCAAATCTGCTGCACAAACCCTCTTCCAGTTGTTGAAGAGCAAATACGTCAGTTTGAGAACTAAGGTGCACCTGATCCCAGCCATGACATTTTCAGTAATCTCATATGCTGGGAACGCTGGACAGTGAATAAGGAAGATTGTAGAAGATTTCATGCATTTGAATTATGACTCTGAAGGAGAATATTGAAAGTACCATATACTGCCAAAAGAACAAACAGATCTGTGTTGGAAGACAGACAGCCAGATGCTCTTTAGAAACCAAGATGGCAAGACTTCATCTCTCATATTTCAACATATTATCAGGAGGAACCAGTCCCTGGAGAAGGACATCAAGCTTGGTAAAGTGAAGGGTCAGAGAAAAGAAGAATGTCCCCAATGAGATGGACTGGCACAGTGACAGCAGCAGTGGACTCAAGCATTCCAACGATAGTAAGGATAGGACAGGACCTGGTAGTGTTTTATTCTGTTATGTATAAGGTGACTATGGGTTGGTACTGACTCAACAGCACCTAACAATTATAACAACAATGTGTACTAACCTTAACTGTACAATGGATGAATTTTTACATCTGGATATATAATCCTATAATTTCCTCTGAGATCAAGTTAAGAAAACTTTCCAGCACACAAGAAGGTTGTCTCCTACCTTTTTCCCAGTTGGCATTCACCCTAGGAGTAACCAGTGTTCCTGGACTGCATGTGTAGTTGAAATAATACTATGTGAAGTATATTGTGTCTGACTTCTTCTTGTCAATAGAATGTCTGTGAGATATGATCTACATTATTGCACATAGCAGTAATTTGTTGGAGGAGGCCGGCCGGAAGTTGTCACTATGTTTCAGTGGATGAATATACTGCAACTTTTCTTATTCATTTATTCACTCATTGTATTTTGTTGTAAAAGTTTATATTATAAACAACATATGGACTATCTTGATGAATATTTAATGAGCACTTAGAAACCACGTGTCTTATACTGTTATTGGGTGGAGTGTCCAATAAATGTCAATTAGCTGAAGATGGGTGACAATGATTGTCTAGTACCACTATAGCAAGAATATCACAAGTGGGTAGCTTTAATTAACAAAAATTACTTTCTCACAGATTAGGAGGTTAGGAGTCAAATTTTAGGGTGCTGGATCAAGAAAAAGGCTTTCTCTCTCTATTGGGCTTAGAGGAAATCCCTTCTCTGTCTGAGGTTCTGCTCCTGGGTGATCTTCATGTGGTTTCACATGTGTCTTCCACCATATCTATTTTTGAAGCCAGCTAGGTTGAGGAATTTTTCACCCAGACATAAGGGTGTTTGGGGCTGGACATTGCAGGCAATAAAAATGTCATCAACTGGGCTTAATCAGTTAACAAAAAGGAATACCACTCTTCCACCTCCTGCCAGTCTTCCTGCTTGCAGATTGGTTGGTTGGTTTTTCAGTCATAGACACCCAAACAGTAGTCAGCTTTAGCAGAATTAGAAGCATGCACCAACAACCTAATTCTATCCTCTGACTGACCCCAGAACCTCAGACTCATGCCAAGGAAGCAAAATTCACCAGAACCTAGTTAATTATGCTAGATGAACCCATTTCAAAGCTGAGATGTCTGTCTGACACTTTTGTGCCAAGTGTAGATCCCACCCCTTAGATATAATGTATAACTTTTCCCAGAAAAGCTATGATTATGTATAATTTTCTCTTTCTCTTCTGCTTAAAAGTTCTCTAACTTCTTTGTTTGGAGAGACATTTATCATGAAATTTGAATAATTTCATGTGGGAACGTGTTCAGTATAGGACACCCTATAGAGAACCCCCAAGTGGATCCTAGAGGCAAAAGGGACCTCTGTAGGCAGATGGACCTGGCCACTCAGTTCCCAGATGCTGGATCTCCCCTATAGCGGCAGTGACAGTATCAAGGAATCGGTCTAAGGCAACATGAGTAGTAGCTCAAAGTTCCAGCCTCCTGGGACTTTGCTTTGGGTTCTGTGGCCGAATCTCATCACATCCAAGGCAGCCAAAGCTCCAATTATTGTTGTTGTTAAGTGCTGTTGAGTCGGTTCCGACTCATAGCAACCCTGTAAAGGATTTCTGAGGAGCTGCTGGTGAGTTTTAACCGCTGACCTTACCTACCTTTTGCAGTCCAATGCTTATCCTACAGCCCCGCACCAAAGCTCCAGAATATAATACAAAGGTGACCGCTAGGTGGCGCCCGACAACCGCACCTCCTAGACGGTCCTGTACTCCAGTAGCTGACCACTTCTGTGTCTCAGACAAAGGTGCTTGTGGGGTTGTGGCGGCTGGAGGGAGATAGGGTCATGATGAAACTGAGTCACTCTCCTTGGGCCTCCCTGGCTACCTTGGTCTATCTCTGGCCTCCGCCAAGGTACATAAAAATAATTTCTGGTAGGTGCCGCTGATGACCAACCAGATCTCACATAAACCTGTGACCTGATGGGGCGCCCTCCTAGGGCCTCCCTATAGCTAATGCAGGTAGGCCAGTCTTCCACCTTCAAAAGACGACTTAAAATTTTTTCAGAAATCACATGAGTCCCGAGGGTGCCACCCACATGACATCGCTCTCCAAGGGTTTCTCGAGCTACCTTAGAGAGAGACTTAGAAACATTTTTGAATGTTACTAATAGGGTCAACACATGATGCTGGCTGGGACCAGAGCACACTCCCTCAGTCTTCCTGGATGACTGTTATGTTTTTAAGTATCATGGCATTGGTTCCGACCCATAACGACTATATGTACAATAGAACCAAACAGCGCCCAGTCCTGTGCCAGTCTCAAAATTCTGCTATGCTTGAGCCAATTGCTGCTGCCACTGCCAATCCATCGAGGTGGGGGTCTCCCTCTTTTTCACTGACCCTCCACTTTACCAAGCATGATGTCCTTCTCCAAGGATTGATCCCTCTTGATAGTATGTCCAAAGTATGAGAGATGAAGTCTGGGCATCCTAGCTTCAAAGGAGCATTCTGGTTGTAATTCCAACACAGATTTGTTTATTCTTCTAGCAGTCCATGGCACCTTTAAAACTTTTTTTCAAACACCATAACTCAAATGCATCAATTCTTCGACAGTCTTCTTATTTATTCTCCAACTTTCACTTGTGTTGTTGTTGTTGTTATGTGCCATGCAGTCGGTTCTGACTCATAGTGACCCTGCATAGGGTTTCCGAGGCTGTAAATCTTTACAGGAGCAGAAAGCCTCATCTTTCTCCCTTGGAACAGCTGGTAGTTTCGAACTGCTGACCTTGCGGCTCGCAGCCCGATTTGTAACCACTACGCTACCAGAGCTCCTTGTATGAGACTTGAAAACACCATGCTTTGGGTCAGGCATACTTTAGTCCTCAAACTGACATTGAACTTGAACACATAATTTGAATACCTAACATCAGATTTGACTGCTGCTTCTGTGAGGGTTAATCTGAGCAAAATGAAGTTTTTGACAACTTCAGTATTTTCTCTGTTTATATCGATGTTGTTTATTGGTCCAGTGATGAGGATATTTGTTTTCTTTACATTGAGATGCAACCCATACTGAAGGCTGTGGTCTTGGAGCTTCATCAGTATTTTAAGTTCTCTTCACTTTCAGCAAGCAAGGTTGTTATCATCTGCATACCGCAGGTTGTCAGTGATCCTTCCTGCAATCCTGATGCCACGTTCTTCTTCATATAATCTATTTTGTTGGATTATTTGCTCAGCATACAGATTGAATAGTGTGGTAGATGAATGCAAACCTTTCTTAATTTTAAACCATTCAGTGTTGCCTTGTTATGTTAGAACTACTGCCTCTGTAGAGCTGTGGGTTAATGTGCCACACAGCAAAGTCATTTGAACTGCAGGGTTAGCAGTTCAAGCTCACCAACTGCTCCTCAGAAACCCTATACAGGGTCGCTATGGGTCAGAATTGACTCAACGGCACTTAACAACAACAACAACAACTGCCTTTTTCAGCCAGGATCCATTGGACATCAGCAATGATATCACTCATTCCACATCTGCTTCTGAATCTGGCTTGAACCTCTGGAAGCTCTCTGTCAATGTATGCTTGCAGCCATTTCTGTATTGCCTTTAGTAAAACTTTACTCGCATGGGATAGCAAAGAGATTGTTTGATGATGTCCGCATTCCGTTGCGTCACCTCTTTTTGGAATGGGCACAAATACGGACTTCTTCCAATCAGTTGGCCAGATAATTGTCTTCAAAATATCTTGGAATAGATGAGTGAGTGCCTCCAGGGCAGCCTCACTTTTGTGAAAGATTTCAATTTTTATTCTATCAATTCCTGGTGCCTTGTTCTTTGCCAATTCCTTCAAACAGAACATGGGAATACTGAATGGTTTAAAATTAGGAAAGATGTGCGACAGGGTTGTATTCTTTTACCATACTTATTCAGCCTGTATGTTGAGCAAATAATCTGAGAAACTGAGTTATATGAAGAAAAACATGGCATCAGCATTGGAGGAAGACTCATTAACAACCTGTGATATGAAGATGATACAACCTTGCTTGCTGAAAGTGAAGAGGACTTAAAATACTGATGAAGATCAGACCACAGCCTTCAGTATGGATTGCATCTCAATGTAAAAAAAAAAACAACAAAAATCTTCACCACTGGGAGGATTTAAAACAAGATGGCGGATCAGGTGGACGTATAGCAGAGAGCTCCGCCAACAACAACACAGAATACCCGACCAAGCAGGTTCAGGGGATGGTCCCAGGACTCTGAACCACATATAAAGGAATACTTAGAAGGTTGGAAGGCTCACAGCTGGGGGAGTTTGTGGCAGAAGCAAGAAATCTATTGCTTTCTAGTCTGGGACACTCGGCTGCTCCAGGAGCCGCCATCTTGGGTGACACCACGTGGGGAAAGGATCAGAGTGGCCACAGACGCCTGGCAGAACTGCTGAGATAAAGGTGTGGTCATTATTTTCTTTTGGTATCTATTCATTGGTCCCTTGCTGTCTGTGCACCTCAATTCTGGTGACTATAGGGGTGCCTGAGCTAGTGGGCACCCCAGCCCCACCCTCGGAGGATTCTACTACGCATGCGCACAGATTTCCTCGAAATTTAAAGACACAGTTTCCAATTAAAAACAAATGGCCACAGCCGGCCCTGAACAGTTTCCAACTAGAAAAAAGGCCTGAACGGGGATTGTGGAGCAGGACAAGCAGACAAAAGAGGAACTAGGCT
>NW_006408786.1:288168-340993 GCF_000296735.1 Chrysochloris asiatica
CTGTTCAACTTTCACATGCATATGAGGTTATTGAAAATATCATGGCTTGGGTCAGGCACACCTTAGTCCTCAAACTGACATCTTTGCTGTTCAACACTTTAAAAAGGTCTTGTGCAGCAGATTGGCCCAATGCAATACGTCATATGATTTCTTGACTGCTGCTTCCATCAGTGTTGATGGTTGATCAGAGCAAAATGAAGTGTTTGACAACTTCAATCTTTTCTCCATTGATGTGGATGTTATTTATTGGTCCAGTGGTGAGAATTAAATTCAGATTAATAAAATTATGACTTCTATCATGTGCCTGGGAGTCCTGGTGTGTGCTGTAGGATAAGCACTGGTCTGTGTGCTGGTTTTTCATCCCACTCCAGGTACCCCTTCTCTATTTTCTGCTTTCTTGTTCTTGTGTCCCATCCCAACTGCTCAAATACTTGCTCAAGTATCTTTCCCACAGGGAGAGAAGGGTCCCATGGATTATCCTAAAACCAAAGCATGAAACTCAAAGGAAGTCAAAAAAAGACAAAACTCTTGATACCTATGCACAGACAAGGAAAGAAACAAAAAACATAGGACAAAAACATTCGAACAACTGAAACGCTAACAACAACAACAAACAACCAGAAGACAAAGAAACATTCAAACACCCAAAGTCTTAGAATTCCAGTTTCTCTTACATCATTCACTCGCCTTGCTTATACACTCATTTCACTTTGTTTAGAGGTAAAAGGGGAACTCTAACCCCTCTTTAAGACTTATTGGGGACCATGCCCCATGGTCTGAACTCCATATTCTTACACATCTCTAGCCCAGGTTGGACCTCAGGGACTGGGTACCATTCCCCCCAGTTTGAAGACTCAGGGACCAGGGACCTCTCCCTGCAGTCCTTTTGCCCAGGGACTAAGGGTCTCTCCCCATGGTCCTTTGTCTAAGGATGGGTCTCAGAGACCAGGGTCTCTGCGGTTTGAAGACCACATAGTGCCATCCTCTTTTCTGACCAATAATTGGGCACCTCCTACCCAACCCTGCGCATGCTTGTTCTTGTTTGGTTCAAGAAGGAAAAAACTAAAACACAGTACTTACTCAAGCTATCAGCCATCTCATGGTTGCTGCTTTTCTCTCCAAAAAATAAAAAAATTGACTGGAAACTGTGGGTGGCAGAGGAAGGAAGCATGGCCTCCTCCCACCCTCCAGCGGAAAGTCCCCAAGCAGCTGCTGGGGGTGGGGGGCAACCCCCACGCTACAGGGTCTGTGTGTCATAGGTGCAAAGGGAAGCCCACCCCAAACAAGCCCCAAATTTTGATGCCAAACAAAACCCAAGCTCTCTACCTGCCACAGATGTCAGGCCAAAAAAAATGCTGAGACAGGCTTTTTGGTTAGGAGACAAGGGTCAGCATTATTGCAATCTTGAAAAGGGAAGGAGACAGGAGAGCTCTGGCAACTTTCTCCCCAATGAGGGGAACTAGGTGCATTTTATAGGGCTTCAGACAGGCTTTAGGGGATGAACAAGAACAAGACATCATTTATCAAAGATATGGACACCAGTCACAAGGCGAGGGCATGGGTACAAGTCACAAATCTGAAAGGGTAAATGTTACAGCTTTTTGTGCGCTGTTCCCAACCTCAGAGGACACTTTGATTCTTTATGCTCCTGTGGACTCGGTTTCAATAGCTGGGAGTGACATCAGGACGCTCCAACCTGCTCTTTTCTCTGTTTGTTGTCAAGGAACTGGCCTTGCACAAAGAAATGTTTTACAAATGTTTAACTATATTCTTAGCTTCTGGCCAGGTTCTTGATTTGAGGGGAGGAAGGAGGGAGTACAACCTGGGAAATCTGATGGCTAAAACTAATTTAAACTAAAATGTGTTGCTAGGGTTTTTTCTACCTATGGCTGAAGAGAACAATTTTTTTTAAGGGAACAAAATCTACCTGCATCAGGTACATCCCAGTCTGCTGAGAAGGGCTTAGAAACCCTTTCCAGAAGTGCTCTTAAAGACAGGACTTAAGCTTAGCTCAGTGTCCCATACCAAGCCACACCCACCTTCCCAGGGTGAAATACAACTTCAGGGCACAAGAGGGGATCAGTAAATCTGTGGTCACATTCCCCAAGTCACTTTGTCCCATCCAGTCTGGTTTACACCAATGGCAATTAGAAACATTTTAGTGGGTGCCTTCTAACCCTTCTTAGACCACTCTGGTTGGCCCTGGTCTGTTTACACCACCAGAGGCAGACTTAGAAAAATGTATGGTTCATCCTATGTCTAGATCCAATGAAGGACCACAACCTCCTCCATGGCTGCCCAGTTCTCCCATCCAGAAGGATACTTGAAAATATTTTCAAGAGGTGCACCCATTAAATTGGCCCCACAAAGAATCAAGGCTGGGTCGGGGCAGCCTACTTGGGCTTCTGTGTTCTATCCAGGTGGATTCTGGTCTCTAGAGGGGATCTCAGCAAACTTCTGAGGGAAGACCTTCTAACACATGTAGAATTAAGGTCTTGCTGAGATGTTCTTCTCAGACCTTTCAAGCTAACAGAAGCTGGACCCTACCACCCACCCCAGGGGGACTTAGAAATGTTTTTGGGAAGTGCCGCCTAAGACCAAGCATCTCTTAGCCGGCCAGTTCTGGCAGGGTCTTGCCTTTGGAGTTAGAATGTTTTGGAGAAGGCACACCCAGTGACAGGGTTTCACCACCATTAGGCCTTTTTTGCCAGCTCAGACTTGTGTTCCCTTCTGAAATATTTTTGTTACGTTCATACAACAAGTGGATCCACAAGGACTGTGGCTTGACACAGAGCACCTTCTCCTGGGTTCCTTGTGTCGTCAGGGTTGGTCCCAAACTATGAGGGGAACTTTACCTGTCATAACCATGGACTGATGGTGTGGCAATGCAAATCAGCACTGGACTGTGAACCACAAGGTCAGCAGTTCAAACCCACCAGCTGATTCTTTGAAACCCTATATGGGGTTGCTATGAGTCAGAACCAACTCAACGGCACTTAACAACAGCCATAATCACGTCCTACGTGGGACCACAGAACGTTGTACAGTGGCCTTCCCAGGTCTCCCTGGCTGGTCCATGTCAATCCTCCGCACAGACAGCAGACTCAGGGACTGCTTCCTGTGACAGGCCCTCCTACAGGACAGTGACCACCAGAGGGCACTATCCCTGGGTCCCTGGGTCAGCCCTAGCTGCTCTCAGCTTCTATTGGAAAACACAGAGACCTTTTCGGTGTCCCAATGCTCTGGTAGCATAGTGGTTACGAATAAGGCTGTGGGCTGCTTCGCAGGAGAAAGATGAGGTTTTCTGCTCCCGTAAAGATTTATAGCCTCGGAAACCCTGTTCAGGGTCGCTATAGGTCGAAACCGACTCGATGGCACTTAACAACAACAATGCTCAGAACCCACAAGGTTCAGCAGCATCTGGGTCTGGGGCACCCTCTATAGGCCTCCCTATCCAGCCCAGGATGAAGATTTGAAGGGTACATATCTGACAATTAGACCCAAGGTGAGGCTTGCCACCTGGCCTGCTTCACTCCCACTACCAACAGGGTGTTTTTTGTTGTTGTTGTTATATTAATAATTGGGTGGGTGCCTCCTATGACTTGGGCCAAAGTTTGGTACCTTGCCTTTACATGATATGGCTTTTCTATCCAATATCTTCTTAATTCTCATCAAGTGATTGAGTGGGACCACAAAAGTAAGGTGTACAGGACTCTACGGCTGGGATTGGTCGGTTTTGCCATCCCCACGAGATTTAAAAGGAACCACTTCAGAAGCAGGAACAGATAGTCAATCCCAGGACCATCAAGAAACAAGAACACGAGTGAAGTGTGAGATCCCTACCTAGGAAAGCGCTGACAGCAGAGGTGACAGTAGAGGGGGTAGCATGGAAAGACAGAACAGCTGAGGGCCCTAGGCCCATGGACTGAGTAAAACTGAGTGCCTATGGGCAGGAGGCTGGTTCGCAGTTTTGGGCATTCACAGACTGGCAAAAAGAACTTTGTAACATTTGCCCAAGCAGGGTAGAGGCCAAGGATGATGAAGCCAAAGACAAAAGTGAGGTGAGCCTACAGTACGGCAGAGAAAAGTCTGCATTCTGAGTTGGCTTAGATCCTGAATTGTAACCTGTTCTCTTGCCTAATAAACCCCATAATCATGAGAATTGTTATGAGTTCTGTGTAGCCATAGCAGTGGACTGTCAAATCCAGATGTGAAGCGGAGAGTGTTGTGGGAAGGATGGTTGGTGTCAGAATAGGACAAAGAGGGTTCTAGGCTGGAGGCACATCTGACCTCCGCTTCATAGGAATTGGCCCTGGTCTGATTTTAGGTTTCATTCTCTTCCCCTCTTGTGAAGCCACACGAAATCAGACATGGTTCCCACATAGTTTTAATACAAAGGATTGTTGACAAGTTGGGGCCTCCTCCTCCCAGACTTCTCTGATCAGTTCCACTGGTACTCACCTCTGGATGAAGACTTTTTTTATGTTCAGAAGGTGTATCAAGCAACCAGGTATTAAGCAGGGTCATAACTAGACTGGGGGACCTCCGTGGGCCTCTGGACCTCCTGGAGGGCCCCTCTCTTTAGAGGAAGACTGAACATCTGCCACCCGGGCCACACGGGTCACTGCAACCAGGGCAGGGCACCCTCCCCAGGCGATCCCAGCTGACCTGGGCTCATGCCTTGCTTCCCACTCTGGCAGAGGATTTAGGAATGTTTGTGGAGATACGTATATTTGGATGTGTGAGCACTCCACTGGTTCTATTGCTTGGCCCAGTCTAGTTCCGACCACAGAAATGGAATTTAGAAACTGTTTCAAGCAGAGATGCTAACAACTGAGTCCACATGGGATCTTGGGCAGGCCTAAGTTACTATCCCCAAGCCTCCCTGTCAGCCAAGTCCAATCCCCTCACTGGCCAAACCAAACGCAACCCACTGTCGTCAAGTCAGTATCAACTCATACCGACCCTGCAGGACAGAGTTCTATATTACAATGTTCTCAGTGATAGGATAATATCCATATACCCACAGGATGGCTAGTTAAAACAACTACTATTCAAATTTATGAACCAACCATTAACGCCAAGATGAAGAAATGGAAGATTTCCACCAACTTCTTCAGTATGAAATTGATCAAACATGCAATGATAATTATCATTATCAAGATGCAATGATAATTACAGA
Organism: Chrysochloris asiatica; assembly: GCF_000296735.1. Lineage (NCBI taxonomy): Eukaryota > Metazoa > Chordata > Mammalia > Afrosoricida > Chrysochloridae > Chrysochloris > Chrysochloris asiatica. The sequence goes on from NW_006408786.1 coordinate 293,351, forward strand.
TGACTGGAATGCTAAAATTGTTAACAAAAAAAAGGATCAGCAGTTGGAAAACATGGCCTTGGGGATAGAAACAGTACTGGAGATCTCTTGATAGAATTTTGCAAGACCAACAACAATCATTCCAAATACCTTGTTTCCAACAACTGAAATGACTACTATACACTTGGAGTGGACCTTGTTAGATAGAATTCACAGGAATGTAACCAACTACATCTGTGGAAAGAAATGATGCAGAAGCTCAATATCATCGGTTACAATCACACCAGGGGCCGACTGTGGAGCAGAGCATCATTTGCTCTTATTCAAATTGAAGTGGAAGGAAATTAAAACAAGGCCACCATGGCTAAAGTAGTATCTTGGGTACATCCCACCTAAATTTAAAGACCATCTCAAGAATATATTTGAAGCATTAGACACTAAGGACCAAACATCAGACAAGTTGTAGGATGACAGATCAAGGCGATTCAAACATGAAGAAAACAAAAGGTCATTAAAATGACAAGAAAGAAAAAAAAGACCAAAATGGATGTCAGCAGAGGCTTTGTAACTTGCCATTGAAAGTAGAATAATAAAGAAAATGGAAGTAAAATTGCTGAACAGAAGATTTCAAAGGGTGGCTCAAGAGGACAAAGTAAAATATTATAATAAAATGTGCAAAGACCTGGAGTTACAAAACAAAAAGAGAAAAAAATGTTCTTCTCAAACTGAAGAAATGAAGAAAAAAATTCATGTCATGAGTTGAAAAACTGGAAGGATTCTATGGATAAAACATTAAAGACAAAGGAATCATCCAAAGAATCAAAGGAATGCAGAGTCACTGTATCAAAATAAATAAATAAATAAAAAGATCAATGTTCAACCATTTCAGGAGGTAGCATATAATCAGGTACAGACAGTATTGAAGGAAGAAGTCAAAGCTACACTGAAGGCATTGGCGAAAAACAAAACTCCAGGAATGGATGGAGTACCAATCAAAATATTTCAACAAATGGATGCAGCATCGGAGGTGTTCACTTACCTATGCCAAGAAATGAGAAGACAGTTGACTGGATCCAGTGCAAAGAAAGGTGATCTAACAAAATGTGGAATTATCAAGTCATATAACTGATATCATATAAAAGTAAAATTGTGCTAAAGATAATTAAAAAATGGTTACAACATGATACCAACTGGGTACTGCCAGAAATTCAAGCAGGATTCAGAAGAGGATGTAGAATGAGAAATATCTTTGCTGATGTCAGATGGATCTTGGCAGAAAGTAGATGTGTTTTATTGATTATGCGAAGGCATACAACTGTGTGGTACATAACTATGAACAACACTATGTCACATGGAAATTCCATAATACTTCATTGTGCTCATGCAGAACCTGTACAAAGAACAACAGGCAGTCATTTCAACAGAACACGGGGATACGGTGTGGTTTGGAATCTGAAAGCGTTGTATCCTTTCACCACTTATTCAATCTGTATGCTGTATGCTAGATAAATAACGTGAGAAGCTGGACAAATAACGTGAGAAGCTGGACACACCATCAGGATTGAAGGAAGGCTCATTAACAACCTGCACCATGTAACTTTGCTGTTGAAAATTAAGAGGTCTTGGAGTACTTACTGATGAAGATCAAAGACTACAGCTTTCAGTATGAATCATACCTGAACATAAAACAAAAATCTTCACATCTGGATCAATAAGCAACAGCATGATAAACAGTGAAAAGATTGAAGTTGTCAGGGATTTCATTTTACTTCATTCCACATTCAACACCCACGGAAGCAGCAGGCAAGAAATCAAATGACATATTGCATTGGGCAACTCTGCTGCTAAAGATCTCTTCAAAGTGTTAAAGAGCAAAGATGGGGCTCTGGATACTAAGGTACCTCTGACCCAAGCCACCCCAAACAACCACACTCAGTCACACCTCAACCTGGATCCTGGTGGTGACATTTTAATGGCTTTTGTTGGTGCCCGCAGCATCAAAAGAACAAGGGGGAAAGTCTCCCCCATCCCTGGAGGAGGAGACTAAGGCTCAGAAGGGAGCATGCCAGCGAGTCTGGATATCCTCCTCCCATTGAACAGAAGCCAGGAAGGTGCGGATTTCCATGGGCTTCAGTGTAATGGCGGCAGGATCCAGCAAGGAGGGCACAGTTTTGGTTGCATGGCCTGGGGGGCAAGGGAAGAGAAAGAATGAGGGGAAGCATACCTTCTTCTGCCTCACCTCACAGTGCTCCTAGCCTAGGCCTGGGCACAGCCATAAACCCTGAAAGCTTCCCCTGGAGCCTTAACATCACCTCCAAATTCCCAGATGGCTGACCAGCACTCTCACACCATCAAACCCCATCTCTGGGATCATTAGACCTACCCCTTTGGTGATGAGGGCCTGGGCATGTCATCATAATGTGCTCCCAGAACTAGACATTGATCCCAGATTCCCAAATCTTGTTCTGAGTACAGAATCCCATTCTCAAACCCTGAAAACCCTTTGCTCATTTGCTGGACTCATTTAGACCCTGAAGCCCCTAACCTAGATCTTGACACTCCCCAGGACCCTCATGTTCTTTTCTGGATCCTGGCCAATATTCCCAATGGTCAAAATTGTCCCAGTTCCCACCCCAGGCAGACCACCACACCTGTTTTCTGCATCCACTGGAGCCTAGTGGCACCGTCCCGAGGCTGGTTGGCCGCCAGCGTGGTCTCCTGAAGGTGGGTGATGGTGAAGGTGGTGAACAGGTCCTGCGGGCAGAGGATGGGCCTGCTAAGTAGGGGCAAAGCAGAGTTTCCTTGTCTCCTTTCTAGCCCCCTTCCCGCCTGTGCTCACTCGTAAGTCCAAGGTCACAGGGGAGCTCAGGTTGCGATCCTCTCCAGCGGCGAACTGATGCTCCAAGCGCAGCAACAGCATCCCGGGTCCCCAGCGAGCTAGTGTGAGTAGGTGCACTGCCGGAGGCAGCTCCCGGCGTAAGGCAGAGAACTGCAAGAAAGGATGCGGCAAGGCCCGGGCGGGAGAGGAGTTGAGCTGAGTGGGAGGGACAGAACCAAGCCTGGGTTGATTAGTGGATGAGAGGGGTGGGGCTGAAGTTAAAAGAGGCGGGCCCAAGGTGAGAAGGAGGTGAAGAGGGATGAGCCAAACGGTTTAGGGCTGGGTCAAGGGACCAGCTTACGGTCTCCCCTTGACAACCTAAAGGAGAGCAAAATGATCCCAGCAGCCAATCATCAAGATTTATTCGCGTCCTCTGGATCAATGAATCGGCTGCCCCTTACCTGCATTCGTGGAGTGATCCCCAGGTGATAGGGGGCGCCACCTCCCAGAGACAACACTATCTGCGGGGCTAGGGCCTCCTTTTCCGCCAGCAGGCGGTGCCCAGTGGCTGCAGCCCGGACACTGTCCAGCAGCACGAGGTGACGGCCTCGCACCCACAGCCCTGGCCCCTGCCCATCGGGGCCGGCCTCCTGCAGAGGCTCCCCTACTCCACGGGCATCATCTATAAGCAGTCTTCGGTGTACCTGAAGGGAGAGCAGCCAGGACAGGGTAGGGGTTCAGGAGGAGTCCCTAGCCCAGAAATTGGCTAAGGGCTTGTGGGAGAGCCTGAGTCAAGAGAAATTATAGGGTAAGGGGAATAGATGAGGATGAAGGTGAGAGTCTGGTAGGGAAGGAGTGAAAGGAGAAAAATAAGTCCCTAACAGGGGTGCCTTGTTGTTGTTGTTGTTAAGTGCCATCGAGTCGGTTCCGACCCATAGCGACCCTGTAACAGGGTTTCCGAGGGTGTAAATCTTTACGGGAGTAGAAAGCCTTATCTTTCTCCCGTGGAGCGGCTGGTAGTTTCGAACCGCTGACCTTATGGTTCACAGCCCGATTCGTAACCACTACGCTACCAGAGCTCCCTGGAAAGGGGCCCTGAGTACCGATTGGATAAAAGTCTTGAATAGGAATGGGGGGGGGAGGGGTCTTAGTTTAGTGGGGACTACAAACCATGGGGCACACCTAGCTGAGAAGTGGGTCATAAGAGGCTTCATGTCCAGCAGGAGTTAAGAACTAGATGAAGGACTGGCTTGGGCAGGGCTATAACCCACTCACCATGAGCTCCAGGGAGCCATCGCTCAGGCTGCTGCCCCCCTGGGAGCGGTCAGTCAGCACCGTCAGCTGCACGTTTCCATCCTGGGGGTGGTGAGAGGTCAGGGTGAGGGATAACACTGCAAAGCAGACCCCATGGAGCAGGCACATGCAGGTCTCACGGGGGATAATGACTGCTGAGGACATTTGAGCAGTATGGAGGATGCAGGGTGATTCTGTCTCTGGAGAAGGGGGACAGGAAGGGTGGGGGCAGGCTGGAGGGAATACCGTGATGTAAATGCGACTGTTGACCGGGTAGTAGTTTCCAGCCACTGGTTCAGTCTGACTCAAATTCCAGGTGGGCCGATAATCCCGCCTGAAAATGGGAGTGATTGGTCAGGACTGGGGTCTGGTTCCCCTTCCCCTGTTCACCTACTTCACTCGCCCCTTCACTTTCTCCCTCCTATCCTAAGATGATAAGCAAATGCTCCCACCCCCTGGGCCCCAACACACCACAGACCAGGCCAGGCTCTCAGGGTCCCCAGCCACCCCCACCTTCTCTCCAGGATCTCTCGGCCGTTGCTGTCTGTGTAGAAGCGCCCATTTGTCTCCAATGTTGTGTCAAAGCGGCTGATGACCTCCTTCCCCCAGCCATCACTGCACCAATGGGAAGACAGGATTGTGAGCCTCACCTAAAGGCCACCCTGGCCTTGCCCCCACCTCATCCTAATCAGTACACTCACACGACAGGTATTGGCCCCACTGTCCACTCCAACTCCAGGTGCCTCTGTCCTGGGTACAGGCGAACCACTTGGGAACACCAAGATGAGAAGTTCTGATGCATCTCCTGCACCAAGGCTGTCTGCACACACGTGGGGTGGGGTTGGGTGGAGTGTGAATATGAACCCACATGTGAGCAAATGTCTACCTTGCCATGAACCCCACAAATGCTTAAGGGTCAGCCCCAGTAACAAACAACATGGCTATCCCACTCACCTCCCTCACCTGCCTAGTCACGGCTACCTAATTCTTAAGGGTGGCACACATATTTAACCAACATTACCCACATATCCTTACGCAGTATCAAAAGTCTAACTTAGCACATGTCTACATAGTGTACACTGCAATTTCTGGTATTCCCTGAAGCTATGAGAAGCTGTTTGGTATCATGTTTGGTAAAGTGAGGGTCAGACCAAAAGAGAAAGATCCCCAATGAGATGGATTGGCACAGTGGCAGCAGCAATGAGCTCAAGCGTAGCAATGATTGTGAGGCACTGTTGCATTCTGTTGTGCATAGGATCGCTATGAGTTGGTACCGACTCGATGGCACCTAACAACAACAAATGAGAAGTTGCGTGGCCAGTCTACCCATTAGGAAGTTTTCAAAGTATAGAAGTATGAATAGCTCTCCTGGACACTTTTCCTCTTTCACTGGCTCAAATGCAGATGTGATGGCTAGAGGTGGAGCAACCATCTGGGATGAGGTGAAAGCTGAATGTTGAAGAAGGCAAAGCAACAAGATAGAAGGAGCCTGGCTGACTGTGAAGCCGCCTCGCCTGGTTTGGACTGCTCAACCAGACTTGATATTAGAGCAAAAGAACAGTCAATTGATATAATTCTGTTACAACAGGCAAACTGTGCCCTAATACAGTGACTCAGGTATGCAGACTCTCACCTCAAGGGGAAGTGAGGAAACGCTGACTACATGTCTTTACACACTTGTGAAATAAGTTATCTTCCCAACCAGATGTACCTTCATACATGTACCCTAAGTGAGATTTGCCTAAGTGTGAATTCTCAAATACCTACTCCACATATGAAGTCCTCATACCACAGATTCTTGGTGAAATTGAAACAGTTACAACTGGCCCTTCCCCATTATGGACCAAGTGGGAACACTCTACCCCCAATTGTCAAAGCTAAGTATAATACTTTCAGGATGTGCTTCCTCCAGCACGTACAGACGTAAACACTAGTCCATATGAGGACCTTCAAATAGTACCCTCAGACCTCCGTCCTTTTATCTGATGAGAGATGCAACTTCTTTTCCCCATCTTATCCTACCTCATACACATGGTTTACTCTCCTCCCAGGCTTCCTCACACCCCACACCTAATCCCCAAGCTTCCACTACCACCACGTCCCCACTCATCATTCCAGGCCCCAGACCTTGACCAGGCGAGTCTCAGCCCAGTGTCTCACGGGTAGTGGTTCTCGTTGGTTGGGTCTGAAGATGTAGGCACCTGAAACCTGGGAGCTTTCGTTGTTGCCTGTACTGGCATTGTACCTGAGGCCAAAGCAGACAAGAGTCAGCTTAGGAGCCCCAGGGGTCCATTCACATCTCCTCCCTATCCTGGTGATGGTGATTCTCCCTCACCAGAAGAAAGCCTGGCGAACAGGAAGCTGTAGGTTCTGTTCCAGATTCTCAATCTCCATCAAAAGCCCAGTGTCAGGGTTGAATGAAGCACGGATGTACTGACCAGAGAAATAGACAGATGTTAATAACCACATAGTACAGCTTCATCCTCCCACTCCTAGTCTGTTCCCTACCCCCACAGTGGCCAGAGGGCAACTACTAAATCCTATCACGGTCCTCCTTTACTTGAGACCAGGGCTGATTCTGTACCAGACACAGGAGACTCAGTGCCTAGGGCCCAGGAGACTTTGGAGTTCACAGAAAGACTTTAATTGTAATCACTATTAAAGGACCTCTGGTAGTGTAGTGGTTATGAATCGGGCTGTGAACCTTAAGGTCAACAGTTCAAAACTACCAGCTGTTCTGCAGGAAAAAGATGAGGCTTTCTACTCCCGTAAAGATTTACAGCCTCAGAAACCCTGTACAGGTTCGCTATGGGTCGGAACCAACTCGACGGCACTCAACAACAAAAAATTAGTCAAGGAAAAAAAAACTTGAATACAATTTAAAAGAATACATAATAATGGATCTAGAATGAATTATAGTCATCTTTATTCTTTTATAAAAGAAGAGTCTCAGAAAAGCAAAGGTCCTAGGTGCACAGAAATCTTGATACAGTCTTATCAGGACCTTCCTGAGGTTCCTCATGGTAAAAGCCAAAGTCCTCTCCTCAGCCCTTACGGCCCTGCCCTCCTCTCTATCACCACCACCCAGAATTCAGCTTCATCCACACAGGGTTCCTGGGGGCTCCTTGAACACTAACCACTCTCCTGCCTGAGGGCTTTGGGATCTGCTCTTCTGTGCATGGGTCCCTCTTTCCCCAAACAGGTACATGGCTTGCTTCTTCAGTGTGCCCCTGAACCTCACCTTCTCTGGAAAGCCTTCCCTGAGGCCCCAACTGAGAATGCAAACCCTTCCCACCCTCTGCTCTGACATATCCATTGAATATCACCCACCCATGATCTTGCTGGGCCCTCACAGGAACTCTGGGAAAGGTCACTCAGTCAAAGACGCAAGATGGTAAACGTGGTGGTGCTACAACTCCGAGGCAACCCGAGTCATCACAACACCTCAAACTTACCATGGTGGCAGGTAAGGGGACTTGAATGGGGTCTCACCTCATTTTGTATAACCAGGGCATGTGATTGGGGCCTATGTCGGCGAATATGGGTCTTGGGACTCCGGCCAGGCACCCGTGCCACTGAATAGGTGCTGAATCCCAGGGCAGGCAGTGAGGCAGAGAAGAGCAGTTCTGGGGGGTGTTGCTGACTGTCTGAGCCTGGAAGTATCACCACCTCGGGTAAGGGGAAGGAAACCCAAGTCAAGAGGCTGTGAATACACAGACCTAGGGGCACTGAGTGGAAGGGGCCAAACTCAAGGAGAGATAAGACTCCTGGGATGGGGAGAAAGCATTGAAGCAGACACACAGAGTATATCAGAAATGCTGAGGTAAATATTAAAGAGGAGATTCATTCACAAGGAAAAAAAAACAACAACAGGTGGGCAGAGAGATTATGGGAGGGGTAATAAATGAGAGACAGACATTGGGACAAAGAGATCTAAGAGGAAGGGGAGTGAGGGAAAGACTCTTGAAGGAAGAGATTTGTGGGAGGGCTGGGGAGTGGAGGGGGCATTCCCAGGCGTGTCAGGGTAGAACTAGGCTCCATAGGGTTTTCAGTGGTTGATCTTTCTCCCCAGAAGTAGATTAACAGGCCTTTCTTCTAACGTAACTCTGGGAGGACTCCAACCTCCAACCTTTGGTTAGTAGCAGACCATGTTTACCGTTTGCACAACTCAGGGAGTTGGCGTCAATTCAAAAGGTTTAACTGGTGTGTAAGGATATTCTTCTGGGATGAAGAATTATAAATAGGGTAGATTTTTAAAAGAAGGTGATATTCATGGGTATTCATTCCCAAGGGGATATTGAGATATACCTAAGGAGCTCTGATAGTGTAGTGGTTACGAATTAGGCTGTGAACTGCAAGATCAGCAGTTCGAAACTACCAGCTGTTCCGCGGGAGAAAGATGAGGCTTTCTGCTCCCCTAAAGATTTACAGCCTCGGAAACCCTGTTCAGGGTCGCTATGGGTCGGAACCTGTTGCAGACCGTGCGTAGACTATACAGGCCACAGGCTCTGAGGAACAAATGAGGCCACTGGCAGGCAACAGCAAATTGTTTTTCATCTTAGTGTTCAGTTATATTTATTAATTTAATACATGGAGCCCTTGATAATCTACAGATAAATGTGATATTTTCCTAAAGCCGAAGACTGTAAAGGTTGCAAGGTCAAGCCTTCCTCCAAAGGATTAACTAAAAATATCTTAGCTACTTCTCGGTTCTTTGTTCTATAGACAAAGAACCAATCCTCCCTAAGCCCTTTTCCAGGTGCAGCCCATTCACCTGGGCAGCTGGCGTCTTCCTGAAAACCTGACTCAGGAAGCTAAAACAGCAGGACTCCGCCCAAGCCTTCTGTCCTTCACTCTCACCTTCCCCCAACTGAGCTCAGGGGCTATAGATATGTTAATTGAGCCTGAGAAACCAAGTTGCAGGCCTGGGATTCGAACCAGCGAAGTACGATGTAAAGTTACCTGAATGTCTGGAAAATTACTGATGTTAGCTGTATCCTGTTTTAGTCCCTCCCAGCTTGGTGTGAAGCTCCTCCCCTAAATAAAACAGGTACAGGCCTCCCCAGGTGTGCATTACGGGTTGGAGGGCATGCAGTAAAGATTGCAGGGCAGTGAGTTGCTGCCTGCAGAGGCCACAATGCCTGTACTCCCAAGTCTGCCCACCAGTGATGTATCCACCCTGGCTTTGGGGTGCCTCATTGTCTCCCTTCTTCTGTCTGTCTGTGTATTCTTTTGCTATCTCTATCGCAGCCAGGTATCTCCTCCTCGTGAACCGAACCCCTATGTCGAGGCCAGTCCCCGACAGGAACCGATTCCACGGCACATAACAACAATAACAAGGGGATATTGAGGAATAGAGAGGAAGGCAGTGGAAGCAGCTATTGAGGGGAGGAAAAGACTCTTCATGAGAGGGAAAAAGGTACCTAAGAGAGGGAGGTGTTTATGATTGGGTACTAAGGGGTGTCCATGGGAAGGAAGGTCTATGGCGGAGGAGTTGTCATGGAGAGGTGCTCAAAATAGGAAGTAATCGTGGGTAGAATATTTGTCAAAGAGGCTCACTTCACTGGGCACTGTCCCACCACTGGGGTCCTTCACAAGGAAAACGCCTTCGCTGACAGGAAGTCGAACCATCCAATCTAGCTTCCGCCCAAGGGGGTTATAGATGGTGACCTGGAACTGGGATGGAAAGGTCAGAGCGGGCGGGCATGGGTCACTGCAAGTCTTCTCCAAACCTATCGACTATGCCACGATGCGAGGCAATGTCCTGTCTGATCCCAGTATGCTCCAGGATTTCCAAGCAAAGTGCCCTCGAGATGCACTCATCGGGTCCTCCCCAAATTTGACTGTGACTCACATTCGCCCGGTAAGGTTCTCCAGGAACAATTTGTTACTAGCTTTTGCAGAGGACTGGAGCCCCGCCCTTTCTCCTCCCCACCCCTGTTTAATCATTGGCTACGCCCAGACCTCACTAAGGATCTGCAAATTTCCTCTGTTCTTCACCCCGCCCACTACAGAATCATCCCATCTGCCCCTGCGGCCAGGCTCACACGCGTAGTCTTCAGAGTGAAGGGACAGACACTGATGTTGAGTTCGCGGCAGAACGTGAACTTCTCTTTGGAGCCACTGAGTCGAGCCAGAGCGTTGCTCAGGAGCACCTGAGAAGAGATAGGAAGGGGTGGGTCACCCTGAATGCCCGCCCCTACATCAGCCCCTCCCTTCCTCATCCCAGAGACAGATCTTTTTTTCCCTTTCTGGCCCCGCCTCGCTGCCTCTGGCTCCACCCATTCCCATCTCTGCCCCTCCCCTCCCCAGACTCATCCGCCTCTTGACCCCGCCACACACACCTCACAGGGTCCCCAGCCTTCAGCTAGCTGGCGCGCATAGTCGTCCGCCACGTGCTGTTTGGATGTACCGCTGACTGCATCGTGGTGCTGCAGCACGGCCATCGCCTCCCCTAGGGGTGGGATGGTGAGCTGGGCGGGGCCTCCACGAGTCACCTGCCCGCGACCTCAGGAGACACGCAGCTCCAATGCAGGTAAGGATTCTTAGGAGCTTTAAAGGTGGGCCTGAATGACACGTCCAGTCCAGTCCCACCCGCCTCTCCCTGGTCTGAAACCTACTGAGAGGCCCACTGTCTCCAGAGCCATAGGGTCCCGAGTTGGCCACCGGTCCCGCCAGCGCCTCCAGCTGGTTGCACACCTGGTGGACAGGGGCACGTTAAAGTGGTCAAGCCTGCCTGGGACCCCTTGGCCACCCCTTGCGCCAGGTACCCACCAACCTGCAGAAAGTTGTAGCTGAGGCGCTCGTAGCGTTTGAGGGCTGGCCGGCTGGAGAAGTAGCCTGTCCAGAAGTTGTGGGGGCCATCGGCGTAAGGGAAGAAGTCATCGTGTTTCACCGACCTGCAGGGGCGGGACACTGAGAGTAGGGTCACGGCCACAGGGCATTCCAATCCCCCCAGATATTCAGACCCCCAAATACCAAGTCAGGTTGGCCTTGTTCAGCTCCCAGAGGTAACAGGCTGGAGTGGAGTAGAGAACGTGGACTCGGCTCCCGTTGGCCTGCTGCTTGGGGAGAGGGGTGAGGCCTCTTAGAGTCCTCGTCTTCCCAGAGGTTACACAGGTGTGCACATAAATACTTAACCATAGTGTACACATTCACATTATATACTAATATACATATTTGACCAAAGCCAAATACATATTGTTGTTGTTGTTATGTGCCGTGGAGTCCGTCCCGACTCATAGACCCTGTACAGGGTTTTCAAGGCTGTAAATCTTTACGGGAGCAGAATGCCCCATCTTTCTCCCGCAGAACAGCTGGTAGTTTTGAACTGCTGACCTTGCGGTTCGCAGCCCGATTCGTAACCACTGTGCTACCAGAGCTCCTTACCATCCTTGAAACAATCTCAGAGATACAAGAATAAATCTGAAATTTTACAAAGCTTTAAAAAACAAAATTTCATTATATCACTGGAAAAAGTGTGACATTACTAAAAAAAAAAATAAAAAACTATTAAGTCCAGTGTCATTGAGTCAATTCCAACCCATAGTGACCCCATGTATAATAGATTAGAAAAGCGTTCCATAGAAAAGTCTCCCACAGAACAACTGGTAGTTTCAAACTGCTGGACATTAATTGTCGTCGCTAGTACTGCCAAGTTGGTTCCCACTCATAGCGACCCTGTGTAGGGTTTCCAAGGAGCAACTGATAGGTTTGAACTGCTGACCTTATGGTTGGCAGTTCAGCGCTTATTCTATAGCATCACACCAGGACTCCTGGACATTAATCGTGTAAAAATAAGCATTTTCCAGGAATAACTATTTGTACCAAATGTCACAAATTTTATAATGAATGGAGACTCATTTTTCAACAGAGGAAGATAGACGAACAAGAAGACTATTAGAACCTTCTACTGGTACTATATCCCCCATGGCCAACATACAGTAGTTGCTCAATAAATATATGAGTAAATGAAGGGAAAAGCATGGGGTTGCACATATCTACGTCCCTGCACACCTAGTCATATACTCAGTGACTTACTCAGACACATACATTGTGTTTAGTCAGCACACAATCACTCAGTTCTTCAATATGCCAGGTTGCACAAACAGTCTATAACCAGAGAGGCTAGTCCCTGCCCTCATGGAATTCACAGTCAAGTTGGGAAAAGAGACGTTAAACTAACAGTTAATTGGTTACAATTGGCCTGGATGTGGCGTCCTGGATATAGAGCCTAGGGTTTGGTGACGCTTGCTGGGGGAGGAGACATTGCAGCTGATGCTTTAAAGGATGAGCCATTTTTAAGCCAGAAATAATAATAATAAACAACCACCACTAACAATTATCATGTGTCAGGCATTGTTTTACTGATCTGTGCAAATGAACTCATTAAACTCTCATAATAGCCCTGCGAAGCAAAGACCACCATTATAAGCATTCCATAGAAAGCTAAGGCTCACAGAGGCAATCATGGCAAAGCCAAGATCTGAACCTGAAAGTTCATTTTCAGCATTTGTAAAATAGAGTATGCAAACAGTCAATATCAGGAGTAAAACCAAATGTAGCATCCTGGTATTCACAAGGCAGAGTATTTGCAAAAGAAAGTGACCCAGGGTGTTGAAGTTTCCTCAGGAATCAGGGCAGGATGAAGCAATGTCTGTTGGGAAGTCCTCAGTGACATGACGTAGGACAGTTTTGCTGAAATGGCAGAGCAGGGAGTTGGGGGAGTTGGGGAGGGCTTGAGGACATGGAGATTGGACAGGTAAACAGCTCTGAGAATGAGGTTGATGAGAAGCATCTTAGATAGGATAGAGAGAGACAAGTTTCTGTGCTGAAGGGACCACAGTAACAGGCTGCTTACAAGGGTTATAGCAACACATCCTGTGGTGGTGGCAGTTGCATGCTGTGGGGTCAGTTCTGACTCACAGCGATCCTGTGTAGGATTTTTGAAGCTATAAATCTATGGGAGCAGACAGTCTCATCTTTCTCCCATGTAACAGCTGGTAGTTTCAAACTGCTGACCTTGAAGGTTACCAGCCAGACTCATAACCACTATGCTACCAGAGCTCCTTCTGGAATGCAAAAATATTAGCTGTGTCCTCCAATGTTGTTGTAGTTAAGTGCTGTGGAGTCGATTCCAACTCATAGCATACAGGGTTTCCATATAGGGTTTCCAAGGAGCAGCTAGTGGATTTGAACTGCTGAACTTGTGATTCTCAGTCCAGCGCTGATGCTACAATGAGTTTCTGAGTTTTCTAGGTTGCATGACTGGTACAATGGATCACATTTATATATAACTTTTAGGCCATGGTCTTCTTGTTCAGTGCCGTCGAGTTAGTTCCAACTCACAGTGACCCTGTATAGGGTTTCTGAGGAGCAAATAGTGGTTTGAACTTCAGACCTTGAGGTTCAAACTAACCTTTCAGCCTAGTACATTAACCTGTAGTGCCAGGACTTGTAATGCCCACCAAAAGACTAGGTGGACGTATGCAAATAAGGTGTCTGTGCCCACCAAGTGGATTGGACAGTCTTGTTAATATGCAAATAAGGTTCCTGGTACCCTTATAGGGTGGGCTCATGTAAACAAGGTGTATGGGACCCTGACAAGGGGACGGCTCATTTCAAGTCATTCACGTAGACTTGAAATGAGCCATCCCAGAGGCAGAAATCATCCTCACTACCACCAAGATGAGACAGGAACAGGGCACATTCTTTGGCTCCAGGGTCCTTCCTTCTAGGACTAGGAGACAGAGAGAAAGAGCTGTAACACTGGAGCTGGCAAAAGACAGAGAGAAGCAACAGCAGAGAAATGGTAGAAGAAGCTGTTGCGATCACAGAACCCTGTTACTTCCCTAATAAAACCCCACAATTGTTAGTATGGTTTGTGAGTATGGTATGTGAATTCTGTATGGCCACTTCAATGAACTAATGACTCCAGAAGAGAAGTAAACAGTGTCATGGGAGAGAAGGCTGGTGTGAAAAAATTGGTAAAATTGTCTGGCCTCTGCCTCATAAGAATCAGTCTTGGGCTTATGCTAATGGAGGTTCCCTTCCCACCTGGTAGAATTAGATAAAGAGGTCTAATGCCTCTGCCCCATGATTTTTACTATGGCAAAACAGAAGTAAAGCTTCAGATAGAGTTAAAATTACTGATTAGCTGACTTTAAAATAAGGAGATTAGTATTTAAAAACAGAAGAGCAATACAAAAAAAGTGAAATGACATGTGAGAAGATATAATGCCGGAACAGAGTCATAGAGATTCTATATTGCTAGCTTTGAAGATGGAGGAAGGGGCCGCCCATCAAGGTATGCAGACAGCCTTTGGTGGTGGTGGTGTGCCGTGGAGTCGGTTCCAACTCATAGCAACCCTGTACAGGGTTTCTGAGACTGTAAATCTTTATGGGTGCAGAAAGCCTCATCTTTCTCCCACAGAACAGTTGGTAGTTTCAAACTGCTGACCTTGAGGTTCACAGCCTGATTCGTAACCACTACGCTACCAGAACCTTTAGCAACTGTAAAAGCAAAGAAACAGATTTTTTCCTAGGGCCTTGCAGTACAGTGAATTACTTGACATGGCTCTTCTAGCCATCATCTTTGTAACTCCCACCAAATGACTGGGTAGGACTATGCAAAGGTGAGGTGCTTATAGCTCACCTAGGTGATTGTGCCAATAAGATACATGGCACCCTTATGGGATGAGAATAAAACCTTTTATTTACACCTTATGGGATGCAAATAAAACATATGGAATGCTAACAAGGGGACTGTCTAGTTTTGCCAGCCTGCGAGGTTTACAGTGAGCCACCTCAGAAGTAGAAAGGGGGATCTCATGACCATGAAGAATGAAGTACTAAGAGTGGAGTATGTCCTTTAGACTCAAGATCGCTGTGCTGAAGTTCCTCAACCCAGGAGACAGAGAGCTGGGACACCGCAGACAGTGAGAGACGATGAGAAGCTGTGATAGACAATGAGGGACACCGGCAGGCAACAGGAAGGTAGGCTTCCTAGCCCACAGAACGAGACACCTGTGTGCCTTTGGGCAGCAGTCATGCTGGCAGAGTGGAGTACCTCCAGGGCAGTTTTGTCTGGGGAGCTAGGTTTGGCAAACCTAGCCAGAGCTGCCTACCTTCAAGCTGAAGTTTACTGGTGCAGTGAAGCGTCTTTTAGGGCATTTATTGACCAAGCAGGGCAAAATCCAAGGGGTCATGTGGCTTGAGGGTGGAGGCCAGAGAGATCCACAACTTTAAGTTTGACTGAGAAAAGGCTATCCTGACCCAAAACACTGTATCCTGAGCATTTGTGATCCTGAATTATAACCTGTTAACTTTCCTAATAAACGCCATCATCATGAGTACTGTCTGTGAGCTCTGAGTGGCCACTTCAATGGCTTATCAAACTCAGCAGAGGAGATTGCCATGGGAGGGACGGTGGCATCAGCATCGGTAAAATGGCTGCAGGGTGGAGGCATGTCTGACCTCTGCCTCATAGGAACTGGCTTTGGGCCAATGCTGCTGGAAATTTTCTTCCTACCTGCTAGTGAAGTTAAAGGACGTCAGATGACAACATCCCCACACCTGTTTTATAAGCCTCGTAAAATAAAAAGGAAGGAGTTCTGGTAGCGTAGTGGTTACGAATCGGGCTGCTAACCTCAAGGTCAGCAGTTTGAAACTACCCGCTGTTCCATAGGAGAAAGATAAGGCTTTCTTCTCCCGTAAAGATTTGCAGCCTCGGAAACCCTGTGCAGGATCACTATGAGTTGGAACTGATGCCACGGTGCTTAACAACAACAACAAAATAAAAAGGGGAATCCTGATGACACCTGGATTTTAGCCCAGTGAGACCAATGTTGGACTTCAGACTTACAGAACTGTAAGACAATAAATTTTGGTTTTAGGCCATTCAATGTGCGATCATTTGTTACAGAACCACGGCACAGGGATATAAGCATACATGTGCACACAGGTATCACGGGGGGTACACTGACCTGGCTGTTGACCAGCTGGATGAGCTTGTCAAGGTTCTTGAACCACATGTTGGCGTTCTCATATTGGAAGTCTGAGCCCATGGTCATGATGGTGTGATTGGTACGGTAGTGCCGGCCCTACAGGTGGGATAAGGCAATCCTCAGGCCTGGGTGTCATGGGCCATCCCAGAGGACAGCTGTGCCCTGGGTACATATATGATCAAGAGTATGTTAAGGAGAAACAGTGGGCTAGGGTTGGGGAGCATATGAGAACCCTGTTCTCTTTGTACAGTTTTTCTGGAAACCTGAAACTGTTCTAACAGATAAAGTCTATTAAGGAACAATAAAGAGTGGCCCCCAGTGGCACTTGGGGGCACAGAGAAACACACGTAAAAATTGTCAAGAGCTCTTCAGGAGTCCCTTCGACTGACTACACAGAGGAGGACATTGAAGGACAATGCCAGACTGTCTCACGGTCACGGGGAGTGCGTGCAGTGGGGAAGGGATCTACACGCTCTGATCGGGACCCAGAATCCACTGCCACTGAGTCAAGTGCAACTCACAGCCACCTTACAGGACACAGCAGAACTGGCCTCGAGTTTCCAAGACTATAATCTTTACAGAAGGAGACGTCTACATTCTTCTCCCACAGAGCAGTTGGTGACTTTGAAGCACTAACTTTTGGTTAACAGCTAAACACTTAAAGCACTGCACAATCAGGGTTCTGATGATATAGACACCCAAATCTAGGAGGAGAACATGGTGACAGTGAATGGGAGATTACCTTCCTCACAGGTTGGGAAGTGGTATTAAGAAATACCTAGAGCAGGGGAAGGGGTCTGAATGATCAACAGCAGGCCTGTAAGCCCAGGGTACTGGGGTTACCTGAACAGCAGCCAACTGCAGGAAGTAACTGACCAGCTCCTTGGCATTATACTCGGGGCTGCGGGGGTCGTCCACCACGGGCTTGTCATCACACAGCACGTCCCAGCACAGATCCTGTGGTGGGTTGTACATATTGGGGAGCACACCTGCAAGCCACACTAGGGTTAGGAGGTGGCACAGCACCGTGAACTTGCCCACTTTGGGCAGACTACAGAATTTGTGAGCCCCATTGCAAACTACCCACCACTCATCTGTCAGTGTGTCATACTGCATGCAAAAGATGGACAGTGAATAAGGAAAACCATAGAAGATTAGACGCATTTGAGTTATGGTGTTGGAGGAGAATATTTAAAGTACTATGGACTGACAAAAGAACCAACAGATATGTGTTGGAAGAAGTGCAGCCAAAATGCCCCTTGGAAGCCAGGATGTCCAAACTTCATCTCTCATACCTCAGACATATTATCAGGAGGGACCAGTCACCGGTAAAGGATATCATGTTTGGTAAAGTGCTGGGTCGGAGAAAAAGAGGAAGACCCCCAATGAGATGGACTGGCACAGTGGCAGCAGCAATGGGCTCAGGCATAGCAATGATTGTGAAATTGGCCCAGGACCGGGCAGTGTTTCATTCTGTTATAAATAGGGTTGCTATGTACCGACTCAATGGCACCTAACAACAACAACAATTGCAGTCTACAGAATTTGTGAGCCTCCACTGGACCAATAAGTAATATGATAAATGGCAAAAAGACTGGAGTTGTCAAATACTTCATTTTGCTTGGGTCCACTATCAACACTCATGGAAAGAGCAATCAAGAAGTCAAATGACATACTGCATTAGGTAAATCTGCTGCACAAGACCTCTTTAAAGCATTCAAGGGTAAAGATGTCAATTTGAGGACTGAGGTGTATCTGACCCAAGCCATGGTATTTTCAATAGCCTCATATGCATGTGAAAGTTGGACAATGAATAAGGAAGACCATAGAAGAATTGATGCATTTGAGTTATGGTGTTGGAGGAGAATATTGAAAGTGCCATGGACTGCCAGAAGATCAAACAAATCTAGTTTGGAAGAAGTACAGCCTGAATGATTCTTAGAAGCCAGGATGGCGAAACTTTGTCTCTCATAATTTGGACATGTTATCAGGAGAGACCAGTCACTGGAGAAAGACATGATGCTTGGTAAAGTGGAGAGTCATCAAGAAAGAGAAAGACCCCCAATGAGATGGAGATGGATTAGACAATGGTTCAAGCATAACGTTGATTGTGAGGATTGTGCATAGGCTGGAAACAAAAAGGAGACATCAGTACTTGGAAAATATGGCCTTGGTGATAGAAACAATGCTGGAGATGGCATGATAGAATTCTGCAAGACCAATGCCTTCTTCATCGCAAATACCCTTTTAAAAAATATAAAAGAAGACTATACACATGGACCTTACCAGATGGAATACATAGAAATCAAATTGACCACATCTGTGGGAAGAGACGATGGAAAAGCTCTATATCATCAGCCACAACAAGGCCAGGGGCAGACTGTGGAACAGATCATCAATTGCCGATATGCAAATTCAGGCTGAAGCTGAAGAAAATTAAAACAAGTCCACAAGAGCCCAAATATGACCTCTCCATAGCCCATCTGAATTTAGAGATTATCTAAAGAAGAGATTTGATGCATTAGACACTAATGACCAAAGTTCAAAAGAGTTGTGGAATGACATCAAGGATATCATATAGGAAGAAAGCAAAAGGTCATTAAAAAGATAAAGAAAGAAGGAAAAACTCAAAATGGATGTCAGAAGAGACTCTGAAACTTGCTCTCCAGCTAAAGCATATGGCAGAAATAAGGAGGTAAAGAGCTGAATAGAAAATTTCAAGGAGCAGCTAGAGAAGACAAAGTCAAGAATTATAATGAAATGTACAAAGACCTGGAATTTGAAAACCAAAAGGGAAGAACAAGCTTAGCATTTCTCAAGGTGAAAGAACTAGGGGAAAAATTCAAGCCTCAACTTGAAATATTGAAGGATTCTATGGGGAAAATGGAGTCCTGGTGTGGCATTGTGGGATAATGCACTGGTCATAAAGGTCATTTGGATCACAAGGTCATCGGTTCAAACTCACCAGCTGTTCCTCAGAAACCCTATCAGGGTCGCTATGAGTCGGAACCATCTCAATAGGCACTTAACAACGACATGTGCAAAATATTGAATGATGCAGAAAGCATCAAAAGGAGATGGAGGGAATCCACAGTCACTGTACCAAAAATAAAGTGTCTGTGTTCAACCATTTGAAGAGATAGCACATGATGAAGAACCAATGGTACTGAAGGCACTGGCAAAGAACAAGGCACCAGGAATTAACGGTTTAGTGGAAATCTTTCAACAAACTGATGCAGCACTAGAGGCACTCACTCATCTACACCAAGAAATTTGGAAGACTGCTACCTGGTCAGCTGATTGGAAGAGATCCATATTTCTGCTTATTCCAAAGATAAGTGATCCAAAGAAATGTGGAAATCATTGGACAACATCATTGATATGACATGCAAGTAAAGTTTTGCTAAAGATACTTCAAAAATGGCTGCAACAGTACATTGACAGGGAGCTGCCATTAGTTCAAGCCAGATTCAGACATGGACGTGGACAGTAGGATATATCATTGCTGATGTCAGATGGATCTTGGCTGAAAGCAGAGAATACCACAGAAAAGTGTTTACCTGTGCTTTATTCACAATGCAAAGGCTTTCAACTGTGTGGATCATGACAATCTATGGACAACATTATGGAGAATGAGTATTCTGGGACATTGAATTGTGTTCATAGACAAAGAGACAATTGTTTGAACAGAACAAGGGAACACTGAATGGTTTAAAATCAGGAAAGGTTTAAGTCAGAGTTGTATTCTTTCACCAAACTTATTCATTCTGTATGCTAAGCAAACAATTGAGAAATTGGATTATATGAAGAAGAACGTGGTATCAGGATTATAGGAAGACTCATTAGTAACCTGTGATACACAAATGATACAATCTTGCATGCTGAACATGAAGAGGATTTAAAATACTGATGAAGATCAAAGACCACAAGCTTCAGTATGGGTGGTGCTTCAATATTCAAGGAAACCAAAGTCCTTACCACAGAACCGATAAATAACATCATGATATACAGTAAAAGACTGAAGTTATCAAAGATTTCATTCTGCTTAGATACATAATCAACACTCATGGAAGCAGCAGTCAAAAAACCAAGTGATATTGCCTTAGGCAAATCTGCTGCACAAGTGTTCAAGAGCAAAGACATCGGCTTTAGGACTAAGGTATGCCTGACCCAAGTCATAGTATTTTCAATAGCTTCATATGCATGTGGAAGTTGTACAATGAATAAGGTAGACTGTAGAAGAATTGATGCATTGGAATCATGGTGTGGGAGAAGAATATGAAAAGTACCATGGACTGCTAGCGTAGTGGTTACGAATCGGGCTGCGAACCTTAAGGTCAGCAGTTCGAAACTACCAGCCGCTCCGCGGGAGAAAGATGAGGCTTTCTACTCCCGTAAGGATTTACGCCCTCGGAAACCCTGTACAGGGTCGCTATGGGTCAGAACCGACTCGACGGCACTTAACAACAACAACAAACAACCATGGACTGCTAGAAGAACAAACAAATCTGTGTTGGAAGAAGTACAGCCAGAGTGCTCCTTAGAAGCCAGGATGGTGAGAATTCATCTGTCATACTTTGGACCTATTATCAAGAGGAACCAGTCCCTGATGAAGTACATCATGATTGGTAAAGTGGAAGGTCAATGAAAAAGAGGAAGACCCCCAATAAGATGGATTGGCACAGTGGCAGCAGCAATGGGCTAGAGCTTAACAATGATTATGAGGATGGCACAGGACCAGGCAGTGTTTTGTTCTATTGTGCATCAGGTTGACAAGAGTCACAACTGACTAGATGGCACCTGACAACAACAACAAGACTGAAAATAGTGAATCAATGATACCAGTTAACAACAACAACAAAAAGTAAAAAGAGGAAATAATGTAGTTACAGAACTTCTAAATGAAGAGGAAATCAAGTAAGTTTCAAGAAAAAAAAAAATCAACAAATAAATAAGCAAATAAAATAAACCTGAGTAACATGACTAGCTATCTGCACACCCACGTTCACTACAGCAATGTTCACAATAGCAAAAAGGTGGAGACAGCCTAAATGCCCATCATCATAAGAACGGTTAAACAAACTTTGGTCCATACACACAATGGAATATTACGCATTATTGAAGAATGACGAAGAATATGCAAAACTCCTCACAACATGAGGACATTGTGCTGAGTGAAGTTAGTCAATTTCAAAAGGAGACATATTACATGAGACCACTGTTGTAAAAAGTTAAGAAAAGATTTTCTTGCTAAATGAAATATTCTATGATGGTTACGGTGCAAGTGGAGGCTGGTGGGGAGAGGGAGACACTAATGACCAAAGATCAAAATAGTTGTGGAATGACATCAAGGATATCCTATAGGAAAAAAAAAAAAAAAGAAGTAAACACTGTTAACTAATGGTTGTTGTTGTTGTTAAGTGCCGTCAAATTGGTTCCTACCCATAGTGACCCTGTATAGGGTTTCCGAGGAGCGGCTGATAAGCTTGAACCACACATCTTGCGGCTCAAACAGACCTTGCAGTCCAGCGCATTAACCAGCAGTGCTGGGAGTAAATTGCAATTATTATAATGACACCAAGTATATAATTTGTTGAATGTGGGACTGATGATCTTTTCTGTAAACTTTCACTCAATTCACATTAAAAAGTTAAAAATAATAAATAAACCTAATTGTAACCCTAAAATTAGACTAAATCTTACTCCTAGCCACAGCCCATGCCTTCCCCTTAACCTGAGTCCTAACTGTAATCCTAAAACTACACCAAGTCTAGGCCTAACCTAGACCTAGCCATAGTCCTAACTCTAACCCTGACTCCTTACACCTATCCACCATCGCCAAAAGTACCATAGAATTCCTATTCATGAAAGTGACACTCTGTATATATTTTTTGTCATTCACACATCTGTTGATCTATTGGAAGCATCCCATCCTTGTGAGAAAAAAAAAAAAAAGAAAAGAAAACTTTGGGGGGAAAAAAAAGAATTTCAAGACATTAACATTAGAACATTAAATCAAATGCAAGGCCCTCTGAGGCTGGAAACTGCATGTCAAACACCCATGGGGTCAGCCCTCCTCCTGCTCACCAGTGAAGAGGTCAGCGGCAGGAGGCTTCAGGCTGGTGCTGGCCCGCCACACCTGCTCCATCTCCAGCATCTTCTCCCGATTCTTCTTATCTTGATAATCCAGGCGACCAAAGAAGAAGCCATCGAAGCCCATCTGGGGGTCAGAGCATGGGAAAGGGCAATCTGAGCCAGAGCCTCTCACTACCTACCTCTCTCACCACCAACCGAGCCCAAACCCAGCTTGGCAGAGGCAAATGAGAGTAGAGACAGAAAGCAGGTCTGAAACTAGGGAGGCTTCCAGCACATTTCCAAACTTGGGGATGTGTCAGAACCTCTGGGCAAGGGAGCTACCAAAGGTGATAGGGGTGAAGTCTGACTCAAGGAAACCTTCGGTCTTCCACAGCCAGAAAAGGGATGGATCAAGAGCATGGAAAGGGAGTAGGGTCAGGACATACGAATGAAGTTGGTTTTAAAACATGGTAGGTCTCCACCTGCCACCAAGCTTGAGAAGAAGTCGGGATCACAGCAAACAATGTGGGGCCAGAGCAACAAGGGGCAGGTCAGGAAATGGGGCAGAGTCATCGGGAGCAGCAAAGAACAGGGATTCACAGCTCACTTAAGGGACAGAGACTCAGAGGTCAGGGGCAGGGTCTGGTTAGCATGGAATCAGCAAGAAGGTTGATTTGGATGGCCACGGAAACAGTCCGAGCAAGTGAGTTGATGAATCCAAGAGAGGTCTGGGGTAGCACCTGCGCGAACAGTGAGGCCTGCTCCCGAGAGTGGCCAAAGGGGTCGATGTGCCAGGCCACACGGGGGCGTCCATCGATACCAAACGTGTCTTCCAGGAATCGTAGCCCCAAAGTCATCTGGTCTATGATGGCACCATAGTGGGTGGCTGCCTCATCATTCATCACCCAGCCACCATTGGCAAACTCCAGACGGCCTATGTCAGGAAGGGAACAGGTAGGACAGAGTTGTCAGGGCTAGGAGTGAGGCCAGGGGGGTGATGTTAGGGATGATAGGGACTGCTCACATGCCCAGGCCTAGAAGGAGAAGAGAAGTCGCTCCCAAGCCAGTGTAGGCAGATCTGGGACAGAGGGCCCCCTGTGTTTCAGGCTTCCCAGAGGGTCCACTGGAGACCAGGCTTTGTAGGATCCATAGGAATATTCCAGATAAAGGGAAATTCCAGACAGAGGAATTACATCATGCATAGTCTGCGCGTGGCAGGATATAACCACAGAAGCCAGATAACAGAAATGGGAAGCTGAGCTCAGCTTCCTCTTTTCACTTCCTAAGGGCAATCTTACCCTGTCGTACCAGGTCCCGCACAATCTCCTGTGTTGCCTTTGTCTGCTGGTGCCACCATCGGGAGAAGAAGGCTATCTCCACATAGATAAAGCGACGGGTGGGCTCGGCCAGCAGGGCAGAGACTACGGAGTCCAGGATGTACTGCACCCCTGCGTGTTGGATGTCATTGCGGACTATGGACACAGGAATCAGGTAGTCAGGGCAAGAAAGGCCAAGGAACACATTCTTGGACACAGGAGCCCAGATTGGGGATTGACAAGCCCCAATGTTTATGATCCATAGAGGATCTGAGGGGCTCAGAGGGACCGTGGGCATCCACAGGCCAGTCCCGACCTTCTACTCACTGCCATAAAAGTACTGGTCCACTGTCTTGAGCCAGCCAACGTCATCATGTGTGTGGGCCACCAGGTGAACATTGAGCATGCCCGGCTGCACCTTGGGGCATGTCTGCAGAGACCCAAAAACATACACTATATCAGTAACCCTGGGGTCAAGAGGCATAATGAAGGTGGGGACAAAATAAACCAACAGGTGAGTGACTGACATGGAGGAGCTTCCATCTGACCCCATGTCCAGAGGAGGCCAGGCCCCACCCCAGGGAGGACACACTCATACTTATCTCCCAGATAACAACTCTCATTTCACACAAGTCCACATACGTACTCTCACTCACACCATAGGAGAACAGTAACATTAGTATAAAGAAATAAAGCAAAACAAACCCGTTATCATGTTATAAAGGAGTGGGTTCCCATGGCTACCAAAGGGTTTTCTTTAAAAAACTGATCACTAGGCCTTTCTTCTTTAAGCTACCTCTAAGTGGACTCAAACCTCTAATCTTTCAGCTAATAGCTGAATGTCTAACCATTTGTAACACCCAGAGACTGTATAAATGATAGCTAACAACTCCGGGTGTGGCGCTGTAGCATCAGCGCTCGACCACAAGGTGGTGGTGGTGGTGGTGTGCCTTGGAGTCGGTTCCGACCCATAGCTACCCTGTACAGGGTTTCCGAGGCTGTAAATCTTTACGGGAGCAGAACGCCTCATCTTTCTCCCGCGGAATAGCTGGTAGTTTCGAACTGCTAACCTTGCGGTTCACAGCCCGATTCGTAACTACTTCGCTACCAGAGCTCCTTCGATCACAAGGTAGGCGGTTCAAAGTCACCAGTCACTCATTGGAAACCCTGTGCGTGATCGCTACGGGTCAGAACCGCCTTGACCTCACTTATCAACAACAACAACGTGCGCTGTAGGATAAGCGCTACTCCTTGGAAAGCTTATTCAGGGTCACTGTGAATCGGAACCAATTCGAGGTCACTTAATAGCAACGTTTGTTTATTAAGCATTTGCAAACGCCAGGCAGCCACCCTGGGAAGTGAAGGCAATACTACCCATTTCTAGACGAGGAAACAGAGATTCCGAGAGGTGATGTGACTTGCAAACGGTCACACAGCCAGGAAGTAGGTGAGCCGGAAGAGACAAGAACCCCAGACAAGCTGACTTCAGAGTCCCGGGTTTCATCCAGTCCCCCTCCACACATACAAACGCACACAGAGCTGGTCACACCTCCAAGCACACAAAGCTGCTCGTATGCAAAGTCCAGACAAGCTGACTGGCAGTCCAGTCAGAATCAGCCTGTTTCTCAGAGTCAAACTTCCCAAAGACACAAAGCACGCACTCAGACCACAGTGTCATTTAAGCTACCATTCACTAAGCACCCACGAAACTGGCCCAGTCACACCTCTGGACCATGCGTGGGTCTTCACTCGAACTCGTGTACATTTCCGTCCGCGGGCCCCACTCACCTCATAACGCGAGGCCTGAGCACCGAGCACCACCAACAGAAAAAACAGGGAGAGAAAAGGCGGGGCGTGGGAGCTCATCCAGGGCGCCACCGCCTCACGCCAGCTTCCGCCAGCGCCCACCGCTGTAGCCAGAGCGTCAGCGCTCATAGCTCAAACACCACTGCCACCTCTAGCTTTTGCGGCTCTCCAACTTGGCTCTGGCTAGGCAAAAACTCCACCCCCAGAATCTGGGGTGACCAATCGGTGTCGTTGTGGGAGGAGCTAAAACGTGGACTGGCATGTCACGAGAGCAAAGCTGTAGCATGGGACTCTGAGCCTCTAGTGGTGCTGACCGGATCTTGCTCTGAGGCCACTCCAAGGGGCTTCCAAATGGCCCTTTGTCTTCATTGGAACAAGAGTCTTTCCTCTGAGTGTCACGTTTGCGCGCGCATGGGATGGAGGTGTCCCGTCTACTTTAAGGCTGGTGTCCTGGAGGGATACAGCTTGACTAGCAACAGAGATTGATGGGACTCCTGTTCAGTCTGGTAAACTGCCCATGGAGTGCTGGGGATTCCAGGTACTTAGCATAGTTGGGAGGGCTCCCTGGGGGTTCTGGTGTCTAATTCTGACCCTGGAGTAAAGCCTCACAGGTAGGGAAAGACCCTTAACCTTTCACACCCTTCCTAATTTCTGTTCCATCCACGCTCTGGAGTCCAGGTATGGCACTGTAGGATAAGCACTCAATCTCAAAGTTGGTTTGAACAGCAAAGTCAGTGGTTCAAACTCATCAGCTGCTCCTCAGAAACCGTATACTGGGTCACTATGAGTCAGAACCTACTAGTCAAAACAACAACTCCAGACTACAGATATTTAGTTTGATAAGAAAACCAAAGCTCAGCAGGTTTATCTGCTGAGTTGCCAAGGGCAAGGGGTCACTCCTATATCCAGAGTCACTTAGGCAGTTGTTGTTGTCAAGTACAACCCATAGTGACTCTGTATAGGGTTTCTGAGGAGCGGCTGGTGAGCTTCAACCACTGACCTTGTGGTTGAAACTGACTTTGCAGCTCAGCACAGTAACCCACAATGCCACACCAGGACTCGCTTGTTATCTTAAAGTGATATCAAATTGACTCAGAGCAACCCAAAATGACTGGTGGGTCTGAACCGCCAACCATAGGGTATAAGTTCAGTGCTTATCCTATAGCACCACACCAGATATAACATGAGACTGTGAAATAAACACATGAAAGCTCCAAAGTAGGACCCCTATCCATAGCTATCCCCACCAGAAGGGGGACCTCAATGGCACAGAAGGAGACAGGTTGAAAAGGAGATAGAATGAAAAACTTTATTATTAACTGATTCCAACAAGAAAAGTAGAAGTGCCCAGAAACATGGACAGCATTTCCATCAGCAGCAGGCAGGGTGATGGCACAGGTATAGGCCTAGGATGGTCCCACTGCACCCTAGCAGAGAGGAGGGAGCCCAGAGAAAGGGCCAGGTTCCCTCCATTCAGCTGAGAGTCCTGAGACCACCTCACCCAGGGAAGCCCAAGATAACAGCCAAGGGCAAGAGGCTGAGGAGCCAAAGGCCAGTCCTGGGGGAAAGTGTATAGAGGAGGTCCAGGATGTGTCCACCCCTCTAGTTTGGCATCACCAAGGGGGCGTCATGGGTTGAGGGTTTTGTAGATATGACATCACCACTGCAGAGATGGAGAGCCTGAAACAGGAAAGAGAGGTGTCAATTAAGAATCCAAGATGAGTAGGCGTAGGTCCCTCCTTTCCCACTCAGAGTCTTTTTCCTTCTAAGACACCAACTTACATGAAACTACTCATCATCTGCTTGGTGTCCTCTGAACTCCGAGAATTGGCGAAGCTGATGAAGGAGCAGTACACAGCGACCCAAGCACACCACTTCAGCTGGGGTGGGTAAGTAGGCGGGAGTGGATGTGTGGGTTAGGCCCGTGAGAGGGCACACCAGTGAATCCCTGCAAGCCTTAAACTCAGTAAGTACCACATTCTGAAGCACAGGTTCCAACCCACTGATTCCACTTGGCAGAGTCAGGTCTTGTCCCCAGGAGTCCCTTAAGTCTCACAACCTACTCTAAATACCCCAAAACGTCCTCTCGGCTCTTGACATGCCCCTCATGCTAAGGATCTCACCCTTTTGCCAAGTGCCTTTTCCAAGTCACTTCAGTGCCTGCCCGAAATCACAGGTCGACACAGACATTCCCTCCCTTCTCAAACCCACCACCCACATACCCATTCCTGCCCTGCCCCAGGCTTCCCTTTCAAATCTAGCATTCCCAACCATGCACAATCTGGATTTGCCCTTGGCAGAAGAACCCACTACACTCCCGCTTTGAACCCTGGGTAAGCTCAAGCCCCGCCCTCTGGTGCATGCCTTCCGCCAAAGTTGTCAGACACAGCCCGCCCACCTTGAGCATGAGGCCGCACATGCTAAAGATCATGCCTAGTAGGTTCATGTAGTCTGGCGTCGGATCGTCCAAGGCCGGGTTACACTCGCTCGGCGGAGGCTTGTACCTGCGGCAGGCTCAAGGATCAGTCAGAGAAGCCAAAGTCCCACTCCCAGAAAAGACCAATCCCTGGACCCCTACTGACACCCCTAACCCAAGCCTCGTCGCCATGATGTTAGGAACCTCACCTCAGCACTTTGTTCGGCCTCCGTGGGTCCGACATATTGTTCGCCGACATATCGAATACCAGGCCGGGGCGCACCTCTTCCGCAGCAGTTCAGCTTCCTGTGTGGAAACGGGAGGTAGCTTTTCGAGTAACACACGCAGCCCTCTTCTTCCGTTCCTCCCGGCGCGGCCCAAGACTTCCCCAACCAGAAGACAGAGTACTAGAAGGGACCAAAAAAGATGCCCCTTTGAAACAGGAAGAGGGAGCGGGGGGAGGGATCCAGAGAGCGGACTTCTATAGGTCCAGAGAGAAGAAATGTTGAATCTGAAAGTGAGAAGCAGGAAGTAGATCGTGGGGCACTATAATAAAGTTACACCCAAGCGTGGGTTCCGAGGGATCGCAAACCTGGATAGCGCTTAATATTAGGGAACGAAGAAGGGATCTCGGAGCTATGGCTTTTCCTGAGCCAAAGCCGCGGGTCCCAGAGCTGCCGCAGAAACGGTTAAAGACGCTGGACTGCGGACAGGGTGCGGTGCGAGCCGTGCGTTTTAATGGTGAGCGTCTCCGGCATTCCGGGTTCTCCCCTGCTCCGGCCCTCCGCCTCTCGAGGTCCACAGCCCAGTAACCCCAGCCTGGTGTTCCCCAGTGGATGGCAACTACTGCCTGACGTGCGGCAGCGACAAGACCCTGAAGCTGTGGAACCCGCTGCGGGGGACGCTTCTGCGCACGTACAGTGGCCATGGCTACGAGGTGCTAGACGCGGCCGGGTGAGCAGAGGGCCAGGCAGAATTGAAGCGCTGGGGCGGAGATCAGAGCTCGATGCTGACATGCCCTCCCTTCACCTCCAGCTCCTTTGACAACAGCAGTCTCTGCTCCGGCGGCGGGGATAAGGCCGTGGTGTTGTGGGACGTGGCATCGGGTCAAGTTATACGCAAATTCCGAGGCCACGCAGGGGTAAGTGCGAGGCAGGAGATTCTCAGTAGAGCATGGATGGTGGGAGGGAACTGCAGTATCACGTAGGTAGTGACAGGGACACACGTGCCACCCCCATTACAGCGGAAGGAAAGATCTTTCTGCTTCCCTTGATGGCCCTATGGCCAGGTGGACAAACCCTGACCTTGCAGCTACCCCAAAGCCTTCCACCTCCCATTCCCCCTACCCTTTGTCATTGCTTTTACCTGCCCCGGGACCCCTGCCTTTATCCCAACCCTCCAAAGCCCAGCCCCCTCTGAGTGACAGTTCCTATTCCCCAGAAGGTGAACACCGTACAATTTAACGAAGAGGCCACAGTGATCCTATCTGGTGAGTCTGGGGCCTAGACAAGGGGGAGCCTAGGGTGCTGTGTCCACTCTTCCAAACCTGACTGCACCTTCTTGCTGGCCTCGCAGGCTCTATTGATTCCAGCATCCGCTGTTGGGATTGCCGCTCGAGGAAGCCTGAGCCGGTGCAGAAGCTAGATGAGGCCAAGGATGGCATATCCAGCGTGAAGGTGTCGGACCATGAAGTCCTGGCAGGGTGGGTGGAACCACTGGGAAGCGTAGCTGAGGCTGCACTTAAATTAAAATCTTCTTGGTTCTTGGCAGCTCACAGTAAGGTCTGGCCCCTGCTGACCTCTCAGCGTTTATTTGTTGTGGGCCTCATTTCTCATAGACATGTCTAGCATGCTCCTGAAGTATTTGAGCATGTACTGCCTCCCAGACACTTTTCTGTTTATTAGGAGTTTATTTATTTATAAGCCCAAAACTAAACCAAGCCCACTGCCAACGACTGATTGTATCAAAGTTACCCTGAGGTATAGTTTAGTTCAGTACATAATTGCAGTCCCCTCTGTGTACCAAGGAGTAGAACTGCTCCTTAGAATTTCTAGGACTATAAATCTTTATGGGAGCAGACAGTCTCTTCTTGCTCTGATGGAGCAACTGGTGGGTTTGAACCACTGACCTTGTGGTTAGCAGTCCAACACTTAGCCCACTTTACTAATAAGTGTTCTCTATTGGAATTTTGCAGGAGAAAGATGAGACTTTCTGCTCCTGTAGATTTACAACCTTGAAAACACTGTATGGTTGATGAGTCAAAATTGTCTCAGTGGTGGTGGGTTTTGTTGAGGAATACGTCATCCAGGAGGCAGGGAAGGTTGGTAAAGACTGAGACTTTAAGGAGGAAGAGAAACCACCCCTGGGGAGACCTAGGGCAACAGCAAGTACAAAAGCCCAAAGTGTGTGTGTGGGGGGGGGCGGGGAATTTGGGGGTGTGGCTGGATGGCAGCGCCCACACAGAAATTGGGCAAGAGGTTGAGAATGGGGTTGGATAGTGCCTAGGTTATACAAAGTCAGAAGGGTCACAGGAAGAATTAGAATGTTTTTCTGAGAATACTGGAATATGTTTGTTTGAGTGGGATTGGCCCCCAGTGACTATACTTTCAAAAGTGTGCCCTCTGGCCATCCTGGTGAGGAGACCATGGACCTTAACGGTGGATTTCAGGGAGACCCAACCAATCAGATTTTGGGGTTACTTTGGAGAAAGAGCTAGAGCATGCAGGTAAAAGAGAATCCAGAGGAGTTTGACTTTTAAAAAATTTGAGAGAGTCCGTGGATCGCAGAAATTGATCTAATGTAAATGATAGAGCTGAGTCTCAGAGTGTCAGAATTGTACTTGTAATTCAATTCATTTCAACTAATGTTTCCATGGTAGTGAAGGGTGTCCAGGAAGAGTGGACTCAGCCTTGCCCTCAAGACCCTTGGTGGCAAAGGAGATGGGTCAGGGAAACCAAGGCTGCTTCTTTTCCATCCCCCATTACTTTTTTTCCCCAACTTTTTATGAATTGAGTGAAGGTTTACAGAGCAGATCATCAGTTTGACATTCAGAAAATCATATACTTTGCTTCATTACATGGTTGCAATCCCCTCCATATACCAACACTTAACAGTATTTACTTCTGTTCACTTTATTGCATTTCTCCATGTCTCCCGCTACCTTCATCTTTCCTCTGCTAAGCTCCCTCTTCTCGAATATTGCCTGTCCTGTCACCCACGCTAACATGTGTCTGCCTGCCCTCTAGCTTGTGGATAATTTTCCCTCCCTCCCCTGCATATAGTTTCTTTTATCAAGAAAACATTTTTTTTTTTTTTTTTTACAACATTAGTCTCATACAATATTTGTCCTTTGTGATTGACTAATTCCACTCAGCATAATGGCTTCCAGGTTCAACCATATTATAAGGTGTTTACACACAAATTCATCATTATTCTTCAGCATTTTGTGGTATTTTGTTGTGTGTGTGTACCAAAGTTTAACCATTCGTCTATTGATGAGCATTTAGACTGTCTCCATCTTTTTGATGTGTCTCTTATAGACAGCATATGGAAGGATCCTATTTTATCATCCACTCTGCTCTGTATGTCTCTTGACTGGTATGCTTAATCCATACAGTCAGTGTAATTATCAATAGGTATGAACACATATTTGTCCTTTTTCTCTATTTTTTTTTGTGTGTGTGTGGTGCTGGATTCTTAGCTCCACATAATTTTCTATGCCGAGTTCATTTTGTTTGTGGGTTTTCTTGTCATTTTCATTGTGTTGTTGTTTACTAAAAGGTTCTGACTTTTTTTTTTTTATGTGCAGGTTTATTATTTTTCTTTGAGGGTACCCTGTAATTTATTCATTTGTTCCCTGCTTGTAACAGTCTGTTTTATCTGACTGCTTCCTCTCCATCCACCATCTCATGCAGCTCCGTGGACGGTCGAGTAAGGCGATATGACCTGAGGATGGGGCAGCTCTTCTCTGACTACGTGGGCAGTGAGTGGAGCCCAAGGCTGTGGAACAGGAAGGGCAAATGAAGGCCGCAAAGGGTGCCCCAGACTCACTCCCCAATCTCCCACCACCACCAGGCCCTATCACCTGCATCTGCTTCAGCCGGGACGGGCAGTGCACCCTGGTGTCCAGCCTGGACTCAACGTTGCGGCTTCTAGACAAAGATACAGGAGAGCTACTGGGCGAGTGAGTCCTTAGGGTTACTGGGCCCTTGTCCCTCTACCCCACACCCCAGGTGAGGCCCAAGCTCTCCTACCTCTGCCCATCTCCAGATACACAGGCCATAAGAACCAGAAGTACAAGCTAGACTGCTGCCTAAGTGAACGTGACACACATGTGCTCAGCTGCTCTGAGGATGGGAAGGTGTTTTTTTGGGACCTGGTGGAGGTGAGCCACAACACACACACACACACACACACACATTCTGTGCTTATGCCAGTCATTCCCAAGCCTGAAAAGAGACAATCGGTATTAGAGCTGTGGTCTTGAAGGACAAGACAGGAGACAGTCCAGACACAGGGAAGAGTGTGCAAAGGCCTGGAGGCAGAACACATATCAGTCAGGAAGCAAGAATGTCAGGGCGGCAGGATCCAGATCAGGCAGGTCTGGGAACACCAGGCCGAAGGACTGGGACAGACCCCTCAGTGAGACACCACTGTATTTACTCAGGAAACCTGAACGACATCTGAGCAGCACCATGGTTTCCAGCCCTGTCCAGGATGAGTTCTGGTCTGATTGGACAGTCAGGTGGGAACAGACCATCCCAGTCTACTGGCGCTTCAAGGAAGGCAATGTCAGCCCTGGGGCTTAGCCAGGGGAACTGAATCTCCTAAGAGGGCAGAGGACCCTGTGGAGGCCTTGGAGACTCAAGGGACCAACTGTCGCAATAGGACTAAGCAGAGAGTGGAAATGTTCCATTTCCTCAAGGGCCCCGCTGACATGATGTCATCCTGGAAAAGAGGACATGTGGAGGGACTTTTCTAGTGTGGAAAGAAGATTTGGGGTTTCCTTGTAGAAATGTACAAGTTGAGATGAGGGAAGTCAGACGCACTAAGGCTGCAGAAGTGAGCTGAGGGAGAGGTGGACAGCAGCAGGGAGGAGGGGAAACGAGTCAAGGTGAGCTCAGGGCAAAGTGGTGTCCTTGAAAGAACAGACATTTTCTAAAGGCAGAGCCAACAGCATTGAGCATAAAGGGAAGGGAGTGAGGGGTAACAGGAAAAGACTCCCAAGATGTTTAACCTGGGCACCTGATGGGATCATTTGGGACAGATGAGGTGTGTGTGTGTCTAGAAAGCAATTGGGGTAGTTCTGTCAAGGTCAGAAGGGAGGTGGCTGGATTTGGGGGCCACATTGGGGGAAGGAGACTGACTCCTAGGGAACTTGAGGGTCACCTATAACCACTCCTATTCCTTTTCCCTACAGGGGGCACTGGCCCTGGCCCTGCCTGTGGGATCCGGTGTGGTACAATCGCTGGCCTTCCATCCCACTGAGCCCTGCCTGCTGACTGCCATGGGGGGCAGTGTCCAGTGCTGGCGGGAAGAGGCCTATGAAGCTGAAGGTGGAACAAGCTGAAGCCAGGACCCCCCACCCTTCCCTCAAGGACAGAGACACAGACTCAGAAGGAAGACTGAGATCATTTTTATGTCGGACACAGTGGTGACCAGAGAGGGGCAAGGGGCTGGGTTTTCAAACTAATAAATATAGGCAGGGTGAGACCTCCCTGGGGCATCAACTGCTCAGTCCTCGTTCTTCTCAGGCACGAAGGCATCTACTTTCTGAGCAAAGGTTTCAGCCACAAGCAAGGGGAAGACCAGGGAGGCATCAGCATAGACCTGTAGAAGGGACCCAGGTAAGCCACAGGCTCCATGGCCACAGCCCAGAGAACTAAGCCCATGGTCAGCCCTCACCTTCACAGGCTGTGCATCCACCCGGATCTTGCCCCAAGAGACAGCCTCATCTGGCCGGGCACCTGAGTCGGAGCCATCAAACTCCTGGGCCGTGTTGATGTAGACTGCATAGTCAGCCCCATTCCGCTGCAGAGAGGAGCACGAAGTCAGCCAATCACAGGCAACAGACAGATGGACACTGTGGCCACAGACAACAGTGCATAGAGATAGATACAGGAGGGAACAGGCATGTGGCTGAAGGATTTGTTTATGAGAAAGTTAGCTCTTAGCATCCCTTGCTCTAAGGTGAGAAACCCTTGCCTTAACAAAAATAAGGGGTCCCAGACAATGGGCATCATTTCCCCAGACCCACTGAAGACCCATGGAGTCCTGGTGTCGTGCTGTAGGATAAGCACTGGGCCACAAGGTCAGTGTGAACTGCAAGGTCAGCAGTTCAAACCCAGCAGCCACTCCTCAAGAACCCTATACAGGGTGGATATGAGTCGGAACCAACCCAACAGCACTTAACAACTGAGGACCTGGTGTGAGCAATCCTCCCACCATCTGGTCAGCAGCAGCTGCCACCAGTATTCACTCCAGAATACCTCCAGACCCAAAGACTTCTTCCTTCATGCCCGCCAGCAGGGTCCCATCAGCACCATAGCTGCGCCCAGTCACCACCTGACCTCCCAGCTCTGCCCTTGCTCTTCCTCAGTCTATTCCCCCCCAGCAGCTAGAAGACCTAAGTTCACGCATGTTCCTTGTTCAGAGCCGACAATGGTTTTCACCTCACTCAGAGCAAAACCCAAAATCCACTCTCCAGCCCAAAAGTCTTGCATGACCTATCCCATCATTGCCTTGCTTGTCTCCCCAGCTCCCCCTCACTGGCCTCCTAGCTCTTAGATGCTTCAAAGCCTTTGCACTGGCAGTTCCCTCTCCCGTGAGAACCGCATGACTCATGGGAGGCACCTCCTGTAAAGTTTCACTCGTGGGTTCCATTTCTTAGAAAGGCCTCCCTCAAGCACCTTTATTGAACAGCACCCCCTTCTCTTGCCATGTTAACACCCAGCCTTATTTTTCGCCATAGCAATTACTGCTACCTGACATACATGTCCCTTGGCTGCCTATTCAGTCCACACCTATCTCCTAGGATACAGGTGTGTCTGTGCAACTCCCCCCACTATGGACTGGGCATGTGCACCATCCTCCAGCCACAGCCTCTTATTCACCCCACCCCCAAGCCCTCTCACCATGAGGTTGGCATTGGCAATATGATGCTTGATCAGGCCTCCACCCAGGATGATCATTCCAGAGCGCTTGGCAAAGATGGCTTGTGTATTGATGAGCCTCAGGTCTGGGGGACAATGGGCTGTAGTCAGATCTGGGCCCACCAGGACTCTAACCATGCCCCCTCACAGTGGCCCCAGGACCTCACCTTCAACAATGTCCAGGACCAGGCCAGGGTTCTTGTAAGAATGGAAGAAGATCATGTCGCCCAGTGAGCCATCTGTGAGCGCTGGACTGAACACAGGAATGTGGTTCTGAGAAGGACAGGGATTAGAGAACAGAGAGGTAGGGGCAGCTTGGTTTCTCTCCCTAAGGCACCCCTTCCTCTTGCTGCATTGTAGGCAGGGTGTTTAACTTCTCTGGATCTCAATTTCCTCGACTGTAAAATGAGGATAATACCACCATCCTCAGATGAGGCAAAGATGAGAGATCCCACACAAAGTACTTAGATAATGCCGACAATGCCTAGCACATAAGTGATAGCGCTTGTTATTTTTCAGACTGCAAGACCTTGGAGCCTCTGGAATTGCTAAGTGTTGCCCCCAACTGCTTACTAGGACCGTACTTACACAGCTGTGTGAACTCTAAGACAAGTTACTTTATGGATGAAGCTCCCATCTATAGCATGGGGATGATCAAAATAGCAACACTGACATCCCAGGTGGCCATGAAGATGAAAAGCCTGGGAAGTGCTTGCTGCCCAGTGCCCACCGAGAGACACTCACCTTCTGGGCCCAGTAATACACTGACTCAGGATTGTTGATCTCCTTGCCAAGCCGGGCGATCATCTTGGATGGTGTCCACTTCACACCCTAGGAGGGAGCACTGGCTTCAGCCAGTTCCAATCTGACCTCCACCACGCCTACCCCAGAGGCTGCCCCAGCCCCACCTCGGTGTTCTGCTCTAGCACCATCTGGTCCAAAATGGGCATCAGCCAGTCTTCAAATTTGCAGTAATTGTCATTAGGCACCAATAGGTTCCCAATCCTGAAGACAGGAGAGTGACTGTCAAGATCTGGATCCCTTGGCCCAGCCTCTCTGCCCAGCACCACTCAGTTCTCCCCACCTGTTGATCCCATTCTCCCGGAGCTCCTTTCCCTTGAGGCTAAATTCGCCCAGGTATGTGGGTGCCAGGCATTTGATTAAATCCTCTTCCACGCCCCCAGCCGTGGTCACCAGGACATCCACCTGCAGCCAGATGACAGAAAGATAGACCAGAACTCTGTGCCCAGCAAGGCTCCAAACTCCCCAACCTCAACTAATGGCCCTTAGAGGGGAACTCTGCTGCAAAAGAAACTCACTTCTTACAACCGACCCATAGCTCCCGATCTCGTTCAAATAATCATTTTATTCCCCATTGCAACTCAAGCCAAAGTCACAACCCCAGAGAGTCCCTACCATGTTGTGCTGTACAAGGTAGCGGATGGTCTCACGGATTCCTGAACTTATGAGGTTGGACGTGTAGCCCAGAAAAATAGTGCAGCCGGTGAGCGGGCGGCGGCTCTGGGTCAGGTCTGCATGCTGGTCCTCCTCCTCCGACAAAGGTTCCAGTTTCTTCTCAATCTGTATGTAGGGGTCAAGTGAGCAGAGTTCTGTGCCCAAACCCTAGCTCATGGGTCTCAGATAAATTCCAGTCAGACTCTGCCCTGAGGACCAGCCCACTTAAAGGTTACAGAAAAATTTTCACCTGGCTCCAAGGAACGCCTTCTCTGCAAACCACCACCCCCTTCCCCGCCCATACCTCAGGTCACAGGCTGAGACTTTGCCGGTTCAGAAAACAATTTCTTTGCAGACCCCGTCTGTTCCCCAGCTGAGAAGTGCAAACCCAAATTCAGGCTCCTCTTTGGCTTAGTCTCCTCTTCTAGTCCCTCCCAACAGTGCTGCTCCTCCCAGAATACTAGCACCCTTGGCCTAAACCCGCCCTCTACCTAGATTCGGACTCCTGGGGTGGTGTCGTAGGATCAACACTGGACTGCGAACCACTAGGTCCACAATTCAAACCCACCCGCTGCTCCTTGGAAACTCTAGGAGTCTAACAGACTCGAAGGCACTTAACAACAACCTAGACTCAGGCTTTCCTGATTGGGGCCCTTCCCACTATAAGCCCCACCTGTCTCTATTCATTGGACCGTTCTACCGAAGGCCCGCCCCGTCAAAGTACTGCACCATTCTTACTAGAGGCCACGCCCCTCCCCGACAAAGGAAGTTCCACCCCAGGCCTCACCATTGCGTTCACTTGCTGCACTGCACGTCCGAAGTTGGTAGCCTGAAAGCCGGTGGTTCCGAAAGCCTCCATTAGCAAGTGGTAGTCTACGCCGCGGCTGAAGTCATAGCCCCGGACCTGTGCACTCTCGGGTGGTAGGGCTGAGCTGTGCTTTAGCACGGCTGCTAGTGCCCCCGCGGGCGCTTTCCCCTCCGAGGAGCCCTCCATGCGCCTCCGGCCGTACTCTCAAGCCTCAGCCGTACTCAGCCGGGTCTCCGGTAGCGTTAAAACACCAGACCCTGGCCCGGCGCAAGAAGCGGAGCTCAGGTAGAAACCGGCGGAGTAGGACCGGAAACTACTCCGTCTCCTAATTTGAAGGGCTAGGAGTACAGGGTGTGGCCATTTTTGCGAGCTACTCCGTAGTACGGCAGCCGCGAGGAGCCAATATACATATATTTTCGCTTTTTCTCAGCCTTTGATGAATGACTATTTCTACCTTTACTGCCACCTGCTGGAAACTCATCGCGTTGTGCGGCACTCCCCGAGTCCGTTTCTGTCCCCTCCAGGAAAGGGTAACTCTTAGACAGGATTTGGGTCACCACGCAGAGTCGGACACACATTCCTGACTGCTTTGGCTTCCCAGTGAGGTATAGCCTTTTGCTCTTCTTCCTTCCCTACTCTGTCCCCACGGAGCTGCGGCTGTAACTTCCTGGGATCCAGGACTGATATCTTCCCTCTTCCCTCCCCCAGCGAAACTATGAGACCTATGAGTTGTTAAGTGCCGTAGAGTCGGTCCCAACCCATAGCGACCTTATATAGGGTTTCCAAAGAATGGCTAGTGAGCTTGAATCACCGACCTTGCAGATCAAGCTGACTTTGCAGTTCAGCGCATTAACCCACAGCGCCAAACCAGGACTCCGAGACCTAAGAGGACAGGGTCTAAATCTCATGCATCCTCCTAACTGCGCAGGGCCTGGTCCAGAACGAGCCCCTTTATACACTCACTCTGCAGTGTTTGGCCTATGAAGGCCACACTATATGTTGGACCTCATGCTGGGCACTGCCATTTTATCAGTGAACAAGACACCTACAGCTCACAGTCTGGTGAGATAGAACAATATTGTTAGGAAAGGTCTCCAAGGGTGACATTTGATCCAAGATCCATCCGTCTGACAAAAGCCTTGCTATGTGAATGTGTGTGTGGTGGGGGTGGTTCCAGGAGAGAAATATCAGTTTGAGGTTATGATATTGGAAAGCCCACTTCATTGGAATAACAGAAATCCTCCTTTCCATCCTGAGGATTAAAAACTCACTCTCCACTTTCAGCTGATGAAATAAAATGCAGATAGGTCTCTTGTGATACAATAGTGAATAATTGTTATCAGGGCTGATTGTGAGGGTTGGAAATGTAAAGGTAGACGTTTTATAACAAGGAGGGGAGTGATTAACATTTCAGTCTAGGAGCGAGTGGAGGTCCCTGGGACCATCAGTGGAGAAGAGCGGAGAGCGGGACCCAGAGAAGCAGCAATGCCTGAGATGCTGAGACGGAGACAGAGACGATGACGTGGAGAGATGGAGCTGTTGGGAACTTTAGATCCAGAGAGGGAGAGGGGCTGTGTGCTGATGACCGACCAGGGGTGGGGGTGGTGGGGAGGGGGCAGGCTTGTAGTGTATACCCTTTGGTTGGTTGATGATGCATGGAAGATTGTAATCATGGCAATGAAAGATACATAATTGAATGAATGTAAAACTAATGCTCTCCCATGTAAACTATCACATAATTCACAATAAAACATTTTTAAAAACTCTCCACTTTCATTTCCTCTCCACCTAAACCTTCATGGCAATCATCTGCACCTCAACAAATGGCCCTACCCTGCCCCTTTCTTAACACTCAAGCCTTGAGCTTGATGTCTCTCCTCCTCTCACGCTCCCATCCATCCATCAGTACATCTGCTAAGCTCAATGCACAAAGTAGTTTCCAAATCCAGGCACTTTCTTTGTCCTGGCGACCTCCAAGCTGACTTTCCTCCCACCAGCAACCAAAAAACCCAGAGAGCTCTTCTGTAGAAATAAATTTAACAGTCGTTCGTCATTAAAACTTGCTAACAGTTGAAACCAACTTGTCGGCACTTAACAACGACTATATATATAAATGCTGAAGCAAGGTGAGGAGCTGACTCAATGGCATTTAACATATATATATATATATGTGTGTATATATATATAAAACAGTGGCAACCCTGTACAAGGTCACTATGAGTCAGAACCGACTCAATAGCACTTAATAACCTAGAGTTTCCTAGGAGTGGCTGTTGGATGTGAGCAGCCAACCTTATAGTTAGAAGTCCAGTGCTGATCCTACAGTGCCACACCAGGACTCCATGTGTGTATATATGTGTCCATTATTGTATGTATTTTACTGTCCTGTTACCCATCCCTCCCCATGGAGTCCTGGTGTGGCACTGTAGGATCAGCACTGGAATGCTAACTGCAAGGTCAGCGGTTCAGACCTACCAGCTGTGCTTTGAAACTACTGATCCAGCCCCCATGTCTGGCAGTCTCCAGTCCCACCCTCCCAGCTTCTTGTTCTCCACCAGGCAGTCAGTGGAAGGAAACGCTATGCAGGGTCCCTGTGAGTCAGAAGTGACTCAGTGGCACTTAACAACAACCAGCCATCCCCAGCTAGAACAGTCACTGTGAGGGCAGTTTTGTGTTGTTTCCTTGTTGCTCCTCACTCCTTGGACAGTGCCCAGCACTTATTAGGAGTTCAGCAAATAAGCTGAATGTATGAATGATCACAAGGGTGTCAGGGTGGTCGGTGAGGAATGAGGGAAGGAGCCATCAGGGAATTAACTCGAAGACCAGGCAGGCCCCTGTGTACTGAAGGGAGGTAACCTCTGACTCATAGTGACCCTGTATAGGGTCAAGTAGTTGGGGAAGGCAGGACTTGAGACGACCAGAGTTGAGGGCTGGACTAGGGTGGGATCAATAAGGGTGAAGAGAAGTGACCAGACTCAGAACCCAGTATGAAGGTTATCTGATAGCACTTAAAGGAAGACAGAATGAAGGACTTGGAGATTTGGGTTTGTACATCTGGATGCACCATGGTGAGCTTTCCTGGGGGGCAGAAATTTGGGGGAAGATAATCTGGACTTCCATTTTGGCAGAGTTAGGTTTGAGATGTTATCAAGAAGGAGTCTACTCTTGAGACTGGGATGGGGACAGAGGAAGCCATCAGCCTAAGGAAGTGGGTTAAATCCCGGTGGCTGTGAGTATAGGTAGGCAGAGGCAGAAGCAGGTTAGCAACAGATCCAAAGTGGCCAGGGCCTTTGCACTCTCAGTCAGAAGGGTTGGTCCCTTAGGGACCTGGTGACATGTGACACTAGAGCAGGGATCCCCTCAGCAGAGGCAGCTGCTGCCCGCTGGTGACATTTCACTCCATGAGCATCCTGGCTTCAAAGTCTCTGCAGGAGTGGAGGAGGGAGAGGAGGGGGTTGGAGAGACCAGGCTGCTATGGGAGGAGGGAATGAGCCAGAGCGGGGCTGGAGACAGAACAGGCAGCCAGGCAACTGCACACCGGAGTCCTCAGCTGAGGTACCAGGGATCAGGGACCAGAGGAGGTGCGGGGACCCCCAGGTGGCCCTAGGGCTCAGAGTCTGAGATTAGACCCTCTGCCCATGCCTCTGCTCACCCTCCCCCAGATGTCTAGCAAGGTGGCCATTGGCAATGACATTGGGCAGGCCCGTCGTGCCGTGGAGCAACTACGGATGGAGGCAGGCATCAATCGCGTGAAGGTG
Source organism: Chrysochloris asiatica (assembly GCF_000296735.1). Classification (NCBI taxonomy): domain Eukaryota; kingdom Metazoa; phylum Chordata; class Mammalia; order Afrosoricida; family Chrysochloridae; genus Chrysochloris; species Chrysochloris asiatica. Next base: position 334,231 of record NW_006408786.1, read on the forward strand.
AGGACCAAGCAGGGAAAGAAGGTGGGGGTGAGGTGAGGGCACATGTGGGCTGAGGGGGTAGGTAAACAGCCAGGGCTGGCTGACTGGGTTGATCGGCAGGTGTCCAAGGCGGCTGCTGACCTGCTGCAGTTCTGCATGGAGCAGGCCAAGAGTGATCCCTTCCTTGTGGGCATTCCAGCCGCCACCAACCCTTTCAAGGAGAAGAAACCCTGTATCATCTTATGATTCTGCAGCGCTGCGACCCCAGGCTTTTCAATAAACATGAAGTGAATGTTCAGGACATGGCTGGGCTGGGCTGACATGGGGGCACAGGAGAAACTGTGGTCTTGCAGGGGCCAGGTGCACACTTGGCCCAGCCTCCCTCCCCACAACATCCGGGGTCACCACCACAGCAACACATACACGCTAGGCACCCTGAACAGAAGACCACACACTTTCCACACAGCACCCCCTGCACCTGTGGGATACCATGCATGGCTTTGCACCCCCACTGTGCTGACATAATCTGCTCATTGATAAATCTCACACATGTGTCACATTCCCCCACACAACTTTCACACACACGTACCCATGCTTGTGTCTCACACACCCAGAGGTGGTAACATAGAAACAACTGGCCAGTCCTCAGTTCTGTCTTCTTCACTCACACACTCACACACACACAGAGCCACTGCAACAAACAGGCAAACCTGCCTACCCAGTGACACACACACAAACACATGCGCTCACTAGTGTCATACATGAAACACACCCATGGAGGACACAAGTCCTGGAAACAAGCACTCATGCCTTTCATGCCCAGTCCTGCTCAGTCACACATGCCCCTACAGCATCGCAGTTCCAAGCACATGGAGTCCCAGGCTCACAGTAGCATCACATCAGGTTTATTTCTTCTTCCCTCTCAACTTCTCAGTGAAGAGCAGGGTGTCCAAATCAGAGCAAAGAGTCCAAGAGTGGGGAACAGTTCCCTGGTTGGGCCAGAACCCCAATGTCACCAGCACTGGCATGGAGGCCAGCCCAGGGACCCCAGTCCATCCACGGCCCGGACTCCTTGGTATCCTAGGCCTGAAGGGTTAGGGCAAAGGCAGCACCAACATGGGGGATGGTCTCCTGAGAACAGAGGCTGCGGCCAGCCTGCTAGCCATCAGTATCCACATCTGTCTGCTCAGGTCTGTAGCCGCCAGACTTCCAGTGACAGACCCCCAGAAGCCGCCACCACCAGGTTGCCCTCAGCACAGATCTGGGTTGGTAAGGACATCAGGAGTCAGGGGCGCTCTGGGCACCAGGACAGGGTGTGGGGAGCTGGTCTTACCCCATTGAGCACGTTGTGGTGGTTACGAGTGCAAATGGTCCTTGGTGGGTCTGTGGGCACATGCACCTGGTGAAGGGCAATGGGCAAAGGTCAAGAAGCCTGCTTTGGGATAAGGGGACAGGCTGTCCTTGAGGCAGGGGCTGGGCCTGGGCCTCACCCGGATAGTCTTGTCAGTGGATGTGGTGTACAAGGCCCCTAGCGAGTGTTTGATCCCTGTGATCTGAGACCTGTGGCCCACGTCGAAGGACTACAGGGTGGAAGGGACAAATGACACTAAGGTGCTGCTCTCCCAAGGCCAGCCCTCCACCACCACCCAGGGCCAGGGAGCCAGAAGGAGTCCCAGAGGCCCAGGGGCCCCTGGCAGACCCGGACAAGCTGGAAGCAGCCATCACGGTTGGCGAAGACATGCAGCAGGCCATGGTTGTCACCAGCCCAGAGCTGGGGCTCTTGGTAGGACATGCAGAGCAGGTAGGAGTCCAGCTGCAGGAGGGATGGGGGACAGAGCAGCTCAGGCTGGGCCCTGCCAGGCTGCCACCCCAGTCCCTTGGGGTCCCCGAGGAGGCTCCCACCTGCAGCCGCTGCAGGATACTGTTGGCTCGGCGGTCGAACACCACAAGCGTGTGGTCCTCACTGCCAGAGATGATGTGCCGGTCGTCGGCCAGCAGAGCCAGCACTGCACTGGAGTGAAGTCGCCGACTCTTCAGTAGGACTGGGCCAGCTGTAGGGGCCATATTCCAGGGAGGAGGGGACCCAGGGACATCAGAGCCCCTCAGAAGCCTGGCCCACCAAAGGTTCCTGCTCCTCTCAGGATAAAACTGAGCAAGGCAAGTCCTAGTGAAAAACACTTCTCTCTGCAGGCCTACAGGGACACACACCTCCATCTCCTGCCCCAGCTCTGCCTAAATAACCGATAGATCATCCAATTAAACACTAAGAATGAATAAATAAATAAGAAAGAGTACAAGACTTAGGTGCCAGGCAGTAATCTAGGCCTTTTATACATGCTAAATTATCTAATCCACCCATTAACCTGATAAAGTCAATGTTCTAATTATCTTTGTCTCCCCACTGACCCCACAGGGCTAATATTGTTGAACCGATTTTATAAGGAGCAAGGCTTCCTCTGTGGCCCCCCCCTCACACACACGCACACACATTGCATGTGTTGCCCCCATCAAAGCCCCAGGCAGCCCTAGTGGTTACCCAGGGTGATGTGTCTGTCACCCTGACCAGGTTGTAAGTCCCATGAATATCTCCTTTACGTGCATGATTCTGGAGACCCGAGGTGCCTTGCCCTCCCACCCAGGCCTACAGCCCCCAGCCCACCTCTGGGGTCGTAGACGGTCACCTTCTTGTCATAAGTACCCGTCACCAGGATGTCAGGCAGATAGGAGACGCACAACACAGCCGCCTTGCCCCTAGGGACACACAGACCACAGGGCTGGAGCTGGAGCCAGCCAAGACCCTGCCACCCCCCGGTCTCCCCTACACACAACCCCTCACACTTTATCTCGCCAAACTGTTGCCCATCAGCCGCCATGTCCCAAAGCTTCACAGTGCTGTCCCAGGAGCCGGAGCACACACGGTGGTCCTGGGCCGCCAGCGTCCATACCCAACCCTGTGGGACCAGAGCGCAGCAGTCAACCATGGGTGTCCGTTTCACGGGCTGTGTGTTGGTTCAGGGCTCCTTACAAGAGCTCAGCAAGAGGAAGGCTGTCTTTGCAGATGAGGCTCAGAGAGCTCAGCAGACTCTTCCAAAGCCACACAGCTTTTCACCCATATTACCCATTTTCACGGACTGCAGTACAACTCTAGTTCTAAATAATCATACCCATTGGTATACACATGACTACCCAGCAATATTTTGAAGTTGAGTCCTGAGACCACAACATAGTGTGATTAGCAGTGGCGTCTCCACTCTGGGACCAGGCAAGTCCCGTCCCCTCCCTCAGATTCTTCATCAGCAAATTGGGCCCTACCTCACAGAGCGTGGGATCCTGATTGAGTCCTCGCCAAGGCCCCTGAGGTGGGTATTGTGAGGTGGCCCATTTTACAAATAAAGAAACTGGGACATAGAGAGTTGAGTCTCTCATTCAAGGTCACACAGTCAGGGAGTTGAGTAGGGATTTGAGCCCAGTGCCTGGCCATCACATTGGTCCACTTCAGTGATTCGTGGATATGCCTTCTACGGCCACTTCTCACAAAATACAGTCATGCTCAGGGCTGTCTAATTCCTACGGGTGGTCTTCTCAGGGTACGAAGAAAAAAACAAAAAAACCAACGGCCAGAAAACATTGCTGTCAAGTGCATTCCGATCACATCAAGCCTACAGAGACTAGAGTGTAGCTGAGCTCCCTCCACAGGCTGTGACTTTTCAGAAATGGAGTAACAGGTCTTTCTTCCAAGGGGCCTGTGGGTAGATCTGAATTGCCAACTTTCACTTAGCAGCTGAGCACTTAACTGTTTGTGCCACCCAGGGGCTACTCCATCCTCATTCGTCCTCATAACTGCCCAGAGATCTCATACATCTCGCCCGAAGTCACATCAAGGGCAGAGCTGAGGTAGAAACCTGAACCACAGCAGCCTGCCACAAGCCTCATGCCTTCTTCCCTGCCTGATCTCTCACCTTGTGGGTACTGCTCTGCTGAGTACCCAGGGCCTTCACAAGAACCCGGCTGGGCTCCGTTCCCAGCTGCCGCAGGTCCCACAGGTTGACATTACGATCTCGGGAACCTGACAAGCAGAGAGCTCCATCCTGGGAGGAGAGTGAGGAGATGTCGTTGGGGACCCCCTGATCCCTCTCTGTCTGGCCCCCAGCTGGTCCCACCTCACCTGGAGCAGCAGCACTGAGTCAATAGAAGCAAAGTGCCCATCGGCCAGGCAGAAGTACTCAGTCCGACGCCCATCCTCCGCCCAGCGCGCCAGGTGTTGCTCCAGCTCAATGCAGGCAGCTGGCCAGTTGAAGTCCTCCTCTGTGGGGCACCAGGAGCTGGCCAATCCCACTCTTGACTCCAAGGAGCCACAGTAACACAGACTCTCACCTGAGTTCTTCACCCACACCACCTGGGAATCACTCACCCCTCAGGCACAACTAAGACAACTTTTCACTGCTGTTTACAAAAATTGTAAGGCTGGAGACTCAGGACCACCTTTATAGGCTTTCTCCTCCAACTTGAGACTGGGAAGAGGTAGCAGCCTCAGGACTAATGTTCCCATCTCAGTCTCTGAACTGGATCCAGGGAAGCGTTTCTCAAACTATTATCTGTGAATCAGGGTTTCCTGTCTAGATGCAGAATCCAGGCCCCAGGATGCAAGCAAGCATCTTTTTTTCCCGCCCCCTTTCAGTCGGTGGGTGGGGACTTTAAAAGATAATGGAATTTCTCCATGAACTTTTTGAAGACCACCCCTCTTGCATCAAGCTAGTCAAGAGAGTCTGACCCAGATATTCAGGAGGCAAGGCCTTGAGACTCCTCAACTCTGCAGGATCAAAGCTTCCAGGTTAGGACAATCAACCACCAATCTAACTACTCAGAAGGGTCAACAGCCTGAGGATCCAAAGGGTCACTGTCTCAGGACCAACAATATGAATTCAAGGTCCCCAAGCTGTCTTACCCCCAGGGACTCATGGCTTCTGGGGCAGGGGGAGTGCCCACCAGCCCCTGACTAAGACTTCAAGCTTAGATCCAGGGCTTGAGGGCCTGTGGGTGCTGATCTCAGGGATCCCAACCCCTAAACCCTCTTCTAGACACTGAGTCCCTGCCTCATCCCCACCTAGGTCAAGGCTCTGGAGATCAGAGGCTTTGGCATCACCAGTTGCCAAAGCCTCTAAACCTGATGATTCTTGGGCTTATCTTGAATGCCAAGCATACATTCCCACAGCCTGAGACTTCAAATCCCTGTGTCAATTTGCAGCTGGGTTCAGGGTTTTGGTATCTACAGACCTAAAGCCTGAGGACCAGGCACCAGAATGCTGAGGTCAGCTACCCCAACCCCCAAGTATTTGCCTCATGGTACCTCAAGATATAGGTAGGGACTTTAGCACCATCAGTAACTATCTCAGCCTCTAGCCAAAGTTAGAACAACCACGAAGCCTGCTCCCGGAGCTGTGACCCCAACAAATCAGGTTCCTGTATCTTCCCTCCCTCACACCAAACCTGACCTGGGCTGCATCCCCGGTCCCCGGGCAAGCGCACCTTCCACCACTGGGTAGGGCGCGCGTAAGCGGCGCTGTGCGCGTAGCCTCCAGGTGACATGGTCACGCACAATATCGCGCAGCGCGTGGCATACGCGTGGCAGGACCTGAAGTACGAGGCGGGCGTCCAGGTAGGCGCAGATCTCCAGCAGCAGCTCCGGGGGGAGGCTCAGCAGGCCCGGGGCACCTACGGCCGAAGCCTTGGACGCCACTCGTGGCTCCAAGACGCCAGGGAACGCGGCGGGCACGGGCAGTGGCATGGCGGGGCGGGACTCGAGCCCGGGTTTCGGCGGACTGAGCACACGGGCCACGTAAGCCTCGGCTTGTGCATCGGGGTCAGGCTCTGGGTCCAGGTCGTACTCCCAGGCTGCAGGATCATCACACTGCCCTGGAGACAGCTCCATGGCGGTTCGGTGGGCGCGGTCGGCCCGCCCTTGTCAGCTACCCGCCCAGCGTCCTGTCTCCTAGGCAGCGTTGAAGGCACTTCCTGCATATCCTGATGACGTTTACGGAGCGACCGAAATCGAGGGGTTCCCATGGAAACTGACTTACTCGCCTAGGACCGCATGCTGCAGGAGTCTCGCTCCGGAGCTGTGTGGACCTGATGTACAGAATCCTCATTTTAGAATTTTTTAAAACAAACGTAGCTCAGTCGAAGGCATTTCTTACAGGAGACAGTTCAGAAAAGGGGCAAGGCGTTTTCGAGATCGCATTCTGGTACAGAGTACTGATTCGAAATTTGTTCTCTCACTTCCAGAACCAGGAACTTCACACTTCACACAGGCCTCAGTGAAATATTGTGAATGGCCTAAAATCATACCGATAAAAACATCTCGTTTTTAATGAAAGCCTATTTGGAGCCAATGTTTACAGAGCCACAGAAATCACTAACAACATCACGTGCTGTTTGTTACCTTGGCCTGACTTTTTCAGACAGTCACGTGATTCTTTCCCAGATTGCAATGTTTCCCCTCTGTATTTCTCTATAGTACTTAACACTGTGTAAGGAGCTCTGGTAGCGTAGTGGTTATGAGTCGGGCTGCCAACCTCAAGGTTGTTGTTGTTGTTGTCAGGTGTCATCGAGTCGGAACCGACTTATAGCGACCCCCATGCACAGCAGAACGAAACAATGTCCGATCCTACGGCTGCTACACTTGACGCCATCAAGGATGCCACCTGGCCAATCCATCTCGTTAGGGGTCTTCCTCTTTTTCTCTGACCCTCCACCTTACCCAGCATGACATCCTTCTCCAGCGACT
>NW_006408786.1:342238-396222 GCF_000296735.1 Chrysochloris asiatica
CTTGTTCTTTGCCACTTCTTTCAATGCACTTTGGACTTCCTCCCTGAGTGTCATTGGCTCTTGTTCATATGGTAGCTCTTGAAATGGTTGAACATTAACCATTTCCTTTTGGTACAATGACTCTGTATTCCTTCCATCTTTTCTTGATGCATTCTGCATCATTCAACAATTTGCCCAGAGAATTCAAAGTTAGCTGTTCAAAAATACCGCGGGCGAAAGGTGAGGCTATCTGCTCCCGTAAAGATTTACAGCCTCGGCAATCCCGTGCAGGGTCACTATGAGTCGGAACTGACTCCACGGTACTTAACAACAACAAGGAACTCTGGTAGCATAGTGGTTATGAATTGCGTTGTGAACCTCACGGTCAGAAGTTTGAAACTACTAGTTTTTCATGGGAGAAAGTTGAGGCTTTCTGCTCCGGTAAAGATTTACTAGGAGTTGAAACTGACTCAATGACACATAATTACCACCACTGAGTGTTTTGCTGCTGTCAATGATTATCACTAGAATATATTATATGATGGATATATACTTGCATATAAAATGCAGACCTCCAGAATGGTATTTGGAGTTCTGGTGTGGCGCTGTGGGTTAATGCACCAGACTGCAAAGCCGTTTGAACTGCAAGGTCGGCGGTTCAAGCTGACCAGCTACTCCTCGGAAACCGTATACAGGGTCACTATGGGTCAGAACCAACTCGACTGAACTTCACAACAACAGTAACAACAGAATGGTATTCAGGAGTTAAGGGGTAGGATAAGTACTGGGCCACAAGGTCATTTAAACAGGGTCATTGTGAGTTTTAACTGATTCTGTGGCATTTAACATCTGATATGGAACCAGCTTAACTGCACTTCACGACATCTTTGTCAGCATGAAGAGCTCAGTGGTACAGTGGTTAAGCACTACAGAAAGGTTAGCAGAGCAAACCCCCTAGCTGTTCTGCAGTAGAAACACGTGGTAGTCTGAGTCGGTTACAGATTACAGCTTTGAAAATCTCACAGGGCACTTCTACTCTGTCTTGGACAGTCACTGAGAATCGCCTTGATGAGAATGTGGGTCAGCATTTTAAGGATCTCCTATATTGATGCATGGTGACTTTTGGGCCCTACTGAGGTAGCAAAAAGATTTTGTTTTTCCTGACAACCGTGTGCCGATTATTTTTACCAGGTTCTGTTGCGTCAGTCTTGACTCATGGAAACCCTATGTGCCACAGAATAAAACACTGCTGGGCTCTGTGCGATCCAATAAATCATTGTTATGCTTGAGCCCTTTGTTTCACCCACTGTATCCATCCATCTCATCAAGTCATCCTCGTTTACGCTGACCCTCTACTTTACCGATCATGTGCTTCTCCAGGAAGTTGTCCCTTCTGATAACACGTCCAAAGTATAAGATGAAGTCTCACCATCCTCACTTCGAAAGAGCGTTCTGCTGAACTTCTTCCAAGACAGATGTTTGTTCTTAGGGCAGGCAGGCTGTATAGTATGCTCAATACTCTTTGCACGCACCATAATTCGAACACAACAGTTCTTCTTACGTCTTATTCATTTTCCAAATTTCACATGCATATGGTGCTGTGGGGTAATGCACTGGACTGCAATGTTGGTTTGAACCACAAGGTCAGCAGTTCAAGCTCACGTGCCACTCCTTGGAAACCCTATACAGACAGGATCGCTGAGTTGGGACTGACTTGACAGTACTTAACAACACTGAAGAGCAGAGATGTCAGCTTGAGGACTAGGGTGCGCCTGACCCAGGCCATTGTGTTTTCAATAGCCTCATATGGATGCGAAAGCTGGACAGTGAATAAGGAGGATCGTAGAAGAATTGATGCCTTTGAGTTGTGGTGTTGGAGGAGAATACTGAGGGTGCCATGGACTGCCAAAAGAACCAATAGATCTGTTTTGGAAGAAGTGCAGCCAGAGTGCTCCTTGGAGGCCAGGATGGCTAAGCTTCGTCTCTCCTACTTTGGACATGTAGTCCGGAGGAAACAATCATTGGAGAAGGATGTCATGCTGGGTAGGGTGGAGGGTCAGAGAAAAAGAGGAAGACCCCCAACGAGATGGATCGGCCAGGTGGCATCATTGATGGACTCAGGGGTGGCAGCGGTGGTGAGGTTGGCCCAGGATCGAGCATTGTTTTGTTCTGCTGTGCATGGGGTCGCTATGAGTCGGTTCCGACTCGATGGCACCCGACAACAACAACAATGAAGCAATTGAATATACCACCGGTTTAGGTTAAAAAAAAATCCAAACCCTCTGCCATCTAGTCAGTTCTGACTCATGGTTGTGAGATGCTTTAAGTTGGTTCCAAGCCATATGGCCCTACGTACAAGAGAATGACCCTATGTACAAGAGAACAACCCTATGTACAACAGAAAATACCACCCAGTCTCACAATTGCTGCCTCTGTGCAATCCCATCTAGTCGGGGATCTCTTTTTCACTGTTTCTGTACTTGGGGTTTCCAACATTTTCTCTTTTAAGCAGGATACATACAGCCTTATCCTACCAAAGAGCAGCTGTTGATAGCTTTGAATCAACTACCTTGCAGTTAGCCTAAGGCCCAACCATAGCCTTAGTCTTCAAAGTGACATCTTTGCTTTTTAACACTTTACAGATGTCTTTTGCAGCAAATTTGCCAAATGCAATAAATCATTTGATTTCTTGACAGCTACTTCCATAAGTGTTGACTGTGGATCCAAGTAAAATGAAACCCTTGACAACTTCAATTATTTTCTCCATTTATATGTTTCTTATTGGTCCAGTTTGAGGATTTTTGTTTTATATTGAGGTGCTATCCATACTAAAGATTGTAGTTTTTGATCTTCATCAATAAGTTCAAGTTCTCTTCACATTCAGGAAGCAAGGTTGCCATCTGCATATTGCAGGTTGTTAATATTTTTTATCTTTTTCATATAGTCCAGCTTCCTGATTATTACAAATGCAAGCTGGTGCACACCTTTCCTGATTTTAAACCCCTCAGTATACCCTTATTCTGTTTGAACAACTGCCTTTTTGTCTACCTAGAGGTTGCACATAAGCACAATTAATCTATCTGAAATTTCCATTCTTTGCAATGGGTCCTAATTTCTTATGATCCAGACAGTTGAATGCCTTTGCAAAATCAATAAAGCACAAACAAGTTTCTGGTATTCTTTGCTTTCAGCCAAAACCCATCTGACATCAGCAATATGTCACTCATTCCACAACCTTTTCTGAATCCATCTTGAATTTCTGGCAGCTCCGTTATACTGCTACAACCATTAAAAAGTATCTTCACCAAAGTTCACTTGCACGTGATGTTAATGTCCATATTCTGTTAGATCACTTTTCTTTGGAATAAGTTGGTTGACCAGGTCGCTGTTTTCATGTTTCTTAGCACAGATGAGCGATTGCTACCAACATTACATCTGTTTGTTGAAATATTTCAATTGGTATTGTCAATTTCTGGAACCTCATTTTTCAATTGGTATTTTCTAACATTTCCCCGTCTTCAGCGCAGCTTGAACTTTCCCCATTACCCTCCTGAAATGGTTAAATGTTGGCCAGTTCTTTTTGGTACAATGACTACATATGTTGCAACCACAAAACTGAATATACAGCAGCAAGAGGGTGGTTGGCAGAGGAAAGATGACATAGCTGAAGACACAGGGAGGAGTGCAAGAGTTTAAAGTGAATACAGGTAAATGCTGTTAATTGATGGTGTATGGAGGGGACTGCAATAAATGTAACAAAACGAAGTGTATAGTTCATTGAATTGTGACACCTACCATCTGCTGTGTATACTTTCACTCAATTTCACAATAAATTTTTTTTTTTCTTAAACACAGTCCTTTCAGCTTGAGAAATGCCACTGGTGTTCATGGCTTTTGAGTTGTTAACTCCCTGTCTTTGCACATTTCATTAGACAGGCAGCCCCTTGGTTAAGAACACCCAACTTACAGACTACTACTACTTGTCCTTTGTTGTTAAGTGCCATCAAGTCACTACCGACTCAGCCACGATTTCTGCAGAGTAGCTGGTGAGTTTGAACTGCTAATTTTGCAGTTCAGTGCTTATCCTACAGCGCCACACTCGTTGTTTTAATATTAAGTCAATTTGCCCTCACTTTTGAAATGACTTAATCAGTTGCTATTTGCATGAAATTATTCAACACAATCACCTGCCCTTGCTGCATCATACAGCTTTGAAATCATTAAAACAGCTTTGCGCACCGACAAGCTAAACAAGAACTGAATGCATCTGATTTGTCTAACCTACAAATTCCTAACAACTCAATTAGGAAAAGATCATGTTCACACCCTGGAGGACTGACTACCTCTAATTCTCTCTTCTTTTGAGTTGCCCTTTGAAATCTTCTGTTCAGTTCTGTTGCATTATCATCTTTCCTTCAGGCTGGTAGTGTACTGGGTTACGAAATGGGCTGTTCCCAAGGTCAGCAGTTCAAATCCACGTGTCGCTCCATGGGAGAAAGATGAGGCCTTCTGCTCCCATGAAGATTTACAGCCCCGGAAACCCTATCTAGGGTCGCTATGAGTGGGAACTGGCATGACAGCACACAACCACCAGTCTACGTCTAAGAACTAGTTTCAGAGTCTCTTCTGACATCCATGTTTGCTTTTTCTTTCCTTTTTGTTTTTTGTTTTCATGTATATGATTTCCGTGTCATCCCACAACTCTTCAGATCTTTGGTTATTAGCATCTTTAAATTTAGGTGATCAGGTGGGTTATAACCAAGACTTTACTTTGCTCTAATGGACTAGTTTTGTCTTCAGCTTCAAGTTGGGTTTCACAGGGGCAACTGTTTTTGCAATTATAGCCCCTAGTCTCATTCTGACGGGTAATACTTAACTTCTCCATCATCTCTTTCCACAATTCCACGCACTCCATCCATCAAGGTCCACATGTATTGCAGTTGGGTTAGTGAAACTTTTTCCCAAGTAATAGTTTATTGGTCTATTGGTCTTGAAATTTTTTCATCTTCAGCATCTGGCCAAGGCCAGATTTTCCAACTACAGGTTGTTCCTGCTTCCATCTATCACATTTCTAGTTAATTATCAATGCATCTGGATTGCATGTTTGATCAATTTTAGACTGCAGAAGTTGGTGATTACAAAATTACCAAAAATCTTCCATGTCTTTGTCTGTGGCATTAGTGGTTGATGCATAAACTTGAGTACTAGATTAACTTTACCACTGATCGAGTTGTACTTCTTGAAATGTGTCAAGATGAACCAATTCCACTTGTTAGTAATTGTGATACTGACATGTCCTCCAGTGGCCTGGTGCTAGGCTGAGTCTCAAACAAACATTTCAAACCTGACCCATCAGTTGTGTGGCCAACTGCAGATGAACATGGCAAAACTTTTGCCTTTTCTTATCAAGTATGTTATGACACTTAATCTTCCAAAGGTCTCATTTATCTCCCATTTTACAAAGAAGAAAACTGAGAGGCTTGGGGGTCCCAAACAATGTGCCTGGTTAATATCAGCTTACTTCCCCACTCTCCCAGCTGTTTCCCCAGTGCAAGTTCTGGTCATCTTCATGTCTAAAGCTTCCCAAAACCCCCTCTTACAGCTCTTCCCTACTGCCCAAATGAAGGATAAAGGAGGCCAGATGGAGATTAAGGGTTTCACAAGAAACTGATCTTTACTCAACAAAGTTCTACACAAGTGGAATCTCACGCCACCCTGGGCGCCAATCCCCAGCACAGCACGGTAATGGACAGACCCGGCACCCTGCAGGGGGAGGGGATGAAAGGGAGGGATGCAGAAAATGTGGCCAGAGGGACTGCAAATCACGGCCAGTCTGGGTTCGAAGCCCTGGGCAGGGGAGAAGGTTGGAAAGCTGAAACTTCGTTGTGCAAAAACCAACCAAAAATAAATTGGGAAAATTAAATCATTTTCATATTAGGAAAAAAAGGAAAACTAGAACCTTCCCTGAAGATGGCTGGACTCCCTGCACCCCAAAATCTGGGCAGAGAAGGGAGTTACCAATCCCACCAGTCTGCCAATCCATCAGCATCCTCCAAGATCCAGCGGAGGATGCGCCATAGAACTACAATTATCAGAAAGTTAAATGGTATCAAAACTTGTTTTTGTCTTTACAAATGGCTTCCAGAGACCTGCTCAGTTTCACAGGGAAAAAAAATAAAAATAAGAGCTGAGTTTATGGAATGTGCACTAAGTGGCCCTTGGCATAGAGGCAGGGCCTAACCCTGTCTGAAAGAACACAGGGCTAAAATAGGAGTGGGTGCAGGGCACCAGACCAATGAAGCAGGCTGGAGTGCACAAGAGTCCAGTCAACCCCTAAAATACAAGGGGTCCCCAAAGAAGGCAGGGAAGGAGAGGGAACCAAAAAGTTAAGGGGTAGCTGGCCTGGTTTCCCAGCCAAGTCTAGCATGGAAGGAATGATACTCCCTCTCTCTCTTGAATAGCCCCTCCCACATTAGCTCAACAATCCCACATTCCCTAGAACCACTGACTACAAACGAAGGGTGTGTGGGCCCACTGGGAGCAGCAGGGTGGCCATGAAGAGCAGGAAGTTCCAGGCAAACAGAGGGGAGAGTATAGGATACACCACTTTTTCCCTCTTCCAGGCCCTCAGTTTCCTGTTTGCTACTAAAGCCAAAGCCTTCATCTTCCACCATCATCAACTGAATGCCCCTGCTCCAGCCCTGGAGTTTGATTAGAGGGCTTTCCCAAGCACAGAGACACTGCCCTTGACGGTGTTTATGATGAGAGACGCCGGGGGCCCAGCAGCTCCAGGTGCCCCCAGATTGCTGTCTTTGGGAAAAAGTCCCAGTCCAGCTTCTTCAGAAACTGCTGGAGCACAAGGCAGGGAGACAAGGCCACCTCTGGCCAGCCCTTCCAGCCAGTCCCACCCTGCTAGCTGGGCCTGCACAAAGACGAGATACAGGCTGAGGCTGCCACAAGCTGGCAGGAAGTTTGCTGAGCGGGTCCCAAGCGTGCACGTACTGACTAGGTGGCCCCAAGATGGCCGTCCTCCCCCCCGCCCATGGACCTCAGCTGAGGCCCCTCAACCCTCCCAGCCCTCCCCAATCACCGCCAATTCCAGCATTGCGGCAGAAGCTTCTTAAACTCTAGATGAAGGTTATGCGGAAGGCCTTACGGGTTAACTCAGGGGTTCACTAATTCTACTGTCTCCATGCAGTCAGGATAATGGTGGGGTGGCTGACTGAGCCTTGCTGGCTGCAGTGCCCACACGCGTGTGACCACGTGTGTACGTGTGAGTGTACGTGTCTCTACAAGGACCCCCCTCCCCGCCTGCTCCCCCCTTTTCCTCATCCTTAGCTGAATTAAGGTCGGTTGTATTGAGTCCTCCCTCCCACGTGGCTGGCCCAATTGGGCTGCCTGAGACAATTACAGCGAAGGGGCCCTTGCCCACCAAGAACTCCCACCCCCCTCCCCCGTTTGTAGGATGAGTGTGGAGGCCCCACCCACCTGCCCGCCCCCCGGCCAGACAGACGCGGCGCAGCAGGCAGGCAGACGGGCGGGGTAGGCGTCTGGATTTGGGTCCCACTTCCTCCTCCCTAACCCCCCTCGACCAGGGCACGGTAACTTCTGGACGCAGCGCGCTCCCGGCAATCCCTCTGACGATGACGCAGACAGAAACCTGTGGGGGAGGAGGAGGAGGAGGAGGGTTAGGGGCCATGCCAGCTCTCAGTGCCACACTGCCTGCTGGCCTGCTGTCTTACCTGGCAGTCCCGATCCCGTCTAGACCCCATAGAAAGCAGCCAGCCGTTCCTTGAGCAGCGGGGGGAACTGCTCGGAAAACTGCTGCCAGTTCTCCTCCCCAACTTGGTCTTTGAAGCCGTGGAGAATCTGAGTGAAGGACAGGAGAGGGCACCACAGGATAAGGGGCAGCAGAGGCCAAATTGGAGTCTGGAGTGGGCAGCCCAGCCTCTCCCCTCAGAGCTTCCTCTGGCCCCTTTCTGGGCCTCACCTTATAAAACATGTCCCGAAGGTCATCCTTTGGGCTCACCCAAGAGGCTACAGCATCGCAGAAGAAAATAAAGTCCTGAAATGGGACGGATCCTGTGTGAGGGGCAGCCTGTCACCAGCCCCAACACCTTCCTTCCCTCCGACTCCCAGCCCAGCTGTCCCCAACCTGCACAACACCCCCAGGATTGACGCCTATCATCATGCAGATGCCGCGGAAAGCAGAGTCCTTCTCCTCATTGTCCCTGATGTTCCTGAGGGACGTGCACCTGCGGGGGGGTGGGGAGGGAGGGCAGAGGAGTGAGCAGCGTCATGTCAGGATGCAGGGCTGGAAGAACATCTACAGGAGAGGGGCGCTGGGGTGAGGGGGGCAGTGAGCAGGTGGGGCCAAGGAAGATGCAGGGGAGGGAACTGGCTGGGCTTGTCCCACCCACTACCGCCCAGCCATCCCTATAGCAGGCCCCCACACACGCACCACGGCCGGATGAATTGCTGCAGCATGGGTGCCACCTCCTGGGGGCACACGTAGCCCAGGCGGCCAATGGTGATGGCTGGAATGGCAGAGGGACTCGTCAAGCGACCTGAAACCCCGAGTGACCCCGGGACGGTACGTGGCGGGACCTCTGGCATGAGGCACCAAGCCCCGCCCCATGGACCCCAAGGGAATGGCACCTCCTAGGCCACCTGGGCCTGAGCACCTCCTCCTAGGGGGACATCCCTTCTTAGGTTCCATTCAGATGTCCCTCTCAGGTTCCCACAAACACCACCCCTGGTTCTTTCCCAAGACCTCCTCTCAGCCCAGCACCCAACCTCCTAAAAGTGAGGCAGCAGCATGGGCACTTCAGGGGTGGCCCCAGTGGCCCAGGCCTAGCGCCCCCCACCTGTGTTTTCCAGCAACGTCTTGGGTGTGTTGGGCCGGTTAATGATCTCCACCAGATTGTTGAGGACCATCTGCACGTAGGGCTGCATCTCTGCCCCTGGGAGATGGCCAATCAGAGCCCGACATGGCCCCTTCACCCACTACTATAGGCCAGTCAAGTGTTACCCCACCCCTCGAGCCCTACCTCCCTTGTTAACCTTGGTTCCAACTAAAATCTAGTATTCCAGCTCAGTAAGAAAAGAAAAAGGCCTTCTCTAGTTGGCTCCAGTCAGGACCCAGAGCCAACCAGATACATTATCAAATCCCCCATACACAGGAGGCTTCTCTGGAATCACCCACTGAACACCAGGGTGAAACCATACCTTCAAATTTCCCTTGGAAAAAATAAAACAAAGTTTCCCAACCAATCCCAACAGGCCTCTCAGTCAGCTGCATCCCACTGGGAGTGGCAAACAGTCAAATCAGAACAGAATTCCATTCCTGCCTTTTGGGAAAAGCCAGTTGGTTGCCCCTTGAACCATTTGGCCCCATCCCTGAGTTAAAATAGTCACAGTTGTCCTCGTGCCTCTACCAACTGAAACCTTCCTCAAAAAGCACCAGACTGGTTGTGAGGAGAGCTGTCAGTCCGAGCCAGGCTCCCGCCCAGAGGCTAATAGGTAAGATCACTCACCCATCTGCATGCAGATCTCACCGATGGCCCAGGTGGCGTTGTTGCAGACTGAGATGAACTCAGGATTCAGGTTGGTGCCCAGGATGGGCATGAACTCAGCTGGTGGGGGAAAGGGAAGAAGCTGAACAGCAGAATCAGCCAGGGTGAGCTCCAGGTCCTGGCCAGGCCGGCCCCATCAGACAGTACGAATACAACCCAGTTCGGTCATGGTCCTCCCAGGTCATCTCTCCATCATTTGAGACAGGATTGGAGTCATGGGTCAAGGACAAGATAGGAGTCTTACCAATGCAAGGCTTGACATGGATGAAGCAGGCTTTGGTGAGGTCCCCCAGGAGGGCGAAGGAGCTCTGCCGGACCTCAGGCATGGAGTCCTGGGGATTGAAGTGATGTCAGCATGGCAGCCCCCTAAACTCCACCCCCCTACAGAGTCTCAACTCATCGCTCAATCCAGGACCTTAAGAACACGCAGTCCATGTTGAGTGTCCTGACACTGGCCAAGGTCAAGCCCATCTTCATATACTCTAACCTGGGGATGCCAGTCCACATCTAGGACCCAGTGGGGATGTGAATGGCAACTCCTTTGCTCCAGATAGTGTTACAAGGAAGCTGCCATCACTGCCCATCCTGACACTCCCAAAGGGAGGGAGGGAATGGGAGGAGTTGGTATTATTCTCTTTGCTTTTTAATGAGATTTTTTGGTCTTATTTGATAAATCATTAAAAAAAATTAATCAGAAGCTTTTTTCTAAGAGTTCTCTGGGCATGATCAGTGCCCTGATCGCCCTCATATTGGCCCACACAGGCTACAGAAGTCATCAAGTCCCACTTAATGCCCTAGGGACCACTGGGAAGTGGGGTGCCGGCCTTTAAGGGGCAGCCACCAACCTGCATGCACTGGAAGAGCAGTGTCATAATGTTGCTTCGGGCCACCAGCTGCTCCACGTGGCCTCCCAGTCCCTCAGCCAGGCCACTGAGCAGATCCAGTGCCACAATCATGAAGTCCTTGTCTGGGGCCTCATACTGCTCAGGGTGCTGATTGTACATCTGGGCCAAGATAAGGTGGAGAAAGACGGTGAGGGGTGGCGACTGGGACTGAGGCAGCAGCAGAGGCGGGTGGGGGGTAGGAGATGGGGAACGGTGCACACCATGGCCTGGGCCAGCGTCTTCTGCACGAGGGTGACACAACGCTGGTAGACGGGCTCACAGTAGGGCAGGAAGCCGCTCTGCAGGGCAGTAGCCACCGAGGACAGGCACTGGGGGCGAGGAGAGAAGACAGGTGAAATCCAAGGGACCAAGCCGGGCCAGGGCTTCAGGCCAGGGCCCTGACCCCACCTACCTCTAGCAGTGGGAAGAGGTCCTTGTCTTCATCTTTGAGCTCATTCCACTTCTGGATCAGTGGGGGCATCAGCTTCTGGATGTATTCCTAGAGAGGAAGCACGACTTTGGGACCCCCTGGGTGGGGTGGTGACCTGAGATTCAGCAGGTCTCCATAACTCAGAGGTACCCATTTTGAGGCAATGAAATCTGGGCTCCTGGGACCCTGTAAGACCTAGCCAGCCAGCCAGCCAGCCCTCCAGGCCTTTCTTGGTGCCCACCCCTCTCAGAGCCTGGGTCAGTATCTCCTGGTTGCCACAGGCCGAGCTTTCCCCAACACAGCACTTACCACACTGTCTCATAACTTTCTGTCTCTCCCCCGCTAGACTGTGAGCAGGGCAGGGGCGGGGGCCAGGACTGTATGTCTGTCTGTCTGCTGGGCGAGGTCATGGCCAAGTCCCTGGCATGTGACATGGGGTCACCACCAGGTCACTGGTTGCCAAGGGCCCTGGGGATCAGGAGGGAGGGAGCCACTCTGGGGTCTCACCGGCTGGTTGAGATGGTGGCCTACAGAGTCAGCCAGGGTACCGATGGCATCGTAGAGGATGAGTAAGTTCTTGTGCTGGTATTTGCCAAAGGCAAAGACGAGGGTGTCCAGGATATAGCTGAGGTAGGGCACCAGCTCTGTGCAGGCCTCCTCCTCCAGGGTGGCAAAGGCACTAGGGAGAAGGAGGGCAGAACGAAGCCACAGTAAGCAGCAGGGAGCCAAGCAATGCCACGTGAGGAGCCAGGAGAGGGACGCTGGGGATCAGTCAGTACGAATACACGAAAATCAGCGTGATGTCAAGGGTTACAAGTGTCATCACTTCCCATTGAGCATCCAATAGGCTGGGACGAGGGTCATGAGGCCAGGGGTCAAGGGTCACCTGCAGGCAGCCTCTTGTACCCTCTTGTTGCCATCCAAGATGCGTTTGAGCAGCTCTGTCATCAGGGGCTTAAGGTGCATGTCAGGTGGCTGGCTGACCACCCAGTGGGCATAGCGACTCAGCGTCCAGCAGGCAATGGAGCGGACCAGGGCCTTCTTGTCTGACAGGCACTGGATCAGGTGTGGGATCAGCTCAGGCAGGTAGGGCACCATGCCCTGCATGCATCCTGCAAAGCGAGCAGAGAGGAAGCAGTGGGGCTAGAGCACAGTCCTGGCCAGAGCCTAGCTAAACCCACCCTGCCAGGGAGAGGATCAGTCCCATTTGACAGACAGGGAAAGTAAGGCTCAGAAGGTAAATAAATTGCCCAGTAACATGGCCAGTAAGAGGCAAAGTCAGAACTGGAAACCACATCAGACCAAGTCTTTTCCAGTCCACCAGCTATGTCCCGTCCTGAGGGTCGTGTTATCTATCTGGTCACTGAGTTCATTTAAGCACTGCAGACAGGCTGCAGGCAGTACATGGGCTCTGTTACAGGGCAGCAGGGCCCACGTGGAAAGAGTACTTTTCATCTGAAGTTTTATAGGTTTGTGGGGTTTTTTCCTTCTTTTTTAAACAAAGAACATATTTGTTTTTCAATTAAAAAGAGGAGAGCATGAATAGTATGTTCCTCCTAATCTAAAATGCAGGGCCTAGTTTTTACCAGTTGAAGGTTAATTCCTATTAATATATATCCATAAAAATACAAACGAACCCTACAGAGCAGTTGTATTCTGTCTCATCAGTTCAGTATGAGGCATCACACATGGACATGCTCTAAGTAACACATATACTATTAACATCGGTCACCTGTAGGATCACCTGTAGTATCAGCACTGGACTACAAACCACAAGGTTGGCAATTCAAACCCACCAGCTGCTCCTTGGAAGGTTCGTTGAGAGTCGGAAAGGACTCGATGGTACTTTACAACAAACCTTAATCACCTATTATTATACAACGATAGCTCCCCTCAGATTATTTTAAACAGCGCTCCAAGTTGACAACATCAGTTGCCATGTCTGAAATGTTTATGACAATCCTGAATTCTTAAGTGGTCATGTGTGATGCCTATAACAAGATAAGTGAAGACCAGAACACGCTGCCATAGTTGATCCCACCTCATAGTGACCTCACAAGACAGAGAACCGCCCTGTAGGTTTTCCAAAGCGAACAATCGTTATGGAAGTAGCTTTCTGCTACATCTTCTCCTATGGAACACTGGAGGGCTCGAACCAGTATTCACTTAAAAGCTGTCACTGTACCACCAGGGGTCCGACAGATTGTGTAATAATCTACCCTTGTGTAATACAAACTTTATTTCCCCAGAGGCTCAAAGTGAGCAGGAAAACCTTCACAGTGTGTGAAGTTTGAGAAAACGTGGTCTGTGGACCTCTGATCCCAGCCTCGTGCATGAGAACAGGCCCAGTTCCACTGCAGCCACACTGGATGGTGATGAGAAAGTGACAAATCTCTCTGCACCTCATTTTCCCCACTTATGTCAGCTGTGGGGAGGACTGAGTGAGGGCACCCGTTTGAGCCCAAGAGAACAAGGCCCGCCTGCCCACGGCAAGCCCTGCAGAGGAGTCTGCTGTTAAGACTGTGGCTGTCATTGTACTTCCAATATCAGAGAACTGTTTATCTGAAAATCAAGGAGGGGACTGGCATTTGGAGTTTCTAAGTTCCTTTCAAGGCCCAAAGCCCGAGGAAAAGATTGAGAACTAAAAGCTGTTTGGCGGGAAGATGAGTTGGATCTCTTGGCAAGCACTCTGGGATGGCATCCCTGACAATCCCACACCCACACAGGAGTTCAAGGTCAGGCACCCAGACACTCACCCTCAGCAATGGCGCCCAACACCAAGATGCCCGACTCTTTGACCACCCACTCGGGATGGAAGAGGAGGCCCTTGAGCAGGGGGAGTAGGTGGGGCAGTAGTTCCTCCCGGAAAACATTGGCAAGGACATCTAGTGCAGCCGCCGAGCACTTCCCTGGGACAGGAAGTAATGGGGGTGAGGAAGTTCAAGGAGGACCACTGGACAGGGCAGTTGGCCCTCTGCAGCTGTGTCCCCAGGATTAGAGCTCATGATTAGAATCTCTGAACAAGTTCTTAATCACCTCCTAGTGGAGGGAGCCCAGGGCCGACCCCTCCCCAACAAGGCCAGCCACGCACTCAGATTCCAGTCAGACAAAGCATCATCATCGTCATCATCTTCCGCATCCTCAGAGCCATCTGGTCGCTCAGCTTCATGGGGCAGCGTTACTGTGCGTGACTTGTGGAAACGTGGCTTGATGTCCTGCTCGCTATCAGGGACTGCCTCATCTTCTTCCACATCCCCCTGTGAGGTCCAGCAATGTCATTAAGTACCACCGGGGCCCAAGTCCCAACACGCCCCAGCCCTTGCCCACCCATCAGCACAAAGGCCCTAACTGACCTTGAGCAGGATGATGTCAATTTCTGAGTACTTCATCCCGTTTACAAGGATGGGAATCAACCTGTCGAGAGAGAGGCTATGAACCAGGAGGCAGGGGCCCCCAGAGAGAGTGTCAGAGTCTGGGAAATATGGAGGCAGAGGTAAGAGCAGGAGCATCGAGAAGCCAGGAGGCAGACTGCCTCAAGCATGTGGACTTCACTTGCCCTGAAGGCATTCTATTTCCTCTGGGGTACCATCCTGGCTCACTCGCAGCTGCTGTGATCTAGACAGAGCTGGCACTACTCCTGGCTCCCCTCATAACCCAGACCTGGCCCACCAATTAATCCTAGTCCCTGGCGACATCAAGCTCAGAGCACTGCCCAGTCCCTACCACTCTGTAAGGCAACGACATTACCTGTGATGGGAGAGCAAACTGGCATGGCAACTGGGCCCTCTCAGCTGGAGCCAGGGCACCTTGGGGTCAGAAACTTGGATTTGTGCCTTTATATTCTGCTCTGCACAGGTTTGTCAACCCCTCCCCCGGGAGCCACCCTCTCAGCCCTAAACACACCCCGCCTCAGGCAGAGGCATGGCATCCAAACTGAAATCCTGATATGGTACTTTAAGGTAAGCTCTGGACTGCTAAGCACAAGGTTGGTGGTTCAAACACACCCGCTGCACCTTGGAAATCCTCTATGGGGTTGTTATGAGTCATAATCAACTCAGCACTCAACAGCATGGCATCTAAGACAGATGGTCAAGAGGTGGGAGCCCTGTGACAATTTGCTAGAGATACTGACTGGTCAAGAGAGAATTTCTTTACACTGAGACTCCTGAAGTGGAATAACGCAGAATGGTCAACGTAAGGCAAGTGGATCTGAGAATAAACAAGAGACACCATCAACATCCTGAAGGAAACTGCATTCAGCTATGCCCAAAGCCTTTATGGAGTTCTCAAACGATTTCAGTCTGTAAATTTAAAAGAACAAAACCAAACCTGTTGCCACTGAGTTGATGCAAACTCCTAACAACCCTTTGGGACTGCCCCATAGGGTTTCTAAGGTCACATCTTCTGTGGAGCAGCTGGTGGGTTCAAACTGCCAACCTAACCTTTCAGCAAGCAGCCAAGCACTTTAACCACTGTGCCGTGCCATCAGCGGCTCCTGAGTACACAAATCATCTACTTTTTCTTCATTAAAGCTGCATCCTTATCACTAGCAAAAGAACCACACAGGGATAGAAAGGAAACGGAACCAGAGAAATGGACAGAGGCAAGTGCAAGAGGCGACCAAGGTGGGAGGAGAAGGCACGGCAAGAAGTCTGGGCCATGGGGCAACCGAGGGCAGGAAGGGTGCTCACTGGACCAGATGGGAGGCCAGGACTTCCTTGCAGATGGGCTGCTCGGCCAGCGTCAGCCAGAACTCGCAGGCCTCAAGGGCCACGTTCTCATCATGGTCCTGGGTCCTCTGCAGCATGTACTGGACAGCAGGAAGGCAGAGATGAGGCCAGGTGCAGCAGGGAGGAGGGTCCCCCCATCCACCCTGCTAGGCCAGCCTTGGTCATGCACACCTGGATAATGCTGTGCATGTGTGGGATGAGCCTGTCAATCCGCACTTCCAACAGCATCACCAGAGCTCGGCACACATTCTTCCGCACCTCAGGGTCGTCATCCACAGCTAGAGCGAACAGGTGCTGGCAGAGAAGGGCGGAGTCAGCTGTGGTGGGCTCTGTGACCCTAGTCCTGCCCACACCCAGTCTGAATGCCCACCTCGATGAAGGTGTCAATGTTATCCATCAGAGCCTGGGCCCGGTCCATGATGAACTGATTCACACAGGCGATGGCATGGGACCTGGCAGGAGCAGGCATATGATTTACCTTAGAATTCACTCACGGGGACCAGGTCCCGAGACCCTGGGGAGCCCTACGCACCGTATTTTGGGGCTGCAGTGCTTAAAGAACTGCAGGAACTTGGGGATCATGATGTTGAGGGGCCTGTTGAGGGCATCACTGTCTAGGAGCTCCGAGGAGTCTTCACAGATCTTCTGCAGGGCTCCAAAGGCTCCCTGCAGAGAGAGGAGAAAGAGGGGAGGGGAGAGGACGATGGGTCAAGGCCCCAGCCTCAGCACCTGCTTGGGCAGTCTGTGGCTTATTGCCTACCTCGCAAGTGTTATAATCCTCCGAGTTGAGCAGGTTGCACAGCTGAGGCAGCAGCTCGGGCCACATCTGCAGCTCACCCTTGGAAGCGATGGTGGTGATGAGAATGCCTGGGGCAGCCAGGAGAGGATGCTGCCTCAGACTGGGCACAGGTCTCCATCACTCACTCATTTCTCTTCACAACACACAATACACTTTCCCACTACACTACCCAGGTAGGCCTTGTACAACCCTCTTGAGGTCAGTACAAGAAACACTCATTGGGCCAGCAAACAGCCTCTGTGCTTTGCTGGAGGTCAGTTCCTTTCTAGGTCTGAGATACAGCTTGGAACAAAACACAGTGTTCCCGCCACCCTTGGGAGCTGCCGATGATGATGAAAACCGTAAGGAAAAAAAGCCAAGTGAAACACCTAGGCGGTCAGATGGCAAGGGTATAATAAAGCAGAAAAGGTGGCAAGAAGGGCCTCTAAACTGGGTGGCCAGAGCAGATCTCAGTGAGGTGACATGTTGACACCTGAGTAAAGACCAAGAGGAGGTGGAGGAGGAGTCTTTCAGGTTCCTGGGGAAAGAGCTCCCAAGTAGAAGGAACAGCACACCTGGGGCAAGCGTGGGCCAGGTGCACTAACAGATCAGCGAGGCCAGTGGAGATGTGTGAACAGAGCAGTGGGGAGAAGGAGAGTAGACAGGACAGGGAAGTGGTGGGGACAGACTGGTCAGGGCCTTATGGCCACCGGGAGGACATGCACTATTAACTAGGAATCCCAGCAAGATCTGCACTAGGCATTTGAAAGCCAGGGGCAGTGGAACGCAATATGGGTCCCACCAGGGCTGCGATGGGATTTCTTTAAAGTCACAAGAGGGCAGTATTTTTCC
Organism: Chrysochloris asiatica; assembly: GCF_000296735.1. Taxonomy (NCBI): domain Eukaryota; kingdom Metazoa; phylum Chordata; class Mammalia; order Afrosoricida; family Chrysochloridae; genus Chrysochloris; species Chrysochloris asiatica. Next base: position 359,467 of record NW_006408786.1, read on the forward strand.
AAGGGTGGAAACTGCTGCTAGCAACACTGGAGAGGGCATCAACTCATGTTATCAGGAGAGGTGCTCCCTGCTCTGAAGACGTGGACATGAGCCCAAGGTATGGATGGTCTCAGCTTGGGTCTTGCCTTCATGCCTAAATTCTCTATGCCCTCAGCCCTCAATGGGGATGAGGAGCACCTGCCTCCAAGGGCCTTAAGTGGCTTCAGTGACTTGATCCAAGTCATTGACAAAGAGCAAGGCACCCAGAGTGAGTGAAGTATCTGAAGTGTCCGTAACAGACCACTTTTAAGGAGGCAACAAGCTCCAGGGTCTACCTCATTTACACGGTTTTTCTGTGTTGTTGCTGGGTGCACCCTCATGTGACGGAGTAGAATCATCTGCAGGGGTTCCCTGCTGTAATCTTTATGGAAGCTGCAGATCTTTCTTTGGGAGGCTATGTGTGGATACAAAGTGCCAACCTTTCAGTTGGCAGCTGAGCACTTAACTGTTTGTGCTACCATGGTTCTATAGTCTTTCTATGAAGATTCCATTTATTTTTCAAGTTACCTTCCCTTTAGGGCAACCACAACTGATTTTTCATTTTAAAAACTTAATCTGGATTTAATGTATTATTTAATTTATAAATTCTAATTCACTATTAAGACATTTTTTATAGTTGACTAAAGTTTAAAACAGAGATACAGGTCAAGGATATACAAGTAGGAGAAAATCCTAAGGCAAAATTTGTTTGTCGTTAAGAGTTGTGAGTTCCAAGGAGCGGCTGGTGAGTTTGAATCGTAACCTTGTGGTTCAAACTGACGTTGCAAACCAGTGCTTTATCCCACAGCACCACACCAGGACTCGAAAGCAAACTAGCTTTAGCTAACTCTTCTCATTCTTCCAATACCTTCCTCAGGCAGTATCCCTAAGTGAGAGATGGTCCAAAGTGGACGTAAATCACGTTTAGGTCCAGCTATTGGTTAAGAGGAGTCCTGGTGTGGTGCTGTGGGTTGATGTGTTGGACTTCAAAGTCGGTTTGAACTTCAAGGCCGGCGGTTTAGGCTCACCAGCCACTCCTCAGAAACCCTATACAAGGTCGCTATGGGTCAAAACTGACTCAACATCACTTAACAACAACATTGGTTAAGAACTAGATTAGTTAACAGTTATCTCTGGACTGTGCACTCCATGAGCACAGGGAGCCCACAGATTTGAACTCTATCCTTTCAAGCCAAGACCCTGGTTTGTTGTTGCTGTTAAGTGCCGTCAAGTCAGTTCTGACTGATAGGGACCCTGTACAGGGTTTCTGAGGAGTGGCTGGAAAGTTTGAACCACCGAGCTTGCAATCTTGCAGTCAAGTGCTTATCCTACAGTGCCACACCAGAACTCCAAGACCTGGTTGTTGTTATGTGCTGTGGAGTCGGTTCGCAGTGGTTAAAATGCTCAGCTGCCAACCAAAGAGGGAAAAAAAGTATCAATCTGCTTTCATAAAAATGTATAGCCTTGGAAACATCATGGGCAGCTCTGTTCTCTCTGACAAGGTTGCTATGAGTTAGAATGGACTCAAAAGGCTCAGTACGTAGCTTGTTGTTGTGAAGTGCTGTCGAGTCAGTTTCGACCCATAGCGACCCTGTATAGGGTTTCCTAGGAGCAGCTGGTGAGCTTGAACCACCAACCTTGCAGTTCAAATGGCTTTGCAGTCTGGCGCATTAACCCACAGCGCCACACCAGAACTCTAGTACTCAGCTTAAGACCTAACAAAATTCTGTACGTGGAACAAGTGTCTCCAACATAAGAAGAGTTGTTTGAGGAGAGAGTAGTTAGAAGTGTGGGCTCTGGCCCTACACTGCCTGGGTAGCTTCTGAGCCTGCCAATTATCAGCCAGGCCCCTTAACATCACAGTACCTCAGTTTCCTCACCTGTGAAATGACACGAGTAATAGTACTATACCATACAGGGAAGTAGGGGCAGTCAGTGAATCAATACATTCCCATACTTCGTACTATACCATACAGGGAAGTAGGGGCAGTCAGTGAATCAATACATTCCCATACTTCGAAGCTTCTAGGCATAGACTGAAAGTTCTGTGTTCAACCCCTGCTGCCCTCACCAATGGTAGCTCGGATGAGCGAGGAGGCATCACCGATGTTATTGAGACACTCCTGCTTGATGAAGTCAGCCACGGGTGGTGGGAAGCTCTGATAATGTGCCTTCACATTGTTCTTGAGGATGAGGCCACTGAGAGAGCGAGTTGGTTCATCTGGGGAAAGAGGGCTGGCTGGGCATCAGGGGACCAAAGGGAAGAAAGAAGGGCCCAGGCCACATGGAGAGGGCACAGAGGGCATACCTTCAGATTTGAGTCTGGTCAGGACGAAGATCAGGTAGTTGTTGAAGTCAGGAAACTGGTTCAGTTGTTTGAGTTTCTGCCGGGCTGTTAAGGGACTTGGAAGACATGGGCCTCATCCATGCAGGGCCCCCTCACTGTTACCCAGCACAGTGAGGCAGCTAACAGTGCCACTGACCACTGAGATCAAGCAGCCCATCATTGGGACCCCACTTGTTGACCTCCATGCCTGGAACAACACAGAGCTGCTCAGGCAAGTCAAGTTCATACAAGAAGGGGATGCCTGAGCTTCCCACCCCACCCCCCACCCCCACTCCTAAAGACTTAACCAGAGCAGGAGAGTTAGGCCTGCTTTTTTTTTAAAAAAATGGGTATCCAAATTTTCAAGTGAAATTTGCTAATAATTTAAATGCTTAGAATCAACTGAAAACTCAAATTAAACCACAAAGCCTAAATAAAATTTCTAACAAGTGCCAGCTGAAGGCACCCTTCCCACTACCCCAGGCTCTGAGATGACAGACATCCGGACTCTGGCTGGGAACAGCGCTAGGCCTCCCAGCCTACTTACTTGTTGCCACCCTGGCTAAGTCATTTTGCCTCTCTAAACCTCAAATTCCTCTTCTGTCAAATATAGAGAATAACAGTAGCTCTTTTAAATAAGTTAATGCAACAAGTGAAACTGAACATTAGGTAATTTCATTATCTTTCATAACAATTCCTCCCCCTCTGGGAATAAATCCTGAGCAATTTATCCTTAATTCTCTGTTCAGGCCAGCTCCTCACCACAGAAGAGTCTGGGGATTACAGAGGCAGCCCCTCCCCTTCCCGACTTCAGTGGCTGTGGGTGTCTGCCTGGTTTCCCAGGCCCCCAAGGAAGGAAGGAAGGATACATCCTGAACGATGCGCTGCGTGGCTGTATTGGGCGACTGGGAGTCTTTGAGCAGCTGTAGGACCTGCTGCAGGCCCTGTTCATCTGGCTGCCAGTCCATGGCGCAAGGCGGGCTGCAGGGGTATGGGGCTGGGCTCAGCTTAGGGTCCTAGGGGCTTGCTCTGAGACCTTGGTAGAGCCCGAGTGGCGGTGTACAGGCAGAGGCCGCTGACCCACACCCCCGCAAGTGAGAGGTCTCCACCAGCTGCGCCATCCACCTCGTAGTGGGTGAGCTGGGGAGCCCAGGCTGTGGTCTGTGGACAGGGGCAACCGGTAGCAGCGGGGCCCCCCCGGCGGATCTTCATAGGGCCCATTGTGAAGCCCGTGTCCCAAGGCGGCCCATGCCACAGCCCCCTGCTACAGGCCCCTAAGGTTTCCGCCTCCCTCACAGCTACTGAGCGAGGATCTAGCAGCCTCCACGTCCAGAGTCCTCGCCACAGACGGCGATAGTGCTCTAGCAATGGTGGTCTCCCCGTGCAGGCACAATCACGGAAAACTCCCCTCCTCCCAAAATCCGGCCTTCAATATCCGCCAGAACCCTGCTGCCTCTTGCTTGCCCTGATCTGATTCTTGAGCCTTCCAGTTGCCCCGTCCCAAGACGCTCCAAGCCTCCTGATTCCTGCTGCTTCCTCTAATCTTGCCCTCCAATCTCAAGTCGCCACACATCCTCCTTTCACGCCTAACCTGACCCCATTCAACGATTCCCCTTTAAACGGGTCCAGAGCAGTCCCTGAAGACCCTCGTTACCATCCCGATGAGACCTAGCCAAGCCCACCTACCCGGCAGCACAGCCTCCAGGGCAGGTCTCTGTTGCTTTCCCCAATCGGGTCTGACCAACACCACTACCATCACCTTCAGGGCAGCAGTAATGCCTACTGTATGTATCTCCACTGCCTCCCCAAATCAAATTCAGCCAAGCCCCTCACCACCTCGATTCTGAAACTCTCTTTGTGCGATTCCTGCAGCCTTCCCAGTAAGGCTTGGCCAGACACCTTGGAGCATCTACCCCACAGTGCATCCCAGAGACGTCCCGCGATCACACCCAGCAAATCTCTTTAGGCCAAAGTTTGCTGCCCCTCCCTATCAAGGGCCCAATAACCCCCACCCTCAACTTTTCACTACGGCCTCCCCAAGTCAGATCTGGCCAAGCCCAGAGCAAACAGCCCAACACACACACCGATCCTAGAGACATCCTCCAGTCAGCTACCCTCCAGCCCGACCCCAGCTGTCCCACTGGTCGGATTCTTATGGCACCCTAAACTGGCCCGGTTCCGACGCCCCACCCCGTAAGCCTGGTCCCGTTTCCCAAGTCCTCCGCCCCGGCCCGTTCTCGTTGCCTCGTAGATCCAACCCAACCGGGTCTCTGGCCTTAGCCGGTCGGGCGCGGCCCTGAGGTCCGGGTCGCGCGCGGCGCAAGCCTGGAGCCGTCGGCACAGGCCGAGGCTGAGAAAGTCAGGTTCGGAGTGAAGCCCACTTACCGGGCCCAGGGCGACCGCGGCGGCGCCTAGCGCTGCGGTTTCTCCTGAGACTCTCACGGAAAGAGCGAGCCAAAGAGGGAATAAAAAGAACGCGGCCACAACTGAACCGCGGCGGCTTCCGTATGCCGTTCAAACTAGCCCAACAGAACCAATTAAAAGGTGCCTCCGTCGCACGTGGCCTAGCACGGAGGACGGTCCAGACCCAACCAATGCTAGGTCACATGACCTACGAGTTGTCGCGCCTCTTGACCACTCTAGCCGATGGGTCCTCCCGACACCTCGTTACCCCAGCCTTTTCCACGCCCTCCTGACCGCAGCTCTTTACTAGAGTCAAGAGTTTGGTGGCAGCTTTGGCAATTGCGTTGTGTGGTGGACCCAGAAAACCCTAAACCAGACCCTTGGATCAACTGCGCTTTTGTCATCCCCTCTTCTAAGTATTGAGCTGTGACTCCCTCCTCCCATCCAGAGTGTACTCAAGAGAAATCGATTACGTACGTAGGGGAGGGACTGGGCTAGTCGTGAACTTTATACTCCAGAAACAAAGGATAAAAAGAGAAAGGGAAAGAGCCAGACAAAAGGAGTTCCTTAGATGAGCTAGGTTCCTACAGAAGCATCTGCCGTTTTTTCGTTATTTTGCAGTACTGTTTGGCAATTTTTAGAAGGACATAGGAGTTTAAATTTTTTTAAGTGGAATAAAATGAACAAATAAACTTTGGAGCTGAAGGTCTAGTTCCTTATCATACTTGAAGTTGAGTGGATCCTAGAACAGACCAGGATTTGAAATAAATCTTCCTGATCCCCTATGGGAACAGAGAAGGACACGTTTTCTTTCTTTTGAGAGCAGCTGGAGAACTTGGAGCGTCCTGATGTCCCCTCCTGGCCCTGCCCGCTACCTCCTACCACTCGGAGCTTGTTTCCCCACTTGTCAAACGGGTGAAAGAATAAATTTGCTCGATCAGAAGTGATTCAAATTAAGCACTACTTTTCCTGCCGCAAACTGCTCTTTACACTTTGTGTCACTATTTTTTACAATTAAAAAAATGAAAACGTGGTCGTTTTAACCACCCAGGGCTCAAGACTTCCTTTTCAACCCCTTTCTAAATACGATGTTCACTGTGCTCTAAACCCAACGACAGCCCTGCCCTACCCTTGAGGATTTGGAGGATCTAAGAGAGGCACGAGGTCAAGTTTTGTCCCTGCTGGAAAAGAATGACCGGTTCCTTCCAGCCGACTACCCCGTTGGCAAAGTCTGTTCTGACTCCATTCATTCATTCAAAGCAGATACATAAGACATCTCTTTGCCGAGCACTGGGGATTTTCAAATTCGGGAAAAGTCGCTTGGCGCCTAACTTCATCCCGAAAATCGGGGAAGAATCCCCAAAAAAGCAACCGGGATTACCACTGAAGTCAGCTAAATTGAACAGAAACTAAATTTGAGAGACACGTGCGACAAGCCGCCATTTACGCCTGCGCAAAAGCCTGCTTTTTTTTTTCCTTCCCTACCCACCCGGTGAGCTCTGGTAGCGTAGTGGTCTGTATATATTTACAGCTTTGGAAACCCTGTTCAGGGTCCCTATGAGTCGGAACCGACTCCACGGTACTTAACAACCCACCCCGTAAACGCTGGGACTACAAATCCCGTCATGACGAGCGCCAGGATTGCCATGCTTCCGGGCTCTGGCTGAGAATCAAATGTGGGGTGTCTGAGGACTTGCCTGGTTGGTTGTTGAGCAGAAGGAAGGATGGAACTAGAGGGCAGAAACTTGGGGTGGGGGTGGAGGGCTGCTGGAGCTGGGTTTGGCGGTCCCGCGAGGGAAGGAATGGTAGTAGCTTTCTTGCCGCCAGGCTTGTTGGATGACCCAGATAAGGGACAAGTGGGTAATGAGCAAGGGCTGTAGGAGAGAGTTTGTTAATGCTCACCCCCTGCTTTTATGTTGTTTCTAGCAGCCCTGCGTAAGCCTTAAGGTGTGTGTGTTGGGGGGCGGGGGGAGGGGGATGTCAGAGCAGTACAAAGGGATCCCTGCTGCCTACCACATTGTTGGCCCTCGTGATGACAGATTTTATTTTTCTTTTTGCCCTTTCATAACTGATGGATTTAGGTGCTGAATTGAGACAAGTTCTTTGTTTTCCTGTTTCTTAAGAAGCTCTGGTAGCATAGTGGTTACTAATCGGGCTGCGAACCGCAAGGTCAGCAGTTCGAAACTACCAGCTGTTCCGCGGGAGAAAGATGAGGCTTTCTGCTCCCATAAAGATTTACAGCTTCGGAAACCCTGTACAAGGGTCACTATGACTCGGAACCGACTCCACGGCACATAACAACAACCACAAGCAACTGCGTGAGAATTGTCATTTCAAGCTTGTCTCACAACCATCCTGTGCATGGCAAATGATTTCAAATGATTCAAGCAGAAGTGCTCAGTACAAAAAAAACTTGGGAGCTGATACCCAACTGTGATCTGAGATGGCAGACAATTGGCTCTCAGTTTACAAAGGCCCTGGTGAAAATCGGATCATCCTACAGTGGTTAAAAGGACATCATTTTTCAAGCACAGTCCCCAAACACAAGCCAACTTCTTCACCCTGAGAATTAGCAGTTATACCTGTTAGACAACGCCAAAGTCAAAACCGACTATATGGATATTGCTTTTACTTTAAAACTTGACTTTAGAACTGCTTCTGTTTTTAACCCTATTTTACTGGTTTGAAAAAAAAACAAAACCTGAACCACAGGTAAGTTAAATGACATATCCAAGATCACACAGCGAACAGGCACCAGAATAGTTTGAAGCCTGGGCTGGCTGTTTGATTCATGAAAACCTAAATTTTATTTTTCGTCATCTTCAGACATTTCCCCTGTTAGGGCTAATGAGCACAGGGAAGGAATTGCATCAGCTCCTGCCTCCTGACACTCCAGAACAGAATGGAGGCTGTGCCACTGCAGAAATGACCTACTTTCCCACTGTGTTCCTGAGTTCTCTTTTAAAGATTCACCCACTGCTGGTGGCTTTGAGGACGGAGGAGCTGGGGATGGCTCCCTTGGCTTTGTGCATCCCTTCCCCTACTTCATCCACAAGGCCAAAGTCACACCCTTTCTGCTGTGGAAAATAACCAAGACAAGTCTTACTGTGCACTGGTGGGAAGTGAGCTAGAGCAGGGATTTTGTTCCAAAGCCTGTTTACTGTTTTGTCTTAGTTATCTAGTGCTGCTATAACAGAAATACCACAAGTGGAGGGCTTGTTGTTAAGTGCCATCAAGTCGGTTCCAATTCATAGCAAACCTGTATAAACCACCAACCTTGTGGTCAGCAGTCCAGTGCATATCCTATTGCACTATGCCAGGAAAGTAGATGGTTCCAACAAATAGAAATTTACTCGCTCACATTTAGAAGTCTGAATTCAAAGCACTGGCTCTGGAGAAAGATCTTTGTCTCCTTTCAGCACCTGTAAACCCAGCATTCCTTCAAGTTCTCCATGTGTCTTGGCATCTGTCCTTCTCTGCGTCTAGGAGCAGTGCAGGGACCCCAAGTTCGAAGGATGCACTTCACTCCTGGCTCTTCCTTCTTGGTAGTAGTAGGTCCCCCTGAGCTCTGCTTTCATATCTCAAAACAGATTAATTCAAGACTGATAACAACCCCATTCTGTAGATTGCATTATATTAGATCTCATCATGGGAAATTTTACTACCACTAAACTGCCAACTCATTGAGAATCCAGGTCCAGCCGAGCTGACACAAAACCTCAACTACCATACTGTTTCTTCAACAAACTGGGGTCTTCGCACCTGTTGCTCCTTCTGCCTGAAACGCTCTTCTGTGGATGTGTTCATTGCCTGTCTGACATTCATGACCAAATTATTTTAAATTGCTGTGTTTTCCACCCTCATCTAAGTTTCCTCCATGTCATGCTTCTTTTTTTTTTTTTTTACTCCTTAGAGTGTATATAACTAGCTCATGTACTCTGTGTTTTGTTTTCTTGTCATTTACATGAAGACAGGGACTTTTGTCTTTTCACTGCTTTAATTCCAAATACAACAGGAACGCAGCATTTGTTAAACTAACGACAGCCTTAGCTCCAGGCCAACTGGATCTGGCTGAGTCTGAGATGCCAGGTGGGCTCCACCTCAACTGAGATCCATCGGCTCTTCTTCCTTTGTCCCCACAAGTCCCAGCATTTGGGAACCATGGTCCTTCCCTAAATGAAGTTGGGCGGCAGTTTGGCACTGGGATGGCCAGGAATTTAGAAGCTGCTTAGTGATTGTGCCTAAGCCTGGGAGATGGGCCTATGCTGTTCCCATCTGACAGGTTTGAGAAGGTGCTGGAGGTTGAGAGCTCCAGTGTGGGGGGGGGGCATCTCAGAAAACATTTGTGACGTCAGCTTTCAGTCAAACCATAGGCAGGAGGATAAAGTGAAGAATAATACCAGAGAGGTACCACTCCATTGAACAATCAAGCATAGGACAGCGTTTGCCCAGGGATACAGCCCAGAAGGGATAGGAAACACAGAGAAGAAGTCATAAGAGTGCTATTACAATGTGGGGATTACAACCCATGTCACAAATCATAATGTGTGTAAACTGTTGAGTGGAAGACCAGTTTGCTTTATAAACGTTCACCTAAATTATAATAAAGATTTTAAAGGAAAACCAACATTTGTGAGCTTGAAGATAAAGACCCAGGATAGGCAGTTGGGACAGGAAGGAGAATACAAAGGTCCAGGGCTCTAGGGGAAACAAACTTCTTAAGACTTCTGTTATGTCTACAATCGTCTTCTGTGAGGTAGTACAAACAAGCCCCTTTGCCTTCCTTCTAAGTGTATATATATCTGATGGAGGCAGCCTCTATCCGCCTTGGAAAACTCCAAGTGGAAGGTCACTAAAATCCAGGCTCCTAGCACGCTTCACCTCCTCCACTGCCAATACCCATTGCAACCCCTCACTTTTCCTCCCATGGTGGCACCAGCATCCTCAGTCTTCCAGACTCTGCCCTGACCCCCTTGCAGTTTGTTCTCTACAAAGCCACAAGGATCTGGCTAAAATATTGCAGTGAGGGATGAATCCCTTTTCTATAGCCTTCTTCACCATGATTGGGTGGGGTTGTGCAAATGAAGTCCTTGTAACCCACCAAGAGATTTGGATACCTTGCTAATATGTAAATAAGGCCTATGGCACACTAGTGAGGATGAGCCCATGTAAATAAGGTGTATGGAACGCTAACAAGGGGATTGATCAGTTTTGTCCCAGAGGCCGACGGGCGATCTATCACCAAGAGCTGAGAGTGCAGTGCCTTCTTTTGACCTGGGATCCTTGTGCTGAGAACTTTCTAGAGCCAGGTTTTGTAACACCAGAGACTGCTCAAGATGGTGAGAAGCAGAACCAGTAGGCCAGCAGAAGGTGGGCGTGGTGGGCTTCCTAACCCAGAGGGAGAAAGCTGAGCACCTTTGGGCTGGAGGCTTGCTGGTGGAGTGGAGTACCTCTGGGTACTTATTGGTGGAGCTGAAGAGCTTTATACAACTTGCCTAAGGAGGACAGAGGCCAGGCTGAGGAGCTGAAGGCCAGAGAAAGGCCTGCTGTGCACACAGTTGAAGAAAGAACTGTATCCTGAATTGTAACCTATTACTACTTCCTTAATCTGGAGCTCTGGTAGTGTAGTGGTTAAAATCGGGCTGCTAACCTCAAGGTCAGCAGTTCAAAACAACTGTTTTGTGGGAGAAAGGTGAGGCTTTCTGCTCCCATACAAATTTACAGCTTTGGAAACCCTATACAGGGTCATTATGAGTCGGAACCAACTCCACAGCACATAATGCATTGGACTGCAAGGTCAGTTTGAACTGCAAGGTCAGCAGTTCAAATTCACCAGCCACTCCTCAAAAACCCTATGCAGGGTCGCTATGAGTCGGAACTTACTCAAGGGCACTTAATAACAATTTCCCCAATCAGCTCCATAACCGAGCTCAGCTTTCAGCCAAACCACAGGCAGGCCTATAAGGTAAACAATAACACCAGAGACGTACCACTCCATTGAGCAATCACGGATAGGGCAGCATTTGTGAGTTCTGGGTGGCCATTGCTATGAATTATTGACTAGTGTCAGAACTGGTTAAAAAAAAAAAATTTGCTTAGCCGTTGTCTTACATCTCATACATAGGAAGCCACTTTGGGCTAATGCTGATGGTGACTCTTTCCCCACATTGTGGAGTTAGAGGTCGGATGCCTCCACCATACCATCTTTACAAATAGAAAACATACCATGTTGTGCCTTAACTCAAAATCCTCTGAAACAGGTTCCCCTCACTCAGAATTAAGCCCCAAATTCTTGCCTTGCCATTCAACCTCCCCTACCACTCAGCGCTTCAAATCATGATGGTCCAGTCACGGTGGTCCTGAAGTTCCCTGGGAGAATCAGGTCCCCTCCCACCTCGATATCCAGCAGCTGGAGACATTCCCCTCAGAGAATGGTATACCATTCTCCTCACCTTCGACAGGACTCTGCTCAAATGTCATCTAAAATGGAATCACAACTGCAGCACAATTACTTTATATGGCTCTTCTCATGCTAGAAGCTGTCATTCCCATCAAATGACTAGATGTCCAGGGCCATCCAGACTGAGCTGACTCATTAACAACCCTGTATAGGGTTTCCAAGAAGCGACTAGTGTGTTTGAACCGCTGACCTTGTGGTTAAGCAGTCCAGTTCTTATCTTATAGCACCACACCAGCACTCTGACGACTGCTAGATTATGCAGCTATGGTGTCTGTGACCCATCAAGGGGGTAGGATGTTGTTGTTTATTGCTGTTGAGTTGGTTCTGACTCATGATGACACTGTATAGGGTTTCCGAGATATCAAATCTATGAGGACATGAAGGGTATATATGGTACTCACATGTGCTAGGATGATACAAACAAGGTGTACACAACTCTAATATGGGATTGGTCAGTTTTACTATCCCATTAGGCTTAAAATGGACTACGGGTGTGGTGTAGGATAAGTACTGGACTTTGAACCACAAGGTCAACAGTTCAAACCTGCAAACTGCTCTTCAGAAACCCTATACAGAGTTGCTATATGTGTCAGAACCCACTGGACAGCACCTAACGAGGCTTAAACTGAGCTGTCTCAGAAGAGGAAAGGGTGGGGGAGGGCAGAGGGAGAATCACACCACCTGCTAGAACCAGAAGTGAAGCAACAGATCCACATGCTGAACCTCCTCAATCCAGCAAAAAGAAAGTTGGCACACCAGAGATGGCAGAGAAGTGGCAGCAGCAGAACCAAGATCCCAAGACAGAGTAGGGGGCTGCCCATCCCACAGCACAAAAAAGCCAAATGCCTTCAGGCAGGAGGCTTGCTTAAGGAGTAGGGAGCTTCCATTTGTCTGGGTCACTAGGTGTGCCAACCTCCAGAAGATGTAAGTGACTTCAGCCTGAGGCTTACTGATGGACTTGAGTACCTTTTGGGCATTTAGTGGCAGAACTAAAAGAACTTTCTAACATTGTTTGAGCAGGGCAGAGGCCAAGTTGTTTGAGCTGAGAGAATGAAGAACAAAGAGGTGTGCCTGTGGACATGGCTGAGAAGGGGTCTCCTGACCCAAGAACTGTTTCCTGAGCATTCATCATCCTGAATTGTCACCTGTGAACTTCCCTTAATTGTGAGTATGGTCTGTGAGTTTCCCGAGGACGTTGCTATGAATGCTGGGATTCAGCAGAGAAGTACAGGGTGCTGGTGGAGGGATGACTGGTGTCCTTAGTTGCTAAAGGAGGGGGAAGGCTGGAGGCACGTCTGACCTCTGTTTCACAGAAATCGGATCAGCCTAGGGCTGATGAGTTTTCATTCTTCTTCCCGCTTGTGTAGTCTGAGGAAGACACACCCTGCCACCACACCATTTTTATACCTTTATCCCATTCTTCTTTGCAGTCACCACCCAAAATAGTCTCCCTTTTCTGTTTGTGCCTGTTTCCTCCATGGAAGGCAGGAATTGCCTTGTCATGACCCTAGCACACAGCCGATTTCACAAGCAAATACTGAATGAACAAAAGAGCATCCTAGGTCTAGTGAAAATGGGCTTGTGAAGAATTGAACCTAAGGACCCACAGTAGAGGAGCTGTCAGGGGCCAAGGGGAAATAGGTTTTGAGGAGAGACAGGTCAGCAGGAAGGGGATGCTCCTGTGCCCCGCTCCCTCATGCAGGCTATGGCTACGCAAGCTAACTTACGAGGATTTAGGTTAGAGAAAGCAAAGACGGCAAACCAACCACACAGCTCGGCACTAAATCAAGTTCTTTACTTCCCAAAAGTGATGACTAAGGGGAAGGAGAGAAGGGTGGGAGAAGAAGGAAAACAAGAGTCAGAGACAGGGAGGAGGTGGAGAGAGAGGGGACAGTAAATCACTGGTCTATCAAGTGCTCAAGGTAAAAAAGAGTCCTGGAGAATCGTCCACGGCTGCGGCTGCGGGAAGCATTTCGGTTTCCTTCTGTGTATAAGTCCTCGGGGGAAAAGGCTGCCGCCGCTGCCGCTACATTAAATAGTTATATACATCGCAGAGTCCGAGGCCATGGGCAGACGAGGGTGGGGGTCATTTCACCAGGGGTCGTGTTTTATCATCATCACCACACTGGTGAGCTTTGTACTTTTTCACTTCTGCCATGTACTTGGCCCATGCGTCACCTTTACTTGTTAATACCTGTATAGGAAAGGAGAAAAGGGGTACAAAAGGATTAGGAATGGGATGCCAGGGAGGCTATGAACTGGAATCAAGACTGTCCTGATACAGCTGGTCCCCAGTATTATTCAGAAGGGCCTGGTTTGAGGTCAAATAGAGAGTCACGTTATGTGGGGACCTTGTTTGGAGCCCTCCACCCTGCCACCAGGCACATCCATACAGGGCTGGACACCACAGGGCATCACATGGCAAGGAGAGGGCTCAACAGCTCGAGTTGAGCCTAGAAGGGAAAGACAACGCCAGCAGCGCCCACGGCTCACCTCATCCTCCGTCTTCTGCTTCTTGGCTACTATTCCCGTCTTGAGGGCTAGCTTGTTTCCGCCTCTGCGCTTGCCCACCTGGGTGAAGGGACAGAAGACTGCAACGGTTACAGGAGCTGGGGCCCGCCCTGGCGGCGCTGAGGCCCACTACACCTTCCTAGCCCGGCCTGGCGGCCCGTCCCGACGCCGCGCCCAGCTCCGCCAGCCGGCCGACCTGCGCAGCAATCAGAGAGGAGCACACGCAACTCTTTAGCGCCTGCTCTGGGCCCACAATGCCCAGGCAGTGCTGGGCCCCCAGGATGCCCTCCCAGGGAGCAAGAAGAGCACCCGCCTTGGTGGGGATGGGCTCTGTCTTTACCCTCCATGCCAAGGCAACAGCACCCTTAATTGAGCACTTACTGTACACTAAGCCCTGTGCCAAGTTCTTTGGCTGTATCACTTCGTTTCGCTTTCAGTTACCCTGAGATGAAAGTTATAACTGTCCCCATTTTACAGATCAGAAAAGCCTTTGAGGAGCGGCCCATAGCCTGGGTCATGCTGGCAGCAAAACCATGGAGTTGAATTCAAAGCAAAGTGGGTCGAAGACACAGAGCAGCATTCTCAACCACCAAGCCACACTATTCTGCCCTGCATCTAACTTGGACTGGCCCCTTTGAAAGTACTCCTGTAACAGCTCTTTGATGAACAAATGACAGTGACAACTGCTACTCCTATTCATGGAGGGGCACCCAGCCCCCACCTGCACTTCTCACAGCAACCCAGGTCCAAACACTTACCCCTGTCTCAAACAAGTCTTACCCTAGACTTCCACCATGGTTCTTCAGAGTTTCCCTAAGGGCTCCAGCAGGCTTTACAGGCATCAGTCCAACTCCACAAGGCATTATCACGTGACCTGAATGGGTGGGACTACTCTCATGCCCGTTTTTTAACAGATGAAGAAACAGGCTCAGAGGTTAGCCCACTTGCCCAAATCACAGCTGATCAAGGACCTCACTCCTAATGTAGTATTCTCAAATTAACACATTTGACTCCACATCACAAGGGCTTGATCCCAACACCTGAGACAAAGTTCAAAACTGACAATAAATCCAGATCCCAATATTTTGTTGTTAAGTGCAGTAGAGTCGATTCTGAGTCATAGCAATCCTGTATAGGGTTTCCAAAAAGCGACTGGTGAGTTTGAACCACTGACCTCATGGTTCAAACCGACCTTGCAAGTCCTGTGCTCATAGCTCAAAGTATTTTTTATTTGGCCATTTGGGCATGACTGACATTTGGGGCTGGATCATTCTTTGTTGTGATAATGACTAGAAGAACACCCACTCTCAATTCTGACAGCCAACAGAGTCTCTTGATTTTGCCAAATGTCCACAGAGCACAGGGGGGAAATCATCTCTGGATAAAAATCACTGCCTTAGCCCTTCTTTCCGGCTATAAGCCAAAGCCCCATGCCAGTCACCTGTTTCTGGGATTACCTCACGAAACCCTCGAAAGATACCATGATCTCCATGTTTGTAAATACGGAAAATGAGACTAGGCCAGCCTAGATGCTCCAGGAAAGCGAGGATATATCTGAACTTGGCACTATCCAGGGCCTAGCACAAGGCCAGCACAAGGTAAAGAGCTCAGTAAATGTACACGAAACAAATGAGGCTTGGAAAAGTTAAGCAATTTCCCCAAAGTTACACAGTAAGTGATCTGAGTCTCTTAAGCCACACTGCTCACACTCCAGAACTTAAATATGTTTCCTTCCCTATGGAAGGAGTTAGTACCCAACGGACAAAGTCTGGGTACCAATTCAACAGGAGTCCTGGTATCCCGATCCCTGGAGTTCTGTTCCCATCGCAATTCTCTGGCTCCCAGTTTGCACGGATCCTAGCCCCTCTCCTAGACCTCTCACGTCGGGAATCCAGGTTCCACCTCCTCAAAAGTTGGTCCGGAAGCCCCCGGGCCCCTCATGAGGGCAGGAGACGGACCTTAATCCCGATCCCCTTTCTCGGGCTCAGATTCTCCCTGCCAGGGCAGGCCCTGGCGCCCGCCCCCACCCCCGCGGCTCCTTACGAAGCTGAGTGTGGGACCCGGGCCGCCCTTCCTCTTCGGATCCCCGGGGCCCGCGGCGGCGGCCGGCTGGTCGGGTCGCGGCGGGCCCGGGGGCGGCTCCTCCTGTCGCTGCCGCTGCTCCTCCTCCATCTTCCGCTTGAATAGCTCCAGGAAGCTGCCGTCGTTGGCGAACAAATTCACGCCGCCCGACACCGGGCTCGAACCTGCGCCCGACACCTCCTCGTCCCCGCTCTCAGGCGACGTCCCAGGCCCGGACTCTGCCCATCGACTCCCGCCGCCGCCGCCGCCACCCGCAGGGCCCGGCGTCTCCCGGCCCGGAGGCTCCGCCCGTCTCCCTCGGGCAGCCATTTTGTCGCCAGGTGCCGCGCAAAGGACTCCGGGAAGGCCACTACAGCCCCACGCTTGGCGCCCTACTTGCCTCGTCCCGGGCAATGCATGCCGGGAAGAGCGGTCTAGCCGTCAGGCGTCAGCCTTAGGGGCGGGGCGATGAGGACTAAAACGCAGGAGGGCGGGACGGAGAGTCTGTACCCAGCCCCGCGGATTTTTCAGACTCAGTGAGCCTTGAGATCGCCTTATGTGTACCTGGGGAAAAGGGACCATAGTTAGATACTAGTACCGTAGCTAACTCTAGAGCAGGGTACCGGTTGGGACAGGGAGCCCAGTAGCTTTTCTGAGACTGAGTATCCGAGGGAGAAATCTGTGAGGGAAGTGTCTGGAACTGTGTACTTAAGCGACTCCTCAGAGCTTTGATCCTAATGAGGTGTAAAGGGTATGACTGGGCCCAAATGAGGGGTGTATCTCTGGTCGGGTACTTGTCTCTGAGATGGGGGAGCAAATGATTCCGTCTGAGAATTAGGGGTATTTCCTGGGTTGGAGTTCAGGTTCACTCAAATGAAACTGGAGATGTATTCTTAGGCTGGAGTCCCCATAAGAAACCCTGCTGGTATAGTGGTTGAGCTTCCGCTGCTAAGCAAAGGGTTAACAGTTCGAACCCACCAGCTACTCTGGTAGAAAGTAAAGATGTGTCAGCTTGCGTAAAGAATTATGGCCTTGGAAACTCTAGGGAAGTTCTTTGCCTTGTAGAGTCTCTATGAGTTGGACCCACTCCATGGCACTTAACAACAACAAAGATAGTAGGAGTCTCCGCCAAACAGCTTGTATTTCAGCTCAGGGCAGAGATTCAGAGTTTCCTTGGAGTCTCCTCCTCAAACAGAAAGCAAAGTACCAAGAGGTTTTTGGAAATACAGCTCCTTCTAGGACAAGGAGCACAGTTACAGGTATGATCTGTTTTGCCATCCAAGGGGTCAAGGGTCTGTGGAGCTTTCCCACACTGGAGTAATTTTCTCTGGAACCCACCCGCCCTGAGTCCTGATTGTGTAGTCTGTTACACTTGGGCTTCAACCCCGCAAAGCCAGTAGTTCGAATCTACTAGCCTGCATTGGAGGGAAAAGAGGAGGCTTTCTGCTCCCCAAAAGATTTGTTGTTGTTGTTGTTATGTGCCATCGAGTCGGTAGCAACCCATAGTGACCTTATGCACAGCAGAGTGAAACACTACCTGGTCCATCGATGCTGCGCGTGACCAATCCATCTCATTGGGGGTCTTCCTCTTTTTCTTTGACCCTTCACCTTACCAAACATGATATCCTTCTCCGGTGACTGGTGCCTCCTGACAATATAGATTTACAGCCTCATAAATACTATAGGGAGTCCTGGTGTGACGTTGCGGGTTAATGCGCTGGACTGCGATGTCGGTTTAAAACGCAAAGTTGGTGGTTCAAGTTCACCAGCCGCTCCGCAGAAACTCTATACAGAGGCACTAAGAGTTAGACCAACTCGACGGCACTTAACAACAAAATTCTATAGGGACTCTGCTAGCGTAGTGGTTACGAGTCAGACTGCTAACCTCAAGATTAGCAGTTCCAAACTACCAGCCACTCAGAGAGCGAAAGATGAGGCTTTCTACTCCCGTAAAGATTTATTTACAGCCTTGGAAACCCTATGCAGGGTTGCTATAAATCGGAACTAAATCCAAGGTACACCACCACTAAAGTGAATGGAGTCTTGGTGTGGCACTGTGGGATGATGCGCTGGACTGCAAGGTCAGTTTGAACCGCAAGGTCGGCAGTTCAAGTTCACCAGCCCCTCCTCGGAAACCCCACACAGGTCGCTAAATGAATCGGAACCAACTCGACAGCAATTAACAACAACAAACCCTATGTAGGGTTTGCTATGAATCTGAACCAACAAACCAACACAAAACAACAACCCACCTACGTGCCCTGGTGGTGCTGTGGGTAGACCTTGGGCTGCTAACGACAAAGTGGGTGGTTCACCAGCTGCTCTGCAGGAAAAATACGAAGCTGCCTGCTCATGTGAAGATTGAATCTCAGAAACACTATATAGATTTGGCCCGATGATCTGTCTCCACACAACGAATACATCTATGACTGGAGCCCTGGTGATGTAGTGGGTTAGGCGTTGCGCTGCTAACAAGGTCAGCAGTTCGAGTTCACCAGCTAAGGGTTTCTGCTCCCGTAAAGTTAGTTACAGCTTCGGAAACCCTATACTGGATGAATGTAAGTCGGAACCAAGTCGACACACCACCACCACCACCAAGACTGGTTTGCGAAGCAGCTTACAGTCAATTGGATAACAAAGGAGTCGAACCAGAGGCTACGGGGTAAATAATCGACGCGAAGTTGAGCCTATGGAGACTAGCCAGGGCGGAGCTTAACACTAACTTCACCAAGTGGGCGTGGACCCGGTGTTTGGCCGGTTGCTAAGGAAAGGTTGGCGCTACCGGAAAATGAGAGTGATTGGTGAAAGTAAGAAAAAAATATAGCCAATGAAAGGAGTGTTGCAAGACTTCGAATCCAATCAGAGAAGGGGAGTAGCCTGGGACGTCTCAGTATGTTAATTAAGTAGGGGGAGTCATTAGAACACTATAGACAAGAAGTCGACCATGTGAGCCCTGGAAGTGAAAGACATTGGAGTTGTCTTCTATTAGCTCCTAACAGTCGAGGGAGTTATTTAAAGTGTCCAGCCTGGATGGGAATGTGATAAGGAATTTACCCCGTCGGTGCTTTGCATGGTGCGCTCCGCTTGTTCACGTGAGCCGGTTCCAAGATGGCGGCAGGGGTGGCTGGGTGGGGGGTTGAGGCAGAGGAGTTCGAGGATGCGCCTGATGTGGAACCGCTGGAGCCTACGCTTAGCAACATCATCGAGCAGCGCAGCCTTAAGTGGATCTTCGTCGGGGGCAAGGGTGGCGTGGGCAAGACAACCTGCAGGTAAGGATGCTGCGGCGGGGGACCGAGAAGGCGGGTGGGATGTACCACTGGACGAAGGGGAGGTCAGAGACAAGCTTTCCCATCCAGAGCCAGGCGAGGCGGTTGAGCAGGGGTCTTCCGGGTTTTATTCTCCGGAAGTTACCTGGAGCGAATGGAAGATTCCTCCTGAACGCTGCCCCGCGTTCTCTGAATGGGACCTCCCCGTTAGGGTTCAAGAGCCCAAACCACATTGAGCTCAGCTCACGAAGTGGGCAGGCCAGGAGAAGGACACTAAGGTGTCTCAATCAACTGGAACGTATCAGAGTGAACCCAGAGTAGGGGAAGGGCCACTAGGGTAGATGATCTTAGATAAACCTTGCCATTTATAACCCACCACGAGGACTGGAGGGTGTGGAGAGAGGGGAGGGGACACATGATCAGATTGGCCCAGTCAGCTGGATCGAACCAAACTCAACTCAGAGGATGGAGAGAGATCACACAAGTTTTGTTGAACAAGTGGGTTGAACTATCTTGAGCAAGGAAGAACCCTTTAGCTTAGATTTGAGGGAGGGAGCATCGAGTTGTACTGTGTGATTGTACAGCAGGCGCCAGGCTAGACCAACGCAGTTTGTTGAACTTTACCACTGTACCCAGCTAAGGGGATCAGTAGCAGAGATATGAGTGAGCTGGTCCTCCTGCTGGAATTGAGGCTTGATCCCACTGGTATGGATACTGTCTCTTCAAGAGCCTGTTGATCCCAGTACCTCACTCTTAGGGCCCTTGTAGATCTTGGACAGGGAACCTCACACCCCACCTTTTGGCCTTTTCCTTACCTAGCTGCAGCCTGGCAGTCCAGCTATCCAAGGGGCGGGAGAGTGTTCTGATCATCTCTACAGACCCAGCCCACAACATCTCAGATGCTTTTGACCAGAAGTTCTCCAAGGTACCCACCAAGGTCAAAGGCTATGACAATCTCTTCGCCATGGTGAGTAGAGCAGGGCTCAGCAACCCAATTGTGGCAAAGGCCCATCAGGTTCCTTCTGTGAACACTCAGCCAACATCCATTGCCTTGTCCTTCCCATTCTACATCCTATGTCTTTCAGAATCTACCATTTCCTCAGTATACTCATGGGGGAGGAATGAGGAATCTCTAAGGAGCAGAAAGGGAGAGTGAGTGGCCAGAACTTAGTGAGCAAGGGGAGGGGAAGGAGAAGAGATTGGAGAGGCCAACCAGGGCCAGTTAGTATAGGACCTGGCAGGTTATGGTGAGCAATTTGACTATGATTCCAGATTTGAAGTCATTTATTTTAAGAGGAGCAGTGTCATGAACAGATTCATGTTTTGAAATGTTCCCACTGACGATCCTGTGGCTATTTGAGTGAGAAGACAATGCCAGCCACCAGGCAAAAGACAGTAACCCAGACTAGAACGGTGGGCAGAGTTTAGGGGAAGTTGTTATCTTTGAGATGTATTTTGGAATGAAAGCAAAGCTTTTTGATTGTGATGAGTGAGAAAAAGAGATTTATACTCTCTTAGTTGTCTCCTGAGCAAGTGGGATGAGAAAGACTAGGAGAAGAGCAGGTTTAGAAAGGACAGATCTGACCGAGATGCATGTAAGGTGCCCACTGGACATCCAAGTGGAGACATCGTGACAGTGACTTAGTTAAGTATCCTAAGGGAAGTATTTAAAGCCATAGGGATGTGAGAGAACAAAAAGGCCCAGAAAGTAGCCTGGGGCACATCAGCATTGAGGGTCCAGCCGAGTAGCAGGAGGAGCCAAGATGGAGCTACCTCAAAGGAAAGCCAGAGAGGAGAGTCCTGAGCACCCGGAAAAGAAGAGTCTAGCCGGAAGCAGTGGTCTACTCTCACAGACATGTTGGTTTGCGACAGATGCCCCCAAAGGGAGTAGACACAGTGGAAGACGTGTTGGCCTGACAGGAGTTGGGGAATGGGACCACAGTTGGAGGGAGATGTGGGGTAAGGAGGGCTTTTGTAAGGATGGAGATGGTGGAGCAAGTTTGTTGGCCGATGGCATGACAGGGATGGGCAGTGATACTGTAGGAGGGAAGGAGGGTTCCATCCAGCACATGGATCTGGGACCTGGGTCCGGAGCCCAGACGGGAGTAGTGGGAACTGAGATATTTCAGGTATGGGAGGCTTGCAATGAGGGTGTTGGCAGACAATCCTTCACTTTTCTCACTGAACCCCGAGATGAGGGCCTCCGCAGAGAGTGGGAGAGTTAGGGTGAGAGTTTTGCAGACTACAGAAGGGGAGGCAGCCTGGAATGCCTGGGCTGGATAAGGACGCAGGCCGGGAAGACCACCAATAGTGAGAGTGAGGCAGCAGTGAAGACACAAGATGGCCTAGGGAGATTTAGAATAAGTGGAGGAGGACAGAGGGCTGGGTGTGACCAATGAGGTGACCCAGTGATAGGAATAATCTACCAAGGATGACTGTGATGGGTACGGGGCTAGACTGATGGGCTTACAAGCTCCCTGGAGGGGAGTGCCCTTTGAGGCCAGTGAGTTGGGGATTTCGCCGTGGTACACATGACAGAGGAGGTGGCCCAGGAGGAGGAAGAAGGTCTTGAGTCCAGGACTGGTCAGGCACTCCGTGAGATGGTCATCCCTTCAAGGAGTCTATATACATAAGGAACCATTGTGTATATGGACCACAACAAACAAGCTGGAGAGGCAGACAGTTAGTGTGATAAGTAAGTCCTATGGAGTGTGAGAAAAGACTCAATGCGGAGAACAAAAGGTGGCGTCGGGGACCAGGGGAGATGCCTGTTAGACCAGTGACTTCCCTTCAGGGCACTGACCACTTTTGGGGATTTCCCACAGTTTGTGTGATGGTTTTGGCCATATTTGTGTCTGTGGGAGACCCTGTGAGTCTGTAAGGGAGGGCAGGGGCCATACCAGGCCCTACGGTTGAAGCACTCTGTTTCTCCGTCTGTCTCTCACACTGGTTGGAGCATCCCTGCTATAGCAGCAGCCTGAGTCTTGTCCCTTCGGCCCCCAGGAGATTGACCCCAGCCTTGGCGTGGCGGAGCTGCCCGATGAGTTCTTTGAGGAGGACAACATGCTGAGCATGGGCAAGAAGATGATGCAGGAAGCCATGAGTGCCTTCCCGGGGATCGACGAGGCCATGAGCTATGCTGAGGTCATGAGGTCAGGCCCAGCCTGCATGCGAGGTGGGGCACTGTGGGGCTGGGCACAGAAAGTGGTGGCACAGGCTTGACCCCCATCTCCCCACAGGTTGGTGAAGGGCATGAACTTCTCGGTGGTGGTGTTTGACACAGCACCCACGGGTCACACGCTGAGGCTACTCAACTTCCCCACCATCGTCGAGAGGGGCCTGGGCCGCCTCATGCAGATCAAGAACCAGATCAGCCCTTTCATCTCACAGGCAGGCGGGGCCTGGGCCATCCAGATTCCCCTGAGGCAGAGGGAACCCCCACATCTCCAGATGTGCAGTAACTGAGATGCTTTCCCTCACCCCCCTCAGACAGCGCTTCTCAGATTGGTCTTCATTGGGTGGGGGAGCCGTCTCATGACGCGACAGGATTCAGAGTCCCTAACCACTTGGCCCACTAAGTGACCCAGACTGAACTTGAGACCACAAATTCTGGAGCCGGGCCGTCCAGGTTCAGATCCTCTGCATTCGTGCGCTGTGTGACCCTGAGCCGGTCATTATGCCTCTCTGGGTGTCACCTTACCTGTCATATGAAGATCCTGAGAATGCACTGATGGGTCCTTATTGCAACCCTCTTCTGTGGAGTGTGGGCCCCTGCTGAGGGGACTTGGGCCTCAGGCAGTAACACTTACTGAGCGCTTACTGTATACTAAGCATCTTACATGTGTCCACTCTCCTAGCAGGGCACTGCTAGGAGATGAGGTCTACAGGTGGGGAAATGGGCCCTCAGGAGATCAAGCCCCTGGACCGAGGCCCCCCAGAAATGGCAGAGTAGAGCAGGGCCCATGCTTTCAATTACTGCCAGGTGTCATGAGGCATCACCCAAGTGTTTAGCAGCCCTCACCCCACCCCTCCCTCATCCAGTGTGTAATAGTCCCCAGGTAAGCCATGAGTCTCCTACCCTACCCCCCACAGATGTGCAACATGCTGGGCCTGGGGGACATGAATGCAGACCAGCTGGCCTCCAAGCTGGAGGAGACACTGCCTGTCATCCGCTCTGTCAGCGAGCAGTTCAAGGACCCTGTAAGCTGCACCCCAGGTGGGCAGTAAGGGGCAGGTCGGGAAGTAGAGCCAGACCCTGACCCTCACTGTCCTCTCTCCTGCTTTGCAGGAACAGACCACCTTTATCTGTGTGTGCATCGCCGAGTTCCTGTCCCTGTACGAGACAGAGAGACTGATTCAAGAGTTGGCCAAGTGCAAGATTGACACACACAACATCATTGTCAACCAGCTGGTCTTTCCTGACCCCGAGAAGCCCTGCAAGATGTGTGAGGCCCGCCACAAGATCCAGGCCAAGTACCTGGACCAGGTGCGCCCTTGCCCCCAGCACAGACCTCAGCCCTCTCACCTCTGACCCAGGGGGGAGGGGGAAGGACTGGCCCTGCATAGCCAAGGCTCTTCTGACCCATCACTGTGTTCTCTGACCTTTTACTTCATCCTCTGACCCTTTGTCTCAATCCTGAGACCATCACCCTTCACCCCAACTTGGACCTTTTGCCCTAATTCTGGCCCTGGAGGACTTGCTAGGCCTGGTCTGTGTACCTCTGACCCTAAGAGGCAGGATGTCCAGCCCAATGGGCCCTGCCCCGAATTTTCTCCCTTACCCTGGGGAGCCCTCAGACATCCGGCCCCTGACTGCTGCTTTCTGCCCAGCACAGATGGAGGACCTGTATGAAGACTTCCACATTGTGAAGCTGCCACTGTTGCCCCACGAGGTGCGAGGGGCGGACAAGGTCAACACTTTCTCAGCCCTCCTCCTTGAACCCTATAAACCCCCCAGCACCCAGTAGCATTGCTGCCTGTCCCAGCTGCTGACATTTCACGCCCACCCTCCAACTTCACCCTAGGGCAGAGTTTGCACAAAATACCCCCCTATGGTGCAGGGGGGAGCCACTGAGGGGAGGAACAGAGGTGGGGAAGGGCCCTGTTCCCCCTGGTGGGGCTGAGGGGCTGCAACTGACCCCCACCTTTCCCCACCTCTTGCTCCTCAATAAAAAGATCTTTAACTGCTTTGGGTGTTTATGTGGGAATCTGGGAATGGTGGGTAAGGCACCTTCATAAGTGAGGGGGCTTTCAAAAGTTCATGGAAAAATAGGATGAAAAGAAAAGAATTTTTCCACAAACGTTGACACCCCCTCATACAGTTGCACACACTGCACTGCACCAGTGGATTCACAGCAGAGACTTAGACATGTATGTATAGCCATGTGGACAGGAGGGTATTGGGTAAGAGATGTGGGGGTGTTTCTGCCAAGGCTGTGAGGCCTGGGGTGGGAAGGGAAATCCGCCTATTTCCATGAAGACTCAGAGCGTGGGAACCAGGTGCCCCATGAGTAGGCCCCTGGCTAGTAGGGAGCGGATTAGGCCTGCAGTGGGCCCAAGGCTGCCTGTTGTTTGGATTGGGAATTAATGGGCGCCCTGGGCAGAGATTGGGCCTGCCAAACTGGGGATTAACAGTCTCCACCCACCCCAATTCCTACCACTCTGGGTAGCATTGCCTCTCCCACACAGACTGCAGCTGGGGTACTGACTGGGGGCAGGTTAACATAGGCCTCAAGCTATGGCCCCTGCTGTTCCATTCAGCATCCAGAACTTTCTTATTTGAGTGGCTAAAGCATGCTTCCTGCCATCTGAGCTTTGGGACCTTCACTAAAAGATTAAGAGCCATATGACAGAGCCATGGCACATGTCCCCAAGACAATCCATGCACTGGAAGGCTTTTGTCCTGCACTCCAGCCGTCTTCCACTTGCGTTGTTAAGTGCAGGTGATTTAGTTCCGACTCAGCATTCCCATATAGGGTTCTGAGGAACTGCTGATGAATTTGAACAGCCAACCTTATGATCCTGTGTGCATCCTACAGTGCCACACCAGGACTCCCTGCCACTGCCTGGGGAACCCCATTTTCCCTACTTGAGAAACCCAGGACTGGGAATGACCTTGGACAGTTCTAATTCCAAGCTGAAGCTAGTTGGGGGGGAGGAGGGACCAAAGCGGGTGTTTAAGGACATATGAGTCAGGAGGTAATGTTGAGACGTGCCAGGGTGTGTGTGCAAGGGGAACCCAGCCACGAGCCTAGACGTGTTCCCTCTACACTGCTTGCGTGCTGGGTGTGCGCAAGCAGGTGTGGCATTTTGGGTGGCTTGCATAAACAGTGATGCAGCATAGTGGCAAAGACCCCCCAAGGACAAAGTGTCTGGATTCAAATTCTAGCTGTGTGTGTCCTCAGCCTCGGTTTCCCTACTTGGCCACACCATGTTCATAGGCCTGCTTGTGAGAATTCAGTGAGATGGTGGCACGTATTCACCAACAAGTATTTGTTATTCTTCATTGTTAAAACGGTTAAGTATGTATGCTAGCTTGGGTCCAACAGTCAGTGGGGACACGTTTGCGCTGGGGGAGGGATAATGAGACGAGGGCTAGCTCAGTAAATGTGAAGACACAGTAGGAAGCAGGGGCTGTTGGTTGGGAAAGAGCCTGTCAGCACAAAGCTGACCCCCTTCCCCAGGTCTGGCAGCTGGCTGCCCAGTCCAGCACTACCTGCTTGCTCCCTTTTATGGTCCATCCAGCAGCTGGACAGCGGAGGCATGAGGCTCAAAGTGGAGGTGGCCAGCCTGGGCCAGTTTCTAATTACCCCGGGTGGGGCCGACATCTGCCAGGATAGGAACGCAGCGTCCTGGACTGCTGGGTCCCGGGTGGAGGTGCTCAGACTTCTGCAATGGGTGGACACCAGGGGAACAGGAACACTCATTCCAGGGTATCCCTCCCTGGAGCAGAGTTGGACCCCTGAACTCCTGCTCCCCCTCACACAGGTTTGTACACTGGGGTAGATAAAGGTGGGGTACTGTGTGTGCCAGGCTGGAAATGCCTCCTTTATGTGCATAGGAGGAACAAGTGTTCCATATCCATGTAGAATGAGGGGATCAGATTTTGGATTCCCCAGCTTGTGTGTTCATGACAATAGAATATTTCAGAACTACGAATGCAGACAGGGTCATTGGAAGTCTCACGTATTGATACGCACACAGGTGAGTTTTGTGATAGGGGGCTTACTGGGTATGATTCTATCTAGACATGACCTCTCTGTGAATATGGTCCAGGGAATCAGTATGACTCTGGGACTGAATGCCACTGTGTTGAGAGAAAGTGTCACTACACCTGGTGTCAGGGTTCTGTGGCAATCAGGAAGCAGTGCACGTGACCTCTCAGTGTGATGATGGATGGCTATGTTGAGGGGAGGTGTTCTGGTGTCTGAGTGTGTAATGTACTTGGCTGGTTGTGTGACCTTGTGTGTGTCTTTGTGACAGAGTGATCTGGAGGAAACGCAAGGCCCCTCCCTTTGTCCCCACCTGTGTTCTCCTGCATATTGTTTGGAGACTGTCAGTATGCCTGAGAACTGGAGATGTTAGGATACTTCTGTATGTTGGGGAGAGGGGGAGAGCCGCGTGTCTGGTGTGTCATGTGTGCCCCTAGAAGTCTGTGACGGTGTGTACTACCTGTTGGATCACTGTGGTTGTGTAAGGCTGGGGTGAGAGAAGCTGAGTGTGGTTGGGTTAATTGTGCATCTTTGTGACAGTGTAGGATATGACAGGTGACTGGAGTGACCCACAGACAGGAGTGACTCTGGGACTGGGAAGTAGAGGATCCCTGCCCCTCCACCAGTTCCAAGTTCCCCAGCCATGACAGTCAGCAGAGTGACTCAGAAGGCAACGGAGGCAAGGGTGACCTCTCCCCCTGCCCCAGGTCACAAACTGACCTGCTTCTGACTTCTCCAGTTTCCAGGCTGCAGTTGAAAGGGGCGGGCCAGGGAGGGGCCGTCCCCGCCCACTCTCCAGCCCCCTCCAGCTTAGGGTCTGACTTCAGACCCACCCAGCACGGAAGCTACCCGCCCATCCAGTCACTACCACCACCACCCCCCACCACCCACCCCCGCGTGTCCCTGCACTCTCCACCTTCAACACTGGTAAGAAGGGGCGAGGGAAATGTGGGCACCCTGGGAACAGATGGAGTTCCCCAAATGGAGAGTGGAGGGCTTGGAAGGCTAGTGGGAAGCAGAGAGGAAAGATCTAGGTAGATCGGAGAGGAGAGGAGGGGCAGCGTCAGGCGTGTGCAGTGGTGGTGTAACTGGCCGTGGAACGGCTAATGCAGGAGTGGGGTCCAGCTGCATCAGGGGGACTGGGGACCAAGGGTTAGGACTGGGAGATGGAAGAGTGGAGCCAACCACAGGGCCAGAGGTCGGGGCTAAGGAAAGAGACTTGTGAGGAAGGGTCGGAACCCTGATTCTAAAATCTGAGACGCTGAGGGCGCAGAATGAGCAAGGTTGTAGAAGGCGTCCTGGAGGGTCAGGGAGGACTCCTCTGCTGCTGACCGCGTGGATTCTAGGGGATAGGGGAGGGAACGGTCTTAGGTTGGGCGATTCAGGGAGGCGGCAGGGAGAAGTAGGCGCCAGGCTCTGCGACTCGGAGTCCAGGAGAAGGGGCGACCTGCGAAGAGAGGACAGGGTTTGAGGCGGGCCTGAGCCGGACTGGGAGGAAAAGGGAATCTGTACCGCAAGGAGAGGACGCCGCGCTCAATCGCCTCACACCTCCGCAGCCCCCCATTCGTCCGTCCACAGTCCCGAGGTCGGCCCGACACGACGATGACCGTCACATACACAGCGCGTGTTGCCAACACGCGCTTCGGCGGCTTCTCGCAGCTCCTGCTGCTATGGCGGGGGAGCATCTACAAGTTGCTGTGGCGGGAGTTGCTCTTCTTCCTCGGACTCTACATGACGCTGAGCATCGCCTACCGGTGAGATCGGGTCCCTGGAGTGGCCAAGGGGGTGCTGCCAAAAGAAAGACCTCCCTCTGAGGAAGGTACCCTCCTCTGATCTCACGCCCCCCATCTCCTAGCTTCGTGTTGAGTGAAGACCAGAAGCGTTACTTTGAGAAACTCGTCATTTACTGTGACCAGTACGCCAGCCTCATCCCTGTCTCCTTCGTTCTCGGTGAGGTCCTGCCTTTTCCCCGCCCCATAACCCTGAGAGTCATTTCCATTTAAACCTTTGTAGATCCTATTCCTGCCTCTCTGAGACACCCCTCAAATCTAACCCCCACAACTCTTCCCACTTCTGGATCCTGAGACCTTGGATGTCACCTGGTCACATGTACCCATGAGAGCTCCCCACTCTAGTTCACTCAGGGACTCTCATGTATAGACAGGAGACTAGTAGTGTCCCCCACATGTCCTGGGCCCCTCTCAAATGATCCATATGACTCCATCCTCTCAATCCCAGTCAGGCAGACATTCCTCTGACATGTCTTGGTCCCTAATGACTTCTGCAATCTCAGACTTCAACCCAAACTGTCCTGGAACTCCCTGACGTTTCTTGCTGATGTTAGGGGCTGTCAGGTTGATTGGGACTCAGTAATTCTATAGGGCAGGATAGAACTGCTCCACAGAGTCTCCTAGGCTGTAATCTTCACAGGAGCACATCCTGTATCTAAACCCCTTGTGTATCCGGCTCAGAGACAAGCCTGATGTACATCCCTACAAACTGGGCCCCTCTCCCCATGTTCTGATCTCTATGCCCCCAGCTGAGTCAGGTACTCCCTGTGGATGGGGTGACAACTTTTCCATCTGTCCATTTGTCTCCACTCCCACATTGGGACTTCAATCCCCTAACCCAAATGATTCCAAAGTAGCCAGGGTGACACAGTCTGCTTGGCCTCTCTGGTATCCTTTCAAGACTGGGGCCCCCAAGTTCCCAGACCAAGTGGCCTCATGAAGTCAGAGTGGCTGACCCTTTGAAGTCTCTCCTCCTACAAGCTGGGTCCCTAATCTTCCCAGCCCTGTGTCCTTGCTGAGTCTCCCACCCCACCCGCCGCTTGCTCGCAGGCTTCTACGTGACGCTGGTGGTGCACCGCTGGTGGGACCAGTACCTATGCATGCCGCTGCCCGATGCGCTTATGTGTGCCGTGGTGGGCACGGTGCACGGGCGCGACGAGCGCGGTCGCCTCTATCGGCGCACGCTCATGCGCTACGCTGGACTCTCCGCTGTGCTTATTCTGCGTTCGGTCAGCACTGCGGTCTTCAAACGTTTCCCCACCGTGGACCACGTGGTGGAGGCTGGTAAGGCCTCAGGAAAAGAGGTGGGCTGGGGACCGGGTAGGGACGTGGGAAGGAGCGAG
This sequence comes from Chrysochloris asiatica, assembly GCF_000296735.1. Lineage (NCBI taxonomy): Eukaryota > Metazoa > Chordata > Mammalia > Afrosoricida > Chrysochloridae > Chrysochloris > Chrysochloris asiatica. Next base: position 388,856 of record NW_006408786.1, read on the forward strand.
CAACCTTTGACAACGCCTCTCCAGGGTTTATGACCCGCGAAGAGCGCAAGAAGTTCGAGAACCTCAACTCGCCCTATAACAAATTCTGGGTGCCCTGCGTCTGGTTCTGCAACCTAGCCGCGCAAGCCAGGCGTGAGGGCCGCATCCGCGACAACAGCGCCCTCAAGCTGCTACTCGAGGTGGGCCCGCCAGAAGGGTTTGTGCTGGGGTGAGGTCATTTATCTAGACTACTAGAAAAAAAATGTGCAGTGTGCAGTTGGGTCAGACAGCAGCCTGAGGAGCAGAAATGCATAGTGCCTCCCCCCTCCCATGTTATTCACTGACAGTCCAATACTTTCCTGGAAACCCCAAGCACACTCTACCTCTCACCAGGTTTAGACCCAACCATCATCATCTCACCTACTCACAATGAACTTTTACAACTCAGTCCCCCTCAAGACCTGTATCCATCCCCAGGAGTTGAATGTGTTCCGGGGCAAGTGTGGGATGCTCTTTCACTACGACTGGATTAGTGTACCCCTTGTCTACACCCAGGTAATCCCTCCCCCGTGCCTCTGTTGATATCGGGTGGCAAGGGGAAACAGAACCAGCTCAGACCCCCATCACAGTGACACCGGTCTTAGCCCTCGATGACCCTGACCAGGTGGCCTCTCTTGCCTCCAGGTGGTCACCATCGCAGTGTACAGCTACTTCCTGGCCTGCCTCATCGGTCGCCAATTCCTGGACCCAGCGCAGGGTTATAAAGGCCACGACCTGGATCTATTCGTGCCCATCTTCACACTGCTACAGTTCTTCTTCTATGCCGGCTGGCTCAAGGTGGGAGGAACCTCTGGCCGGGAAGATGGAAGGATCTCAAACCCCTCCCTAACCCACTTCCAAACCCACTCAGGTCGCAGAGCAGCTCGTCAACCCCTTCGGAGAAGATGACGACGACTTTGAGACCAACTTTCTAATCGACCGCAACTTCCAGGTGAGACTCGCTGTGTTGATCATCCCTGGCTCCGAAAACTATGAACTTCTGGTCCCATTCCTGCCAAGACGTGCTTAAGCCAGGAAATCCTCTCTTTAGTGGCTCACTAACCCTTCATGAAATGTCCACCCTGTTGTCAGGGTATTTTGCCTCGCCCCACCTCCATCTGGGTGTCGCGCCTGCAGGTGTCGATGCTGGCCGTGGACGAGATGTACGACGACCTGGCCATGCTGGAGAAGGACCTTTATTGGGACGCAACCGAGGCTCGCGCCCCCTACACAGCGGCCACTGCCTTCCTGCTGCAGCAGCCGTCTTTCCTGGGTTCCACCTTCGATATCACGTTAGTCAACCGGAAGGGGCGGGACTCCTGTCTGATTTAAAGGACTGTAGGGAACGGGGACAGGGTTAAAGGTTAAATCTTATAGGGATTGAGGTTTTGAGGATTGGAAGGGAAAAGACTGAGCATGAGTGAAGGGGCGGGGTCAAGGCCAGGAGTGGGGGGGGCCACATACTGGGGCCCACCTACAGCGGCAGAGCTAAAGTCTAGGGATCGGATTAATCAGAGGCGGTATAAAAGAAGACGAGGCCGAGCCAAGACTAAAGTTTTGGGGCTTAAATTTGAACTGATCAGAGGAGGGAGGAAGAGGCCAGGCTCTGACTTGAGGAGCAAAGTATTTGGGGATGTGGGACGAAAGGCTGTGTGGAGCCAGGAGAAAACAGCATGCCTTGGATCCAGTTCTTTCAAAAGGAGAGATTACCTGACTTGGCTGTCGCTTCTGTAGCCTGGCCAAGGAGGACATGCAATTCCAACGGCTAGACGGCGTGGACGGACCGCCGGGCGAGACGCACAGTGACTTCCTGCAGCGCCTCCTGCCGGTTACTGCGGGCCCTGCCGGAGCCCTACTGGGCCGGCGCTTGTCGCTCTTGCGCCGCAAAAACAGCTGCGTGTCAGAGGCGTCCACTGCAGCCAGCAGCGCGTGCGCTGCGGCCCCGGAGTGCGGCTGCGAGGACCAGCTACTAGACCCTGGCCTGCGGGAACCTGAGGCCGAGTCCCTCGCTGCTCCCGAGCCGCCCGCGCCCGCAGTCGGACCCGCAGCCGAACCTTTCACCATGGTTCCCATGCCCGGACCACGAGGTCCCGCGCCGCCCTGGCTTCCTAGCCCCATTGGCGAAGAAGAGGAAAATCTGGCCTGAGACCCTTAGGTCCCGGACCCCCCAAGGGGTTCAGAGAACCAAGCAGATACAGAACGCAGGCCGCGATCTGGGTCAGCCTACGACTTGTGTGAACTCCCCCGTTCCCTGCATCCCAGCCTTCACTTCCCAGCCCGCCTTTCCCCGGTAACCCACGCCTGAGCGCCCTGCCTTTGGTACAGGGGCTGAGGGTTAGCTTCTTTGAACCCCCAGTCCTTACCACCGGCTCTATCTTTCACCCTTGCTTGAAAGTCTTCACCAGTACGTCCGCCCTTTCATTCAAACGGAGATGAGTGCCTACCGCCTGGATTTGTCCCGAGGCTGAAATAAAACTACAACTTTAAAAGCATTTGGTACATAGAAACAAAACCAAACCAAACTGGTTGCTGTGTTGATTCCTGACTCATGACGATCCTATGTGCTTCAGAATAGAGCTGCAATCCATAGGGTTTTCAAAGGCGGTAACTTTTAAGAAGTAGACTGCCAGACCATTCTTTTGAGGTGCCGCTGGGTGGATTCAGACCTCAACCTTTTCTTTTGTAGCTCAGCGCTTAACTTGTGCTACCCAGAGACTCCTCAATAAAATGTTTATGCTCAGTCATTGTTAGTGCGACTTCTCCTTGCCAGCAAGTAATATATATCACGATTTGAGAAGTCTTCCTGATTCCAGTGGAATCTTGCCCTGCTCTTTTCACCCCAAATTCTGCTACTTGAGATGCTCCCACAGAACCAGAACCGTGACTTTTCTCACTTACTAATGTGCCAGACACCGTCCCAGACCACACTCCCTCCTGCCAGCTTTGTTTTAAGATTCTGCAAGCGATGCCAAGCCACACCCCCTGCATTCCTAACTACCACTCAGTGCTCCAGATTTCAATTTAATCATAAACTGATAACTTCTAAACATAGAAGTTCATGCAGGATTCCAGCCTGCCTCAAGACGCAGGGAGCCAACTAACTGCCTCCCCAACCTCTCCATGTGTTGTTATTAAGTCAGTTCTGACTCACAGAGATCCTGTATAGGGTTTCCAAGGAGCAGCTGATGGGTTTGAACCACATACCTACAACACACCTACAACACCACACCAGAACATTCTTCATATGGGACACCTCAAATATATCATACCCCAAACCAGCTCCCTTTTGTCTTCCCAACTTGCCCTAACCTCTTTATCTTTCAGGGTTTATGAGGTCAAAACCTTGGCAACGTCTTCCTCTTTCTTTTTTCCCCTTCCACATCAAATCAGCACCAAAGTCTATTAGTTCTGACATCTGCCTTCAAACTGTATCTAGAATCCAGCCACATTTCACTCCTCCAGGAATCCACCCTGGCCAGAGCTATTACCCACCTGGATTAGGGACTTCTGCCCTGAACATCTGGCTCCTGCTCTTAACTCCCACAATCTGCTGCCCCAACAGTGGCCAAACGGTACCTGTGAACACCTGAGTCAGGGCATGTGCCTGCTCTACTCAGAACCCTCTATGGCTCCCGCTTCACTTAGAATAAAAGCCTAAGTCCTCCCCTAGGCCAACAGTCCCTGCACAATTTCACTCATCACCGCCTTTCCAACATCTCCTCCCATTCCTCACCTCACTCACTCCTCTCTAGCCACACTGGCCTCCTCAATGCACTTCTAGCATACCAAGGTCCTCCCTCAGGGCCTTTGCACTTGCTATTGCATTGCTCCCTCCCAACCTCTTCTCCACCCAACCCCATATCCACAGTTCTTCCCACACCTCCTTAAAGATTCTGCATATGTCACCTTGGTGAGGCTCCCTTTCTTGACCTTTTATCTAAAATTTCCCCATCTCAAATCCATCTCCTACATCCCCATCACTTTTTCCTGCTTTATTTTTCTCTGTGGCACTTCTCACATCAAAATTATACTTACTTTGTTTGTTACCTGACTCCCTTCATAGGAAATGCCAACTTCATGAAGGCAGGGAATACACAGACCAAGAGGCAGTCATTAGAAGAGAACAAGGGGACACTGAATGGTTTCAAATCAGGAAAGGTATGCATCAGGGTTGTATCTTTTCACATTTATTCGATGTTTTCAATGCCGTCGAGATTCCAACCCATAGCGACCCTGTACAGAATTTCTGAGGAGGAGCTAGTGGGTTTGAACCACCAACCTTGTTCGTAGTCCAGTGCTTATCCTACAGAGCCACACCAATCTGTATGCTGAGCAAATAATCTAAGAAGCTGGATTATATAAAGAAGAATTTGGCATGGCTTGGAGGAAGACTCATTAACAACCTGCAATATGCAGATGATACAGCCTTGCTTGCTGAAAGCAAAGAGGACTTAAAATATTTACTATGAGGATCAAACACTTCATTCAGCCTTCATGGATTGCACCTCAATGTAAAGAAAACAAAATTCCTTACAATTGGACTAATAAGTAACATCATGATTGTTGTTGTTGTTAAGTGCCAGCAAGTCAGTTCTGACTCATAGCAACCCTGTATAGGGTTTACCAGAAGTGGCTGGTAAGCTTGAACTGCCAACCCTGCAGTCCAGCACATTAACCTACAGCACCACCTCAGGACTCCATAATATGATAAACAGACCAAATATTGAAGTTATCAAAGACTTTCATTTGTTTGGATCCGCAATGAACGCTCATGGAAGCAGCAGTCAAGAAAGCAGGCATGTTGCATTAGGCAAATCTGCCGCAAAAGATCTTTTTCAAGTATTCAAGAGCAAAGATGTCACTTTGAGGGCTAAGTTGTGCCTTACACAAGCCATAGTGTTTTCAACCACCTCAAATGTATGTGAAAGATGAACAATGAATAAGGAAGACCAAAGAAGAATCAATGCATTTGAATTATGATGCTGGCAAAGAATACTGAAAGTATCATGGGCTGCCAGAAGAACCAACAAGCCTGTCTTGGGAGAAGTACAGGCAGAATACCCCCTAGAGGCAAGGTTGGTGACACTTTATCTCACATACTTTGGACTTGTCAGGAAGGATCAATCCCTGGAGAAGGGCATCGTGCTTAGTAAAGTGGAAGGTCAGTGGAGAAGAAGAAGACCCTCAATGACATGGAGTGACACAGTGGCAGCAATAATGGGCTCAAACATAACAATTGTGAGGATGGCACAGGGCAAGTGTCTAATGTGCTATGAGTTCTAATGTGCATAGGGTTGCTGTGAGTTAGAACCAACTTGATGGCATCTAGCAGTAATAACAACAACAATCGCTAGTTCCTACACAAACTGTTCTATGGTACTGGTTGTAAGCCCCGCCATGTGTCAGCACTCTTCCTATTTCCTCTCTGGGTACCCCCATTTCTATGAGAACAGTTTTGCTGTCTCTCCCTGTCTTTTCATCTTTGGTTTTGGTCAAATGCTCCCTTCGGGTTTCTCATAGTTTTTCTTCATGGTGGTTGTTTTATCCAAAATCAAACCTCCTGCCAACGCATCGATTCCGACTCATAGAGATCCTGTATGGGATTTCCAAAGTTGTAAATCTTTTGTTGTTTCTTTGTTGCTAAGTGTCATCCAGTCATATCCAACTAATAGCAACCCTGTAGGGGGTTTGAGAGGCTGTAAATCTTTATGGGATCAGAAAGTCTTTCTCCCAAGGAGTTAGTGGTGGGTTCGGTTCATACTGCAGACCTTGCAGTTAGCAGTCCAGTGTTTAACCTGCATCGGCCACCAGGTCTCCTTTATTGTTTTATAGTCCCATCTATTCTTTGGCTGAAAGGTGGCCTGCAGGAGTGTTTTCAGTTTCAAGTTAAAAGGCTGCCTCAAGACAGTAGTCTTGGGAGTTCTTCTAGACTCTTTCAGACCAGTTAAGTCTGGTATCTTTGTGTGTGTGTGTGTGTAGGGGAGCTTATTTATTTATTATCCATTCTAACTGGGACCTTCTGTTATGGTCTTGGACAGAGTGGTTAGTAGTGGTAGACAGGCGCCATCTAGATCTTCTGGTTTCAAATCGTTGTGAAGTGCCATTGAGTCGGTTCCAACTCATAGTGACCCTGTATAGGGTTCCCAAGGAGCAGCTGGTGAGCTTGAACTGCTGACCTTGCAGTTTAAACAAACCTTTCAGTCCAGCGCATTAACTTACAGTGCCACACCAGGTTTTAGGTTAGAGGAGGCTGTATTCATGTGGATAAGGTTAGCCCTTTGAACTTCATGCTTCCTTGAGTTTTCATGTTTCTTTGTTCTCCTTTACCTTGGTGGGCAGAGACCAACAGCTGCTTCTTAGAAGGCCGCTCACAAGGTTTTTTTGTTTGTTTGTTTGTTTCCTTAAAAAAAAAAAAAAATTATTGTGAATTATGTGATAGTTTACATGGGAGAACATTAGTTTTACATTCATTATATCGTATATCGTTTCATTGCCATGGTTACAATCCCCTCCATGCATCATCAACCAACCAAAGGGTATATATACCCTGCAAGCCTGCCCCCACCATCCCCGTCATCAACAGACAGCCCCTCTGTCTCTCTGGGTCTAGAGTCCCCAGTCATTCCATCTCTCCAAATCATTGTCTCTGCCTCCATCTCTGGCATCACTATTTCTCTGGGTAGGGTCCCATACTCCACTTTTCTCCCTTGATGGTCCCAGGGACCTCTGCTCCTTTTGCTACAAAATGTCTACCTTTACATTTCCAACCCTCACAGTCAGTCCTAATAGCAATTATTCACTATTGTACCACAAGAGACCTATCCCCATCTCCTTTCATCATCCCTGCCTAGACAGATTGGATACTACTCAGTGGAGATTCTACCTTACTCCACGCCCTCTGGATCTAGGCTCCTTCTTTAAAGTTTGTAAGCCAGTCACTTCTTGCCTTTGTAGCAGCCCCATTTTGGGTAGCCAACGTCCAAGTTGCCCATCCTTGTCTACTCTATATATGGAGGGGTGGGAATAATCCTCACTGTAAAGATTTGTTCACTCTTTTGAGTTACTGCATCCATAGGTGTAGGTCAAGTTCATCAAATTATACCTGATTACTCTTTCTTCTTCTAGTTGAACTCTGATCATCCAGCCATTGAAGCCAGGTCAAGTGGGTATTATCTGCAAGTGTGGATGTTCTTATGCATATGTCCTCTTTTCTTTTTTTTTTTTTACTTTATTTTATTTTAGTTTTTAAATGTTTTATTGTGAATTATGTGATAGTTTACATGGGAGAACATTGGTTTTACATTCATTCTATCGTATATCGTCTCACTGCCATGGTTACAATCCCCTCC
>NW_006408786.1:400371-468464 GCF_000296735.1 Chrysochloris asiatica
TATTCTGTGTTGTTGTTGGCGGAGCTCTCTGCCATACGTCCACCGGTTCCGCCATCTTGTTTGTTCCCTGCCCTCTTTTCTTATCAGCTGGACACTTCACTCTCCACTCTAGTCCTCCGCAGCTGTGTCTGTCACTGATTGAGCACAAGGTTTTAAGAACTCAGATGCTACTCACCAAACTAGGATGTAAAACATTAACCTCTATGAGCTGTTTTGCAAATTGACCTAGATGTCCCCTGAGACTATGGTCTTCAGACTTTAAGTTCAGTTCAGCCCGATACGTAAGTAGTTACTATAATTGTGCACCCTATGTGCTCTATTATAAGGAGCTCTGGTAGCGTAGTGGTTATAAATCGGGCTGCGAACCTTACGGTCAGCAGTTCGAAACTACCAGCTGCTCCGCGGGAGAAAGATGAGGCTTTCTACTCCCGTAAAGATTTACACCCTTGGAAACCCTATACAGGGTCGCTATGGGTCGGAACCGACTCAATGGCACATAATAACAACAACAACATGTGCTCTATTACATGTTGTTATTAGGTGCTGTTGAATTGGTTCCAACTCATAGTGGCCCTACGATATATACATGAGTATACATCAAGGAACACTAGTGGCACAGTGGATTAAGCATTGGTCTGTAAACAAAAGGTTGGCAGTTTGAAGCCTCCAGTCACTCCATAGAAGATGAGGCCATCATATTCCATAAAGATTTATAATCTCAGAAATCTTAAGAGGCAGTTCTACTTCATTTTATAGGGTCACTGTGAGTCTGGATCAACAGCAGTGGCTATATGCAGCATTTGCAATTATGTACATAAAAATATCTACCACCAGACATAACATATGTATTGCATTGGACACATCTGCTGCAGAAGACCTCTTTAAAGTATTAAAAAGCAAAGATGTTACTTTGAGAACTAAGGTGTACCTGATCCAAGTCATGGTATTTTAAATCACCCCATATGCATGCGAAAGCTGGACAATGAATAAGGAAGACCAAAGAATGATTAATGCCTTTGAATTGTGGTGTTGGCAAAGAATATTAAGTATACCATGAACTGCCAGAAGAACAAATAAGATCTGTTTGGGAAGAAGTACAGTAGAATGCTCTTTAAGAGCAAAGACAGTCAGAGCTCATCTCACGTATTTGGGTCATGTTATCAGTAGAGACCAGTCCCTGGAGTAGGACACCATGCTTGGCAGAGGGTCAATGAAAAAGAGATGGATCGACAATGACCGTAACAATGGGCTCAGAGATTGGAAAGATGGTACCGCATAGGGCGATTGTTCGTTGTGATACATCGGGGTGCTGAGTCAGAAGTGAACTGATAACACTCAACAACATACATATATATGTATGCAGGAACATTCCAGTACAACCTCCCTCATCTTTTTAGTGTACATATTTATCTCTGTTATTTGGAAAAGAAAAGTTACTGCTTTATTGACATTTTTAAAATGCAAAGAGACAAGGAAATCTTTGTCACCAACCATGTCCCTGAGGAGGGGAAAGAAGGGTATATTTAGTGTACATATTTATCTTGGTATCTACTCACAAACTACTGTTAATTATCATTGCTGTAGCAGAATTGTTATATTGCTGTTGTTCTGAATCTAGCAACCCTGCTTTCGAGTTTGTACCACTAGCCTTGCAGTTAGCAGTCCAGAGCTTATCTTTTAGCACTACACAAGAAATGTTCCAGCATTTACCAGAGTTGTCCTTTGTTCTGGTGCACCTCTCACTGTCTTCTTTGCCTTGGTCATATACTGACTTCCCTGGCTTTCTGTATTGCCTTTCCCTTCCCCAGAATGAACTAGTTAGTGTTACTTTCCCTCCTTGGTTACTGTCAAACAATGTTTCTACTTACAATGTTTCTACTTACTCTTAACATTTTATAATAGTCGTCTCAACAATTATTTGTCCCTTTGTGTTTGACTTATTTCATTCAGCATAATGTCCTCCAGACTCATCCATGTTGTGAAATGTTTCATGGATTTATTTGACTTTATTATTGTATGTATATATCAGTTTGTTTATTCATTCATCCATTGACGGACACTTAGGCTGTTTCCATCTTTTTGCTATTGTGAATGATGCTGTGATGAACATGGGTGTGCATATGTCTATTGCTGCTATAAACATTGGTGTGCATATGTCTATTGCTGCTATAAACATTGGTGTGCATATGTCTATTGCAACTTGTTCTTTCTCTAGGATATATAGCTGGGAGTGGGGGTTGCTGGATCACATGGTATGTGTATTTCTGGCTTTTTAAGGATGTGCCATCCTTTTTCCATGTAAGTACCACAAGCTAACTGTGTCATTGGAGCTCTGGTATATGTACTGGTTACGAGTTGAGATGGTAATCTCAAGGTCAGCAGTTTGAAACAACCAGCTGTTCCGCAGGAGAAAGATGAGGCTTTCTGCTCCAGTAAAGATTTACAGCCTCAGAAACCCTGTGCAAGGTCACCATAAGTCACAACCGAACTCCACGGCACACCACCACCACTGCCGTCCTATTTCCCATAGTGGTTATAGCATTTTATAGTCACACCAGCAGCGTAGATGAATTCCAATCTCTGCACAGCTTCACCAGCATTTGCTGTTGTGGTTGTTTTAAATCAGTGCCATTATTGCTAGGGTGAAAAGCAGTGGTTTGGTGCTGGTACAACAAAAAGGAAAGGAAGTTGAGTCTCCAGCCCACCTTCTCCCCCTCACTTCAGAGCCCAGAGTGCAGGAAAGGCAGATTTCATGTCTTTATTATTCTTTGTCTCAGATATAAAATCAGACTCTCCCAAAGTTCATTCACCTCAGAGAGAGAATCTAGGATAAGAATCACATTGCTAACTAAAAAGAACAGGCTCATTATCTGTCTTCTGCCCTCCCCCAGCCCCCAATCTGGGAGAGCAAGGGGCAGGGGTCACAATCCCCAGGCTCCAACAGGATGCTAAGGTCCATCAGTGTTTGTCAGTGGGGCGCAGGTTCAGGGATACGGAGCGTCCCAGAGGTCCACGGCGCATGTTGATAGCCAGCCGCTGCTGTGCCAGGAAGGACTGAGCGTGGGCTGGTGCCCGTTCTTCTCCAGTCCTCTGCTGCAGGGCCATGCCCTGGAGGGGGGAGGAGAGGGCTAGGTCAGGTGACTCATGGGATTCCCACCTCTCTGGCCACGGTGACAATGCACTCACCATGTTATACCAGGCACTAATGAGTAGCTTTTCTTCCTGCTCCCGCTGACTTCGACTCTTCTCAAAGTCCATCTGCCAAGGAAGCAACAGTGAGAGGCCCGGAGAGGTGGAGCCAGAGTGAGGGAAAAGGATATTCACCTCCAGGTGCCGGATGCGGACGTCCCGCTCTCGGAGTTGTGTGCGCAATGTGTGGAGAGCTGGAGGTGCAGCCCCAGGTGGTCGATGCTTGGGTTCCATGGTCTGCATGATCTAGGAGTTGGGGAAGACACAGCCAGGGTGAGCTCACCTTACCAGCTCGTTCTGCCATCTTGGGTGTGTGACATGTGACAGCCTGTGTCAGTGGGAGTGTGGAGTCAATAATACAGTGGAGCATCACAGGTGTGGGAATGTGGGACAGGGAAGCATGCACTGGTGAGAGGCATAAGCCAATGGGAGTTGAGACTTGACAGAAGGCGCAGGGGTGGGGACCATGTTGAAGCGCCCCAGCAGGAAGCCCATGGTGACCTGCAGCATCCTCACCGTGCGCGCCTTGTCCACATAACGGCGGCACCGCTCCTCCATGGCCCGCAGGTCTGCATCCTTCTTCTGCAGGTTGTGCTGCAGCTCCTCAATGCGCTGGGCTGCTGGGAGGAATGAGGTGGCCCTCAGCTCTAGGTCCAGCTCTTCTCCCCCAGCTGTAGGACGTCCCTCCTGGGTTCCACTTACTGCTGCTGTCGGCAGGTGGTTCCAGCTCCTCAATGTACTCACGCTTCCGCTGCAGCTCCAGATCGGCCTCGTGCAGCTTCTGTCTGCAAGCAGGGGAGGGACAGCAGCAAGCTGACTTCCAAGCTCTGCTTTTCCTCTCCTCCTGGGTGGCCACAGCCTCCACAGCTGGCCCAAAAGGCTCCTTTTCTGGCCACCAAGACCTCTATGCCTGTTTCCCAGCCCCAGATAACCTTGCCGTAATAGCTCTTCAGTCACTGACTAGAGCCACAATCTCCATGCTTCTAGCCCCATGGACCTTCTCCCATCCCACAGGCCTCAGCTCTGGCCTAGCCACCATCCTCCCTCCACAGCCTCTTCCAACCCCACTCTGCAGTTTCATTCTCTACCAGGCATCAGAGAGATCTTTCTAGAATGTGTATCTCTTATAGTAGAAGGAGATGCTAACCAAAGCTTCACAGATCTGTCATTGATGGCAAAACACCAAAGACTTCTGACAGACACTCTGTCTGTGAAACTGTTGCACAGTGGACAGGGAACATAGTATATATAACATTCAATAGTGGACAAAAATCACAAAGGCTTATGTTTAGACCCAATTCCACTTGTGTGATATATTTACACATAAAGTTATACTCTGCTGCATTATTTGAAATCACATATGCCAGAAAGGACCAGCTACATACATAATAATATTCAGAAACAAAATGGGGCAAGTCAGCCCATCTGGACCAGAATTCTACAGATGAATTAAAGTCTAGTGCCCCAAGACAACCATCCTCTGTTCTCTGGAATTTATCCTGGGAAAACTAAGAAAACATCTGCTAGGCTTCATTTTTCCACAGACCTCCAGCGAATAAAATCTGCTATCCTTGTAAATATATATTTTGTTTTTCTAAATTTATTCGTGGACTCCTGGTGTGGTGCTGTAGGATTAGCACTAGACTTCAAACCACAAGGTTGGCAGCTCAAACCCACCAGCTGCTCCTCGGACACTCTAATCAGGGTAGCTATGAGTCTGAGCTGACTCTATGGCACTTAACAACAACAATGTATTTATTCATATGGGTAAATTTCCAGCCAATTTATTAAGCAGAAATAGCAAATTACAGATGGATACATATCATGACACCACTTGTATAGATACGAGATGAGACTAAAAATCTGTATTCACATTCACTTGCATTGGCTAGTAAAATGCTGAAGGGTTTCCATACAAACTGATAGGAATGGGGGTGGAAATTGAGCCAATGGGGTAAGCTGGGAGGTACACTGCTTGTTTCTGTATAGCTTGGTATATAAGTCTTGGAGTTTTGCTTTTTTTAAAATCATCTTAGTTTTTGAAGCATAAGTTTGATAGCTATTTAGTTTCATATAGATATAGATATATATAGTATCAAAAGCAAGAAAAGTATCACTTTATCATATTCCCTCCATGTCTAAAACCCTTTTCATGGCTCCCCAGAGGTCTACCCAAACAGTGATAACTCCTTTCCTTGAGCGCCCTCACCACAGCACATCACATTTACCCCCCATCTTTATTCAGGCCCTGGCTCTCCTTACCGCCCACCACCCATGCCCTCCCTCTGGGACTCACAGATGCTCCTCCAGCTTCCTCTTCAGCAGGGTGGGCTAGCGGGAAGAGAAGAGGCAGGAGATGAGTAAGTAGTTCAGAAGTCCTGAATGAAACCCCTTCCCAGGTCAGGCGCTACTCTCAGCCCAGTCTACTTACAATGGCCTGCAGGGGGCATCAGGCAGCAAGGGGAAGAAAGAGGAGGGTTACTGGGAGGGTTTGAGGGAGGGTCACACAGAGAAGAGGTGGGCACTCACATCGTCGCTCTTGCCCCCAGGCTCCTGATGGGTCTTCTGCAGATCCTCCACCTGGGCCCGCAGCTCCGAAAGCTGCTGCTGGTTCAGTCTGCCGGGTGAGGGCCGCTCAGTGCCTGTATCCCCTCTCCCATCCCCTTGGCTCCCACGGGGCCCTTTCTGCTAGACCCTCACTGCTAAACCCTCACCGGTGCTGCGTTTCCAGGCTGTGGCGTGAGCGATTGGCCTCCTCTAGGTGGCGCTGCAGCTCCTCCTGCCGCTCGCGGTCGGCTGCCTCCTGCTGGCACAGCCGCTTGTTCTCCAGCTGAAGCCTCAGGAGTGTCTCCCTGTCCAGTGAAGGGTGAGCAAGGCTGAGGACTAGCTAGCCCGCACGCCCTAGGGAGGGGCGGGGAGTGGGGGTGGGACAGAGCTCTGGAAACGACAGGACCAGGGTGCTGGCAGCGGGGTCTAAGTATGGGTAGGGAGAGTGCTGAGGGCAACTAAGTGGGGAGCCAGAGTGGGCAGGGCTACAGGAGAAAGAACAGTGGAGATGGCGCAGGAGAAGGAGGGTTAGGCAGGGCTGGGGTGGGCAAAGCACAGGGGACTGAAGCTAGCAGAGGCTTGGAACTAGAAGCAGGAGGTACAGCTAAGGGTGGGGTGAGGGTTCTAGGGACCAGCCAGGTACCAGCTAGAATGAACATAACTAGTGGTGGGTGGGGAATTGGAGGCCAAGAGCGATGTGGGCAGAGCTTGGCAGAGTATTTGTGCACTGGGAGTGTGGCCACATTTGTTGGACATAATTTGTACACTGACAATGGATCTGCAAAGGCGCAGTTGTGGAATAGGGATAGGGGCCCTGGCCAGGTAAGGGGAGGATTAGAGGAGTAGGCGGGGCTAGGAGCTGGGCTGACCCTAGGAACTGAGTCCACACTGAATGAATAAGGTTCATGCACTGGTGGTGGGTTGAGGGCAGGCCTGGGTGGGGCCAGAGCTCTCAGCCCCCAGGTTACCTGAGTTCAGTAGGCAGGATCTCTGCAGCTAAGTTTTCCACAGCCTCTGTGGTGGGATCAAGTGAGGGGTCTGAAGAATACAAAGACATTCCTCAGGTCTCTGCATACCCCTACGCCACACCTCTCTACTCCTCCAAGAGTCTTCTTTCCAAGAATCCCGTTTAGGGCTGAAGTTTGGCCAAAAGCCTGGCTTAACACAGCCCCACTCTGGATAGAAAGGGAGCCAGGATGCTCTGCTCCTGAACCCCAGAGGAGAGGCCCCTGCCCAAACTGCCCCTTTCTCATTTAGCCTCCCTCACAGACTTTAGCTCTGCCCCCAGCCTAGACAAGTCCTTTTAGCCTACCTTAAAAGCACTCTAAGGGAGGGGAAAAAAAGTAGTCTAAGAAGGTTTGGTGGTGCAGTGATTAAGAACACATTTGTAAACTGAAAGACCAAACGTTCAAACTCACCAGTTGTTCCTCAGGAAAAAGATGTGGCAGTCTGCTTCCCTAAAGTCTTGAAACCCTCTGGGACAGTTCTACTGTGTCCTATAGGGTCACTATGACAACCAAAAACCTACTAAAGTCCAGTCAGAGTCATTGTTAATACTGAGTGACTCACAGGGATCATGACAGGGCAGAGCAGAACTGCTTTATAGAGTTTCTGAGCCTGCAAATCTCTACAAAAGCAGATTGCCTCATCTTTCTCCCACCAAGTAGCTGGTGGGTTTGAACCTGCAGCCATTAGGCCACCAGGGTTCCTAGGTTCATGATGAGTTGGGATAAACTCAATGACACTGAGTTTGGTTTGGGTTGGGGTAACCCTTTTCCAGGTCCAAGTCTTCAGGTCCCCCCGGGTGGGGGTCCAGCTCACCAGCCTGGGTCAGCCCCCGAGGCTGCAGCTGGGCACAGCGTAGTTCCTCATTGGTCTCTCGCAGGGAGTCCCGCTCTGCCAACAGCCGCTGAAGGAATGGGGTATAAGATCCACAAGAAGAACCCTCAGCTTCCGAGGAACTGGGCTACCCCACAGGGCTCAGGGCTGGGTTTGAGACGCCTCACCTCCTTCTCCTTTGTCACTGATTCATATTTTTCCTCCAGGTTGCGGCACTCAAAGAGCCATTTCTCAGCCTTCATGGCCTCCTCCTGCCGCTGCCCCTGCAGTTCCTGCACCTAACAGAGGATGGACGCCACACGGTTGGCAGGAGGGGTAGGGACTAAATACAGGGTGAAGGGGGGCGGACCAGGAAGACTCTCCACTCCATACCCTCCCGGACGCCCAACCCCCATCCGCGCAAAGAACTTAAGGGGGCACAGCAGTTTAAGTTAGGGACAGGGCTTACAAGACCAGATTGAGAAGCTGACCTGGGGTGGGAGGGAGGCCTAAAGGCGCGTGGCCTATATGAAAATGAGGTGAGCGCTCAGGGCTGACAGCCCCGTGCTGAGACCGCGCAGGAACTCTCCCGCCCCCAGCCCCGCCCCTTGTCCCTCCCACTGCCTGCCCCGCCCTCACCTGCCGGCGCAGCGCCTCAAGCTGGGCCCTCAAGGAGCTGGCCCGGCGCAGCTCTTCCTCCAGCTGCCGCGTGCGCTCCGCATGGCCCGCATTGCGCTCCTCCAGCTGCCGCACCTGCCTCCGCAGCTCCGGCAGCTCGCCCAGGCGGCGCCGGCAGCCGCTCAGCGTGGCCTCCAGCTGCCCAGCCCGCTCTGAGGACTGCCTGAGGGAGGGGGCAGGGAGGCAGGCGCCTGAGGTCAGGCTAGGAGGCTTTCCGGGCAGGCGAGGGGGTTCAGCTGGGGCATTTGGGTTCAATGTGAAAGGGTCATGGGGATGGGGGTGCTGGTGTTGTTGGTGGCCTTTTGGGGTCGTGAGGAATTGCCAGGCATCAATGGTTAGAACCAGAGCCCTAGCTCAGGATCCTCAGGAATAGAATTGTGGGGACACAGAAGGCTGTAGTGGGGGGTAGTGGAGGCCCAGAAGTGGCTGAGGAGCCTCCAGGGGGAGCCTGTGAGGCAATGGCACTGTGTGTGTGTGTGTGTGTGTGGTGGGGGGGCACTTTAGCATCATAGGGATACTGTGAGAATCACACTTGGAGACAGCAATGTCTAGGAGGTGAGTGCTCTGGAGGTCCACCAAGACCTTTGGGGTTACAGAGGTTATGGAGGGCAGCATGGGACCAGGATGTGACTTGGCCCAGAATGCATTACGTCTGGGGAATACTGTGAGGGGCCTAGGCTTGTCAAAGTCACAGGGATGCTGTGGAATCTGAAGGGCACAATATGGGTAATACTGAAGAGGTAGTGTGGGGTCCTGGGAACACTAGGGATTCAGGGAGCTTAGTGGGGTCCAGGAGACATGAGGGGTGCAGGATGGTACAATAGTGTCGGGGGGGAGGGTTACTGTGAAATCCAGGGGGCATGGTGGAGTCTGGAAGACATTATGGGGTCTCATGGGGACTCCTGGTATAGCACTGTCATTGAACCACAAGGTCAGCAGTTCAAGCTCACCAGCCACTCCTCAGAAACCCTATATAGTGTCGCTATGGGTCAGAACCAACTTGACAGCACTTTAACAACAACATGGGGCATTTGGGGGTTCCAGACATGCTGTGACATTGGAGGGACACTCTGGAAACAGGGCATTGTGTGGGGTGGGGACTCAGGGCTCACCACTCACCGCAGCTCATCCATCTCATCCTTCAGGGCCTGTGCTTCCTGCGCCAGGCTGGTCAGCGCCTGGTTCCGCTGTTGCAGCTCAGTGACTTCCTGCTTCAGCTCAGCACAGTGCAGACGGTCATCCTCCCTACTGCTCTCCAGCCTAGGGTGTGAGGGGCCACGTGAGGGAGGGGCCAGTACCCACCTGGTTCCCTAGTCTACCCAGTCCTCTGTCCACCTGGCCACACCTGAAGTTCTCCTCCTGCAGCTGCTCCAGCTGGGACTGTAGCAGCAACAGCTTCTTGGCGGTGAGGCCCATGGCCCCCTCACCCTCTGTCCGGCCTACTTGCTCCCGCAGTACCACATTCTCCTGGGCCAGGCTCTGCTTCTCCTCCGACAGGAGCACTAGCTGAGGATGGGGTTGGGCATGGGCGAGCTGGAACCAGTAGGGGGCTATGCTGGGGACCCTGCCCCAGGAGCACTAGTGTCCCCCACCTTGGCCCCACCTGTCGCTCCAGGTCCAGACAGCGCTGCCGCAACTCATCCCCCTCCTCCGCCTCCTCACTCAGGAAGTAGTATCTGCGGGACTGAGGGAATAGGCAGGGAACTCAGGGATCCAGAAGTGGGATTGGGAGAAGAAAGGTTGGGGTTTCTAGACTCAGAGAGAAAGGGACCTAGAAACTCTCATGATTTAAGGAGAGAAAGCTGAAACCCCAGGGACTGGGGAAGGGCCATTCAGAACACTAGGAACCTGGCAAGGGAGGAAGCTAGGTGCCTGATGGAAGGAGGTGGATTACAGGCTTATGGACAAGGCCCTTCTCCTTAGGCGGGCCTGAGGAGTTGTTACCTTTGACTTTAATAAACCACCTCCTCACCTCTTACCTGGCTGTCAAAGTTCCCATATGTCTCCAGGGACAGGGAGTCTGAGGTTTCTTTGGTCAGGAGCTGGGGGAAGGCAGCATAAAGATAAGCTGGGCCTTCTCCAACCTCCTGTTCCCCAAGGTCAGCACTCCCCGATCACCCCAACCCCTAATGCTGCCCTGTGTCAATCATACAGGATGGCTGAGTCTTTTGAACCTTCTGCCTTGTAGTTTGGAGCTGTTCGGAGCTGGCAGACACACAAGACACATGTCTGCACAGCCAAATGCCAAGCAGAGCCCAGACCTTCCCAGGGCAGGGCCAGTGCCCAGTTCCCCCGGCCCTGATGCTCTTCAACACACTGGGCATCTCCACCCACCTCCTGGATGGCTTCCATCACTACGTGCTGAACAGATTCCTCCAGCGTCATGATTCTCTGGATGTGCTCTGGGGATCAAGATAGGGAGACTGAGACCTGAATGCGCCAGGCTGGGGAGGGTGGAAGACTTCCTCAGGCTGTCCCCTGGAGACTCTCTTGCCCCCTTCATACCCTGCTTTTTCTCACAACTGATGGCACAGCCCAATACCAGCTGAAGCAGCTTGCCAAGCTCTGCAGGGTCTGAGAATTCACCAATGAGGTTCACGTCTGGGAGGTGTTGTTCAGACACAGGGTGTCCCAGCACCTGAGGACAGGGGTGAAGTTGGTATCAGGGACACACAGACCCTCACTCTCCTCCATCCGAACCTGCTGAGTTCCTTTAAAGTTACTCACATGCTGATAGTATTCCATCAGACTCTGTAGAATCTTCTTCAGATTACCAGCCTAGGGAGGGACATGGGACATTATGTCTAATGGCCCACAGCCCCCCAGAAGGGGTCAGGCAGCTCCATCCTTTTTTTCTCCACCTCCCCTCGCAATCCCTGGTCATCTTATTCAGTTTGCCCCCATTCTCTTTCTGAAGGTACCCTCTCCTTGGGGACATTCTCCATGGCAGTCTGTGCTTCTTGTCCACCTGACCATCTTGGTTCACATTTCCCATGAATCCAATCACTTCTCACTACTTGCACCCCCTCACACCCAGGATTACTGTCTCAGCCCTCTTAGCTTCCACTATGCTGCCTACATGCCACTACTCTCCAATCCACCAGGGGGAGCTTTCTAAAACTCAAGCAAGGTTGTGTCTTTCCTCTGCTCCAACCTTTCCTTGACTTTTCATAGCACTTAAAATAGTCAGCCTGCATCCCTACCCTAGGCCTGCCAGGCCCCTGATGACCTCATCTACCATTCTCACCTTCTTATACTCTCTGGTCTAATTTCCCTGCCATTCCCCCATCACACCAAGCTTATGTATGACTTCGGAGCCTTTATCTGGTGCTGCTACTGAATAAGCACTGGACTGCTAATCAGAAGGTCAGTGGTTCAAACCCACCAGTGACTTTGTATGGGAAAGATGAGGCTGTCTGCTTGCATAAAACTTTACTGTCTTGGAAACCCTATACAGAGCTACTGAGAGTCTGTATTGAATATGAAGAAATTGACAAGAAAAAAAGCACACTAAAAATGAACACAGCACAGGAAAAAATATGAAACAATGAAACCAGCAGCTCCACAAAAAACACACACAGCAAAATGACTGCAATCAATTCATATCTATCGATAATTACACGGAAGGTCAATGGGTTAAACACACCAGTCAAGAGACAGAGAGTACAGAGACAACGTGTACAGATGGAGTGGCTGGGGACACTAAACTCAAGGAGGGAGAGGGGCTGTGTGCTGACAGCCGGGGGGCGGGCCTGTGGGGTGTACCCTTTGGTTATCTGATGATGCATGAGGGGATTGTAATCATTGCAATGAAACGAAATATGATAGGATGAATGTAAAACTGATATTCTTCCATGTAAACCTCACAATAAAAACATATTAAAAAAGAGAGAGAGAGTAGCAGAATGGATAAGAAAACAGGATCCTTCGATATACTGCCTACAAGAGATACACCTTACACTCAAATTCAAATATAAATTCTAAATTAAAGGGTGGAAAAAAATTTTTCAAGCTAATGGCAATAAAAAACGAGCAAGAGTGGCAATATTGATCTCTGAAAAAATAGACTTTAAGGCAAAAACCAGCATAAGAGACAAGAAAGGACATTATCCCATGATTAAAGGGTCAACTGAAAACGAGG
Organism: Chrysochloris asiatica; assembly: GCF_000296735.1. Lineage (NCBI taxonomy): Eukaryota > Metazoa > Chordata > Mammalia > Afrosoricida > Chrysochloridae > Chrysochloris > Chrysochloris asiatica. The sequence goes on from NW_006408786.1 coordinate 412,745, forward strand.
GTATAACCATAATAAATATCTATGCCCCCAATAAAAAAGCCTTGAAAAACCTGAATCTAACTCTAATAAAATTGAAGACAGACATAGATTATTCTACAATAATAGTAAGTGGGTCTGTACTGCGTGGCAATGGGTTTAAAAAAAAAAAATATATATATATATATATACTTGCAATAGGCGCTCTGATGGCATAGTAGTTAAGTGTTCAACTGCTAACTGAAAGGTCAGTGTTTAAACCCACATGCTACCAAGGGAGAAAGACATGCCTATCTGTGCCTGTACACATTCACAGCCTAGGAAACTCAATGGAGCACTTCTACTCCTAGGAGTATGGTATGAGTCAGAATGAATTTGACAGCAGTGGGCTTGGGTGGTTTGGTTTAATAATGCAATGGTTAAGCACTCATCTGCTAAAGGAAAGGTCAGCAGTTCAAATCCACCAGTCATGTAAACAGTGACAAAAACCTAGCAATCTACCTCTATAAAGATTAAGTAAATTCCAACTCATAGCAACCCTGTAGAGGGTTTCTGAGGCTATGAATCTTTACAGGAGCAGAAAGCCTCATCTTTCTCCAACACAGCAGCTGGTGGGTTGGGTTTGAACTGCCAGCCTCTTGGCTACCAGTTCACTGCTTATCCTACAGCAGCACCAGAGTTCCTCCTAGAAAGGTTATAGACTAGGATGTACTAAGGGACAATTCTATCATACAGGGTAGCTATGAGTGGGGATTAACTCAATGGCAAAAAACCCCAACGACATACCTGGAATGCCCTTCTTCTTAATCTCATGTGGGGAACAGCCCATCTCAAGTAACCACCCAGCCACCTCAGTAGCTCTCATGCTCCTGCTTTTCTTTCTAAGACTCCCTGCCATTGAAAATGAATTCTTTATGTTTATGTAAGTATTATTTCCCCACATCACTAGGATGTCAGCTAGTGTAAAAGCAGGTTTTGGTCTATCTCCTTCCTTGCTTCATCCCTACACCTGGCAGGCAGTGGGTGGGTGTTCAACAGAGTGAATAAGAACAATTGGTTGACTGGCTACTGTACACCTGTCTCCCTCCCTAGGTCTGTCTGTGCATCACCCAGGACATATGTCTTCATCAGCCTGTCCCCCAGTCACAAGTCCACCTGTCACCTTCAGTATCCAGTTGTGACCTGGGTCCTCTGAGATGCCCTGAAGCCATGCCTCGTTGAACCAGGACGGGTCTCTGGGGGTGAGAAGGTGGCATGAGCTTGGCTGGGTCCCTTTTGGGACCCTCCCCCTCAGCCCCACTCACATCTGGTTCAGCACATGGGCCACTGCAAGGCCGCTGCTCAGGTCCTGTGGGCTGGCACAGAGGAACGGAACGTGGAAAGTCTGCAACTGAGGTGACAGGAAAGCAGAAGGGGATGTGTTAACTCAGGGACCACCGAGCCACTCCCCTTTTTGCATACTTTGAGATATGTCAGCAGGATCTTCATGCCTAGTGCTGGGACTAGCCTGTTGCTCCACCACACCAGGTGGGCTCTGTTCACCTGGAACCAGAAGGGCCGTGACCTTACCTCACCTTTGCCCAACAACCCCAAGCAACCAGAAGGCGGAACCAGGAGTCATCTGAACCTCACAGGAACAACGTCACCAATCGCCTCACCTGTGCCCCTGCCCCACGTGACCCAGCCACAGAGGGGCGGGGCCTCACCTGGTCTTTCCAAGCCGACCTGCCACGTGATGGGGGCGGGTGCTCAGGCCAGAGTCCAACGGCCCCATAGGCCCGCGACCCCTTCCTACTCCCAGCCCCAGACAGAGAGGCGGGCTGAGCCAGGGTCGGGACTCCGGGGCGAGAATAGCGGGTGCACACCTGTCCCCGGCCCCGCCCCCGACGTACCCAGGTGAGCAGAGACCCGCATAGCTCTGCCTTGTCCACACTCATGGCTTCCGATTGGAATCGACCCCGGCTACAGAGCCGCCGCCGCCGCAGCCACCTCTGGGTCTGCCACTAGCGAGCGCCTGTAGCCCCGACCTCCCGCTCGGCCTAGAGCCCCGCCCCGCCCCGCCCCCTAAACGCAGGGCCCTCCCTCGTCATGTGATCGGTTTCCGTTGCCCTCTCGCCTTCGTCTCCACCATCTTGGTTCCGGGCAGAGTTCATGTGTCTGCCTTGCCTCTAGAGGTCAGTCTACTCCAGCCTTACGCAACCCAAAGGTGGTCAGCCGCCCCTCCTACCCGGCTCTTTTGGGGGTAGGGGAACTTCACAATCAGTATCTGAGGCCGAGCTGCCACACTCTTTTATACAAACGTATTCACTTCCTTCAAACTGTAAGGAATTCTATTTAATCACCGCCCTCTTACTGCCGTGACAGTTTTCTATGATTGGAGCTTTAGTGTGCGTGTTGACTTACAGAAAATAAAAAACCAAACGTGATTACGATTTATAGTAACCCCTAGTCTAGCCCCTGGTGGGTTTGAACTGCCTTGCAGTTCAAACAGCGACCTTGTATAGGGTTTTTGAGGAGTGGATGGTGAGTTTGAATCACCGACCTTGTAGTCCAGTGCTTATCCTGCAGCTCCACACTAGGATTCTATTCAGGGCACCTTAACAATAAAATCGCATTCACCATGCATTATATACTATTTACAGCCCCTTGGCTAAGCAATGTTAAGTGTCATAGAGTCAGTTCTGACCCACAGCCACCCTGTGTATGGTTTCCAAGAAGCGACTGGTGAGCTTGAACCCATGACCTTTCGGTTCAAGCCGATTTTGCAGTTCAGCGTATTAATCCACAGCACCACACCAGGAGACTCCCATATCAGGGTTCCTCAGAGAGTGGGATAAGGAGCTTTGGTAGCGTAGTGGTTATGAATCGGGCTGTGAGCCTCAAGATCAGCAGTTCGAAACTACCAGCTGTTCCGCGGGAGAGAGATGAGGCTTTCTGCTCCCGTAACGATTTACAGCCTCCGAAACCCCCGTACAGAGTTGCTATGAGTCGGAACCGACTCCGCGGCACATAACTACCACCACCACCAGAGTTGTAGTTGTTGTTGTTAGGTGCCATCAAGTCGGAACCGACTCATAGCGACCCCCATGCACAACAGAACGAAACAATGTCCGATCCTGGGCCAACCTCAGTACCGCTGCCACACTTTAGTCCATCCATGGCACCACCTGGCCAATCCATCTCATTGGAGTCTTCCTCTCTTTCTCCGACCCTCCATCTTACCCAGCATGATATCCTTCTCCAGCGACTGTTCCCTCCTGACAATATGTCCAAAGTATGAGAGACGAAGCTTGGCCATTTTGGTCTCTAAGGAGCACTCAGGCTGCACTTCTTCCAAAACAGATCTATTGGTTCTTTTGTCAGCCCATGGCACTTTTAGTATTCTCCTCCAACACCACAATTCAAAGGCATCAATTCTTCTAGGATCTTCCATATTCACTGTCCAGCTTTCACATCCATATGAGATTATTGAAAATACCACGGCTTGGGTCAAGCTGACATCTTTGCTCTTCAACACTTTAAAAAATTCCTGTGCAGCAGATTTGCCTAATGCAATACGTAGTCTAATCCCTTGACTGCTGCTTCCTTGAGTGTTGATAGTTGATCCAAGAAGAATGAAGTCCTTGACAACTTCAATCTTTTCTCCATTGATAAAAATGTTGTTATTGGTACAGTGGTGAGGATTTTTGTTTTCTTTACATTGAGATGTAATCCATACCGAAGGCTGTGCTCTGTGATCTTCATCAATAAATGTTTTAAGTCCTCTTCACTTTCAGCAAGCAAGGTTGTATCATCTGCATATCGCAGGTTGTTAATGAATCTTCTTCCAATCCTGATACAACATTTTCCTTCATAGAACCCAGCTTCTCGTATTATTTGCTCAGCATACAGGTTGAATAAGTATGGGGAAAGAATACAACCTTGTCACACACCTTTCCCAATTTTAAAACATTCAGTGTTCCCATGCTCTGTTTAAACAACTGCCTCTTGGTCCAGGTACAGATTTCTCATGAGTACAACTAAGTGTTCTGGAATACTCATACTTTGCAATGTTTTCTATAGCTTGTCATAATCCACACAATCCGCCAGATATTAATTGGCTTTTCTCGGTGATTGTAACTTGCCCCAGGAGTAGACTAGGGAACCAAGATATGGTACTAGGATGGGGGCAGGAAAGGTCATCCCGACATATTTCTGGGCGATAGAAGACATGTACCCAGCCTGAATGATCCCCTACTGAGCAGTGCTGTGCTTCCCACTCTTCAGAGACCCACGCCTAACATTACTTTTCCGTTGAAACGGCGTGTCACACTGAGCCCACTAGGGGGCGCACACACCGTGGGGATGAGCCCCTTCAGGGACGAAGCGTGTGCTCTTCAAGAGATGCCAGAGCACAAGGTGAAGGGGGCTCAAAGGAATGTGGTAACAGTAATTGTTGTTATAAATGGCCCTACTTCTACCAATACAGATGAAACACTGAGCGATCCTGTTCTCTCTTCATGATCCTTGGTATATTTGAGTCCATTGTTGCAACTATTGTTTTGTTGTTATGGGCCGTTGAGTGGATTCCAACCCATAGCGACCTTGTATAGGGTTTCCAAGGAGCGGCTGGTGAGCTTGAACCACCAACCTTGCAGTTAAAAAGGCTTTGCAGTCTAGCGCATTAACCCACAGCGCCACACCAGGATTCCAACTATTGTGTAGTGCCTTCCAATTCATAGAGTCTTGGTATGGCACATTAGGATAAGCACTGGATTGCCAGCTGCAAGGTCACTAGTTCAAACTCACCAGCTGCTTCTCGAAAACCCTGTATTGGGCACTTAACTACAACAGTACCACAGTTGACAGACGCATAGTGGGTAACAATAAAATCGCATTCACCATGCATTAGATACTTTGTTTACAGTCCCTTGGCTAAGCAATTTAAATATCTTACTGGTGTGATGCTGTAGGAAAAGCACGGGACTGCTTGTTAACCTGGCAAGGTCAGTAGTTCAAACCCACCAGCTGCCTCTGAAACCCTATACATAATATGAGTTGGAAGGAACTCGACCGCACTTAACAACAACAATGTTGTTTTAATTCCTGATTCGCAGTTGAGGAAACAGGCCGTGGGTAGACTCTGCTTTGGAAGGAGTAAGTAGAAAAGAGCCCTTTGACCTCGTGGGGCAGGCGGGGTAAGGAGCAATAATGAGATACGTGCCCTGGTAGCGCAGTGATTAAGCACTTGACTGATGACGAAAGGACAGGTCAGGGGTGACAGCTACTCCACTGAAGAAAGATGTGCTCGTTTGCTTTCATAAAGATTGTTGTTAAGTGCTGTAGAGTCAATTCCAAATCATAGTGACCCTGTACAGGGTTTCCAAGGAGCAACGGGTGGGTTTGAACTGTACACCTTGTTGTTCGCCGCCCGGTGCTTATCCTACAGAACCACAAGATTACGGCGTTAGAAACCCTAGGGTTCAGTTCTATTCTGCCCTAGGGCTTTTTGGTGTTTCTGGTTTTTTAAGGTTGGCTATATTCAGAGCATGAAAAGGCGGTGACTCTAGACGATAAGTACTGGACTGTGAAGTTCCACGGGAGAAAAATGAAGATATTTGCTATCGCAAAGATTTACAGCCTCAGAAACTCTATACAGATCCCACCGGATGGTACTTCCCAGAGGGAGAGGCGAATCCTGTCTTGGGGTGGATACTGGTCAGAAGGTAGGGGGTGCTACTTCCCCCTACCCACAGTCTCTCTGGGGCACCCAATCCCTTTGTGGGGTGGGCAAGGTGATAACAGCTCTTCCCTCAATGCACAAAGAAGTCTCCCTGCAACCAGACACCAATTACAGCCCTCCCAGACCGGCAGCTGCAAGCACGCACGCACGCACGCATGCACGCACGCACACACGCAGGCACGCACGCTGCGGGGGCGTCAGGCTTGTCCACACCCCCTCGCTCCTCCCACGTTGTTTTCCAGTCTCCGGCCAAGAAGCAAGAGGGGTGGGGGGTAGGGACAAAGGCCAATAGTGCCATCTTCCAGGCTGGGCTGCTGCCTTCTTGCTAGCGTGGGAACAACTGCCACTTGCTCCCCCATCCCTCTCCCATCTTAAGAGTGGGCGCTGTCACTGTGGGTCATTTTTTTCATATGTAGAAATGGGAAGTGAGCCCGGAACCACGGAAATTACAAGGATTGAGGGTTGATATCCCGAAATTTGGGAGGGCCAAGACCCAGTCCTGACAAGTATGCTGAGAACACTGAATATTTGTGGTTGGGGTTCCCATACTTGCAAATAGTGTCGATAATAGATAATATTGCTGTCTAGAGGAACCCTGGTATTCGGAATATTTGAGTGATGGATTTTAATTGTTTGAATATTGTCAGGATATTTGAGAGTCCCCAGATTTAGGCAAGAGTTTGGGTGCCCTCAATTTTGGACAAAAGCAACAAGCCCTTCATTGAGGGTGTCAGGGAGGCCCATGTTGGGGACAGGGGAGGGGAGAGGACCAAAACTCCCTATTTTTGAGGATGCTGGAAGCCCCACTGTTGAGGGGATCTGGCTACCTTCAAATCAGGGAAAGAAGAAACAAACCTTCCATTTGGGGGATGGTGTGGATGCCTCTATCTGGGGCAGAGGCCATAACCACACACTCTCATCCCATAGAGACCAGGAGTCCTGGCTTGTGCAATCCGGACCAGTAGCCCCCAGCCAGTTTGAGGACCCCACCCCCTCCTGTCTGTTTCCAGGAACAGCTGGGCCTGGGTTGAACTGCTGGGAAGCTGGTGACTCAACCCCTCCCTGCGGCCACAGCTGGACCCCTGCCCACCCCCACTGGCCTTCACATCAGGGCAGGGACCCAGTCATCAGGGCTGGGATGGATGGGACCCTGGGTTCATACAACAGGAGTACAATGGCCCACCCCCTCCCTTTGGCTGACTATAGCTACTTGATGGACCCCATTCCATAGGGGCCTCTGGCAGGCCAGGTCCCCTGTACCCCAGACCCAGACTTCCAGCCAGGAACTCCCTGGGGTCATCGCTTCCATCCTTGTGTCTCTGTGTCCATGTGCTTGAATTTGTGTAGGTGTGAGATTGTCTATGATTCTGTGTGCTTAATGTCTGCATCTACTTGGGCTTGGTGTGTCATGGGGACCTGGGAGTGTATGCAACTGGCTATTTGTATGTGATTTGATGGAGTGGAGGTTGGTGACTCCATTTCTGTCTGTGTGGAACATCCACAGCCAGGGGAACAGTCACTCTGACTTGATATCCCAATCAGGAGTCAGAACCAACTGGATGACACTAACAGCAACAATGATGGTGTCTATGTCCACCACATGCTCCACTATATAGGATCTTGTTTTACGCCTGTATCTTTGTGTCTGTTTTTGTGTGAGAAGTGAGTTTGTGACAAACAGTGGTTTTGTTGTTTATATGTGCGACTGTTTCCCACTTTGTCTTCACTGTGTGTTGTTCAGGTATAATATGATCCTGTCACGTGTGGCCTTAGTTTGTCTATGTTGTGACAATCTGGGTGTTCCTGTGCGTAACCTTGTGTCTGGCCTTTGTTTCTGTGACTGTATGGTTATGGTGTGCCATAACCATGTGACAACTTGACTCTTGCATATCTATCTGTGTGGCTTCAATTGTATCTCTTTTTACCTGTACATTGTTTATGAGTATGCATATGACTCTATGTTTGTGTCAGCCTTTGACTGTCTTTGTCTTGATGTTGGCTTTATCAGGATGTGTGGATGTGTGCGTGAACATGGTTCTGTGCCCCTGCCACAAACAATATGTGAATGTTTCTAACTATTTGCGTCTCCGTGTGGCTTAGTGCGTGTCCATGTGTGACCGTGTACTCCTGTACACGTTTACCGCAGGGCTGGCTGGTCTTGTAAAGATTTCTACTAGCGGTGTGTCTCTATGACACTGTGGGTCTGGGTCTGAGGGTTTGTTCATGACCTTGTATGTGTGTGTGAGTGTCAAAGTCACTTCAGGCTGCTCGCTGGGGGGGGGGATAGGTGAAGATGTATACAGGGGCGGCTGTCCTATTGCCTGCTCTCCGCTGGGAGCGCCCCTCCCCTCGCTGCGGGGGTGTGTGCGTCGTGCGTGACGTGAGACACGACGGGGGTCGTTGCGTGCGTGGAGCCCGACGCGTTCGTGCGTGCGAGCGGGTGGGGGTGGCTGCATGGCTGCGTGCGCGCGCGTGTGTGGGAGACCACAAAGGGTGGGGGCACGGACTGCCAATGTGGGGGCGCGTGGGGCCTAGCCCCGCCCTGTCCGGGACTTTCAGAGTCGGTGAAATCCGGGAGGAGGACGCCGTTAACTCCTTCCTGTCTATCTGAAACTTGTGGCCTCTCAACAGCGTGGCGTGGGGGCTTCCCCGGCGCAAGGGGCCGTCCCTGCTTTGGGAGGGAGCCCCCTTCGAGCTGAGATCCCCCAGTTGCCAGTTTCTCACCCGGTGCACCCTGCCAGCTCCAGCCACCGACTAAGAGCTTCCCGCTTCTGGTCTCCTCCGAGGAAAGGGGCTAGGGTCAGTGAGGCTAGGGTGTACGTGACTCACGCCAGCCTGGGGGTCCCCTGGCCGCAGCTGGCCTTCTTCCCCCTTCTCCACCCCCGTGACTCACCCTCGTGGCTTTCCCCCATGTATGACTCAGGCCCCTGGGGAGGGGGCTGCAGAGTATGGGACCCCCTCTAGACAGTGGGAGCTGAGAACCAAGTCGTGGGGATCTTGTATTCCGGAGGAGCGGTTCTCTAGCCAAAAAGCTGAAAGGAGGCAGGAGAAGCCTTTTCGGAGAAGCCCCCTTAAGCCAAGGTCATTGGAGGTACTTCCTTCTATCTGCTCCTCCACCCCAATTGGTAGGGCCTCCCCACCACCCCAGGCATCAAGGAACCCAGCTTCTAAACCTGCTCCCTCCCCACCCCCAGCCCACAGGAAATTTTGGCAGAGTCGTCGTCTTGGCAATGAAACAGTTAAAGCCGTTTTCTTATTCATTTCATTCAGTGGCCCCTTTTGACTCAGAGCAAGCCCCCGAGTCCCTTTTGAGCCCCGGACTCCACTTGTTTGATCTCTAGAGAGGGGGAAGGCGGTTGGTGAGCTGGTGAGCTCTGGGGGTCTTGAGAAACTGGCAGAGCTGGTTCAAAACCTTGATATGACCCTCGTTGCTTTCTGAGCCTCAGTGTCCCGTCTGGAAATGGAGGATAATTTGTCCTGGCTTTTTGGGTTGTTAGGATTAAGTGAATAATGGATGGGACGCTTTGAATCCAGGGCTGGGCACAGGAGTAGGGAGGGGCTTGGGCAGCATAAGGACCTCTCAGGCCTGGGTGTGAGGGTGCCCAGCAGAAGTGAGTCCTTGTGGGGCACATCATGCCCCACCCAGGGCTCTGAGGCCATGGGGTTCATCCTGTCCACCCCCTGCCCCAGGCTGGCACCCAGGAAGTGAGAGGCGGGGCAGGAATGAGGCGGAACCTGTTGGGCCCGTCACCTCTCCACCCCCCACCTTCATTCCCTGGGCCTAACAGGGGCCCCCCACACACACTATGGCCCCACCCCGCCAGCCTGGACGCCTGGGTTCTGACCCCAAGGCAGCCCGAGGGGAGGGGATGTCCGATGGAGACAGTGTCTCGGGAACATCCTGTGGACTGCTGGCTGGACAAACGGGAGGTCCCTACTGGGGCAGGGCAGACATCCATCAGCTGGGGGCAGAGTAAACACGCCCAGGGTGGCCAGACAAGGAGGGGATCAAGGAGTGTACACACACACAGTCACCCCGAGAGAGCCAGTCCAGACACACAAACTCTTGTCACCCTGGCCACAGAGAGAATGCCAGCCAAGAATCCACTTGGGGTCAGACATGTCTGGATAAAACAACCCAGTGGTAGCTGACACACAGATAGTAACAGGGCAGACCCATAAGCAAGACATGCTGCTAAACACAAAAAGGTATTGGTAGGTCAGAAGCACATACACAAGGGTGACACCTGTGTGCCTAGTCAGTTTATCTGTGTGTGTGTGTGAGACATGGATACAAGGTAAACACACATTGACATTCAAATCAGAAACACACAGCAAGACACTGTGGCATGCTTACACTCAGATTGACAAACATGACAAGCCAGCGGTGCAAGGACAAGATACACAAGCACACACATGAAGAACTGTGTGTCTAACACAAGCAGGCAAGATGTGCGTGTTGATCAACTCAGAGGGAAAATATTTCCCACTCAGCACAAACATCCCAAGAACAGTACAAGATGTGTCCAGACTTACATCCATGCACACACACTTTATCAGATCCTGACAGAGAAAACAAGACATACACTATACACTAACAAAATCACCAACTCAAAAAGCTCAAAAATGGGCAACAAAGACAAACATTAACCTATGGAAAAATAGACCAGAGAGGGTAAACATACACCTCCAGCATTAGAAAGAGCCCCAGCCCCAACATACCCATATACACTCACTCAAAGACGCTCCAAGGAACATCACACTACATACAGCCTTAGACACATACACCACCTCACAGGTAACATGAACTGCAGCAATCCCCCCAAAGACAGACACGTTCACAGACATGGTTTGCCCAGACAGACACACCCAGCACAGGGAGACACAGGCCACAGTCAGACCTTCATAAACACATCTAGACAGAGACACTCTGATGGAACCTGTCCAGTTGTGCAAGCATGTGCACACACACATGCAGCCATAGATCTCTCACACACACATACACACAGATACACATATGTACACACATAGACCAGTCACAGACCTCATACACACACACACAATCTAGCCACAGACCTCATATACACACACCACAACAGACATGAATAGGTTAGCCATATAAACTCTCAAACAACCTACACACACATACACAGAGACCAGTCACATGCAACCCATTCCATAAACCATACACACACACACACAGTCACCCACCATCCCACACCCCCCCCAAACACAGTCAAAGCAGAACAGAATCCTTTACAGACAGGCCCTACACGCCCCTCTGTAGGGATGGGGCGGCACACACACTCATGAACTCTTTTAACAGGTCAGCCTCATTCAAGCCTGCAAGCAGACCAGAGACACACAGGGCCTGGCCTGGGCTAAGGTTCTGCAGGGCTCTGAGCTTGCCAGACTGTCCTCTGCCTGCCAGAGATCCTGGCACTTCCTCTCTCCAAACATCACCCCCACTGTCTTCTCTACCTTCCTGCCCCCTGCTATTTGTCACTTCCCCTAGGAGGCCCAGCTCAGCAACCTTGAGTCCTGGTGGGCTGTGGGATCATTTTCTTATCTCATCTGTTAAGGACTTGCCATCAGGATTCCAGTGATGGTCAGGACCCCCAAAAACCTCACCAGCAGCTGTGGGGGGTGGGGGTGGGAAGAGGGTAGAATCAGCTTGAAGGAAATTACCCCCATGCCCAGCTGAGTCAGCCTGAGGAGACCAACTCTACTTCCTGCTTCCAAGAAAACCTATCAGTTTCCTCTCCTGGAGAGGGGTGAGGGGTACTGCCTGCACTTTGAGTCCCCCAAACCACATTGGTGGAGGAGGGAAGTGGCTGGCAGGCCAGAGGTTCCTCGGGGAAGCCTCCATGATCCTCAGCCTGGTTCTACCCAGCTGCCTGTCCACACCCAGGGCTAAGGATGCAGGAGGTTGGGTGCTGAGACTTGTGGCTTCTTGCCCTGGCCTGCCCACAGGCTGACTCAGGGCAGCCCCAGGCCCGATTTCCTGGTGGGGGCCCTGTCGGTCAGTAGGCTGGGGGAGGGGGGTCACCAGGTTATTTATAAGAAGGAAGTCTCTCATGCCAAGGCCAAAAGCCCCAAAGAGACCTGGGGGTGGGGTGTTTGGGTGAACTGCCTCCTTATCCTGATGCCCCCAGGCCCTGGGCCCCTGGGATTGGGGGACACCTCAACACAGACTTCCCAGCCAGATGCTAGTCAGGAGCCCAGGGCACTGCTAGTCTGAGCACCCAGGCCAAGCAGGGGAGGGGGCTTGCCTCACACTCTCCTCACGGGGCTGGCCTTGGCGCCAGTGGGGCGGCGGTGAGGGGGTGGTGCCCAGGCCACAAGGGTGAGACTGGCAGGGGCCTGGAACCGGCTGTACCAGCTTGGTTGGGCCCCCGCCCTCCCTCCACAGGCCCAAACCCCACCCCCTGCCCAAACATCACAGCAGGGAGTATGGAGGGACCCTAAATCAGCCTCTGCACACCCTAGACCCAACTCCATTTCACTGTAGAATAAAGACCTTCTGAAAGAGCATGCAGAGCTTGTGGCCTCAGTAGGCACTCCATAAAGGCCTCTTTCCTCCCTGCTTGTCCCTCTCCCCATCCTTGAATCTCTTTTTCTCTCTTGATGTGATGATTGACATGACAGTGGCTAGACTCTGGAGGTTACAGCCACCACTTATAGCTGTGGGATGTTGGGCAAATCCCTTCAACTTCAGTGCCTCAGTTTTTCTTGTTAATGGGGATACAAATAGCATGTATTTTGCTGGGTTGTTGGAGGCATTTAATGACTTACCACTACATGTGAACCACTTAGAAGACTGCCTGGCCATATAAGTAAGTACCCATATAAGTGTTGGCTATTAAAATAATCATTATTATTTTTCAGTCTGTCTGCCTGCCTTAAGTATCCCTGAGTCTCTCTGTCTCCATGAAGCTAAGCCTGCCCCCATTTGTTTCTCTGGCATCTCTCCCTGTCCTGACACCTACCCTCCCACCCCACCCCATCCCACCCCACCCCAGTATTCCCACTCTGTTTGTTCCATTGACCTCTGGGACTTGCCCTCCATCTCTGACCCCCTCTGGCAAGGACCTTGTCTCCCTGCAGAACTCCTCTGGCATGGCCAGTCTCAGCTGGCTAGCCAAGGCTGACTCACGGTAGCCTTCCGGCCCAAGGGACCTGCAGGTCTGCTTCCCAAGGTGCTGTCCTCCGGGCCCCACCCTGCCCAGCCCCCCAACGCTGCACTGCCCGCTGCTGCACCCCCACGGGGCCCAGCCAGATGTCAGCTGCAGTTATTAGCATGGGCGGGAGACACAGGCCTGGCAGCCAGCCTGCCAGACTCAGCGGCCACTGGAATCTCCCTTGAGACTAGAGCGGGGGAGGGGAGCAGGTCACACAAGGGGAAGGGGGAGGGAGGGTTTAGGGGTCACAAGGACCCTTCAGAGGCAGGGACACCCCCAGCTTCTCATGGGATCTTCCTCCCCTAGGCCATTGCTTTGCTGGACTTCCCCTTAACCCCATATAGAGCAGTTTCTTTTTTGTCTCTTTCATTTTCCTTCTCTCCCCCACACTAGTGAACTCTGTGTCCGCCATCCCCTGCTTCTCAGTCTCAGCCTCTTTGTACCCCAAAGAAAGTTCCCTCCTCCCAGAAGACAAGAAGCCTGGGAGGTACAGAGAAAGAACTTCCCCCTCTGAGTTTTCCCATCTGGACTTCTCACCTCTTGTTCTAGTGTTTCACAGTTAAGTACTTGGAAGTCCCACCTTAAGTCTAACTAGAATCCTCACTATCTGAATCTGTACTTGATTCTTTATGGGTAAGTGTGCGGGGTTTTCTCGGATTCTCTCCTTGGATTTTCAGCTCACCTCTAATTGGGGTGGCAGAAAAGGTGCCCTCAAGGGTTGGAAGACACCCTGGGGAAGAGCGGGCCTCTAAGTATCTTAGATAGGAGACAGGATAGAGGAAAACCCCCGGCCCCTAGGAGTGTGTATGTGGGGTGCTCAGACCTCCAGACAGAGAGGAAGGGCACCCAGCCCAAAGGAGGAGGCAGCTGTGCCAGCCCGCCCAGGCGCCTGGGGTGCCTCCAGGCATTGGCCCGCCTCCTCCGCACCCCGTCGGGCCACGGGCAAAGTCCGACCCAGGCCCGAGGGCAGGCGGGGACCTGCCAGCCTGGGCCGGGCCGGGCCAGGCCTGGAAGGACGCGGCCCTTGAGCAGTTGGGCGGGGCTGGGCTAGGCGGCCGTGGGGGCTACGGGGGCGGCGACCAGGGCTGGTCGGGACTAGCCATCGGGGGCCCGGGCGCGCCCTGGGACCTGGCAGATACCGGGGTTCCTGGCTCAGGGCCCCGGGACAGCACTGACCCCACCCCTTCCTGTGCCCTTATATGGGTGTCTGAGAAACTCCGGGGTCCGCTCCGCCCCCAGTCTTTGCCCGCGGACTACCGCCGTTGCTATGGCGACCAAGCCCCGCTCCCGGGCTGCGCCCCTCTCTCTCTGTTTAATGGAAAGGTCTCTGAGCTGCCTCCGTGGTCGCCTGCAGGCACCGCGAGCGGAACCACAGGAGTGGGGGGACGATGATAGGTCTCTGCGGCTAGGCGGGCCCGGCACACCCAGGCCTCGGCGGGGGTCTAACACCCAGGTTCCTCTTCTGAGGCACGGAACCCTCTGATGGACCCAGGGCGGGGTGCATGGTCCGGTAGGATGCTAGTGACGGAGGCAGGGCCGGGCTCTTTCCCCGGGGGTTGTTGCCACACTTCCTGCCGCCGCGCTCTTTCCCCAGCCCGTTTCTAAGGAAGGGATTGGGGTTGGGCGACCGCGCCCCGGCTGTCGGGCTGGGCCCAGGTTCTGGGAGCTGACAGGGTGTCGGGCAAGCCTAGGGTCACTGGGGGAGGCCATTGAACTGGGGACCGAGCATTCGGGCGCCTATGGGTTACCACTAAGGAGAAGGGGACATTAGTCGTGGAAGATGTGGCACATCCTTGTCTCCGGCATCCTAGAAGCCCACTTCACTCTCATGTTTCAGCTGGAGACACTCCTGTCATTTTCCTCATAGCTATAAATGTGTCCCAATCCTAACTCCACCTGGGTTTCTCAGATGACCTCAGTGACTCCCCAACCTAGTGCCCCTGTGTCTGTCAGGGCATAGTCTCCTTAGCCCAGTGTACCCCAAGACCCTCACTAACTGCATATTTAAATCCCTCCATATTCATTCCCTCTCCACTGAGGAGGGAGGTCATCAAATTCCCCAAACCCCCCCATCCCGAAAACAGTTCTACTCATTTCTTGTTATAACGTATCCTCTAGCTCCTTCCCATGAACCCTTTCTCAGTTTTTCTGGTTTAAAGTCCCTCCTGTGAAAGTTCCATGACCCCCCACTCAATTCCTGTGATAGGCGTCTTCCCTGCCCCTCCCCATTACCCGCTTTAACGCTCCTTCCCTTGTTGTTAGTTTTTTTTTTTTTTTTTTTTTGGTAGGTATCAGTGTATTCTCAGCTTCACAACCCCTCTAGAGTACTCCAGGTCCCTCAGACCTTACACGTATACCCTCCCCCTACACACACACACACACACACACACACACACACTTCCTTTGTACCGGGTCCTCCTTTCTCTCCCAGTGTACTGCAAGAGAGCCATCGCGCCCTCCTCAGCCCTTCTTCCAGGTGCCTCCAGGCCCCCAGCATCTCCTTCCTAGCGTACTCTGGGGTCCCCCAGTCCCTCCCCTGCAGCCACGCCGTGCCACCCAGCCCGTGGCCGCTGTTTACAAGGACACGCGCTTCCTGACAGTGACGCGAGCCGCCTCCTCCCCTTCCCCACGCTCGAAGAGGGGGGCGCGGGGGCCGGGCTCCGGCGACGGCCAATCCGAGCGCACTTCCGCAGCTGACATCCCGTATAAAGACCTGAGACACGGCAGAGCGGCCGGGACCTTGAGCGCTGCCAGGCCATCATCTTAACCTGCAGGGAACGGGAAGCTGGGGGAAGCGACACCGAGAAAACGATCGCATCAAAGAGGCCAGGAAGGACACGGAAAGCAGGGTAGAGCCTTCGCGCACAGCCTCCGGCTGGCCGCTCCCCACCCAAACCAGCCCCCAGGAACGCGCGTCCCGACACCCAGTCCAGCTACCACCGCGGACAGCGCGCCACTAGCTGCAGTGAGGCCCGGGGCGGTTCCGCCGGGACCCCCCACCAAAACCCGCCGGACCGCCCGGATGTGCACTAAAATGGAACAGCCCTTCTACCACGACGACTCATACACAGCTGCGGGCTACGGGCGAGCCCCTGGTGGCCTCACTCTACACGACTACAAACTCATGAAACCGAGCCTGGCGCTCAACCTGGCAGACCCCTACCGAAGCCTTAAAGCTACCAGTGCGCGGGGTCCCGGACCGGAGGGCAGCAGCGGCAGTTACTTTCCCAGCCAGGGCTCGGACTCGGGCGCGTCACTCAAGCTAGCTTCGTCGGAGCTGGAGCGCCTGATCGTCCCCAACAGCAACGGAGTGATCACGACGACGCCCACGCCACCGGGACAGTACTTTTACCCCCGTGGGGGTGGCAGCGGCGGAGGTGCGGGGGGTGCTGGAGGAGGCGTCACTGAAGAGCAGGAGGGCTTCGCCGACGGTTTTGTCAAAGCTCTGGACGACCTGCACAAGATGAACCACGTGACGCCCCCAAACGTGTCTCTGGGCGCCAGCGGGGGTCCCCCGGCTGGACCCGGCGGGGTCTATGCGGGCCCGGAGCCGCCTCCGGTCTACACCAACCTCAGCAGCTATTCTCCCGCTTCTGCACCCTCTGGAGGTGCCGGGGCAGCCGTTGGGACTGGGAGTTCGTACCCGACGGCCACCATCAGCTACCTCCCACACGCGCCACCCTTTGCCGGCGGCCACCCTGCGCAGCTGGGCCTGGGCCGCGGCGCCTCCACGTTCAAAGAGGAACCACAGACGGTGCCGGAGGCGCGCAGTCGCGACGCCACGCCGCCTGTGTCTCCCATCAACATGGAAGATCAGGAGCGCATCAAAGTGGAGCGCAAGCGGCTGCGGAATCGGCTGGCGGCCACCAAGTGCCGGAAGCGGAAGCTGGAGCGCATCGCGCGCCTGGAGGACAAGGTGAAGACACTCAAGGCGGAGAACGCAGGGCTGTCGAACACGGCCGGCCTCCTCCGGGAGCAGGTGGCCCAGCTCAAACAGAAGGTCATGACCCACGTCAGCAACGGCTGCCAGCTGCTGCTCGGGGTCAAAGGACATGCCTTCTGAGCGCCCCCTCCCCCCGTACGGACACCCCCTCCAGCCTAGACGGCTGGGCGCACGCCTCCTAGGGGGGCGAGGAAGCAGAAGATGGACAGCCGCCCCGGGGCCTGGGGGCGCCACAAACTACACTGGACTCCAGCCCGCCGGCTCCCGCCCAATCCTTCCACCTCGACGTTTACAAGCTCCCCCTTACACGGTTTTTTCTTCTGTATGTTTCTCCCTCCCCCCTTTTTTCTGCTGGAAACAGACTCGATTCATATTGAATATAATATATTTGTGTATTTAACAGGGAGGGGAGGAGGGGGCGATCGCGGCGGAGCTGGCCCCGCCGCTCGGTACTCTAGCCCGCGGGAACACTGGGGAGGGGACCCCGCCCCCTGCCCTCCCCCTCTGCACCGTACTGTGGAGAAAAAACACGCACTTGGTCGCTAAAGAGTTTATTTTAAGATGTGTTTGTGTGTGTGTGTGTGCGTTTGTTGTTCTTTTTATTGAATTTATTTAAGTAAAAAAAATGGTTCTTTATTAATTTCTGGCGTCTTTTTTTCCAAGCCGGGCGGGCGGAGGGAGGAGTGTACAGTGTGGTTCTCACCCCACCGTTGTTTGGGGCTCACTCCAGTACCTATGTCCCCCTCTCCAGCCCTGTTCATCCAAGTGTCTTGGAGGCCAGCCTTCCTCCGCTGAGACTTATGTTTCCCGGGGGTTGGAAGGTCTTGGCGCTGGCAGCAGTCCAGCAATTCACTACCGCGGGGCAGAATGCCTGGGGCGAGACGCGGAGTGCGCAGACGTGGCCCCGCCCGGCCGCGCGCGCCGGGGCTTTCCCCGCTGACGCAGCGGAAGCGCTGCCCATACATGGACCGATTCTGCCCAGTGACGCGCCGGCGGTCTCTGGGCAGATTCCGGGAATCCCCTCCCCCGCTTTGCCGGGCAGGGCCGCGGCGCCGGGAAGGGGGCCGGGATTTTCCCGGGCGGGCGGCTACCCGGGACCGGAAAGCCCCAGGCCTGGGTCCAGAGCTCCTGCGGTGGGCGGGCCGTGCTCCTGAGCCCCGGGAACCACCCCCAGGCTCCCCTATTAGGCTGGCGCCGTGGTCTTGTCGCGTCCACGCCCCCTCAGTCTGACCTGACCCGGGAGGGGGTATTGCTGCTGCCACTGCCGCCGTCCCCTACCCCACCCCCGCCAGGAAGGGCGGTACCCGCCAGCCAGTTTCCCCTCCCGGGTGCCAGGCCGGGAGCGAAGCGACAGCCAGGTCTGGTCCTGCCAGGGCGGCTGCTCAGGCCGCCGGGCATTGCTACCGCCCTCACAAGGGGCTTCATCCTACACTGCTGGGACAGGTGGGGCGGCTGGGGCAAGTCTCCAGAGCAGCAGAGAAAAACCATAGACTCGGGTGGGTTGGAAAGAACAACCACTTCCATTAATTCATTTATGGAATTATAAATACTAAAATACTAAACACCTTGACTCGAGTCACAACCTGAACCAAGACAGACAGGCAATAAACACGCACACATGATTCTTTGATGGTTATGCTCCAAAGAACAAAAGCAGCTTCACAAAGCAGAGTAATAGGGCCTGAAAGGAGAGCTGCTTTAGTGTGCACTGGGAAGGTGGGCTTTAATAGATCATTTTCCCGCAGATTTGAAGGCGTTGGCCCTCCCTGAACAAACTAGGGGAAGAGTGTGCTAGAAAGAGGGAACAACGTATACAAAGTTCCTGTGACCAAGAACAAGATCAACCTATTAAGAAACAGCCAGAAGTTCAAGGGCTGGAATTGAGTGCTCCACAGACAGCAAGGACCTCCCAGGCCTTGGGGAGAATGGTAGGCAATTCCAAAGGAGATGAGTGACCTTGGAGGGAATTAGGCTGGTGAATGGGTAAATGGTAAATGGGAACGCTGGTAGGATGCTGTAGGATAAACGTTGGGCTGCTAAGGAACAAGGTCAGCAGTTTGAAACTACCAGCCGCTGGGAGGAGGCTTTCTGCTCCAGTAAAGATTTACAACCTCGAAACTTTATATAGGGTCGCTATGAAGTCAGAAACTGACTCAATGACACTTAACATGGACTACACGAATATATTAGCCCTGTTCTATGAAAGAAATTGAAACTCAGAGTGGCAAAGTCACTTGTTGGATCTACACAGCATCAAACTCTGCAGCAGTATGGGAACCACTGGGAACATTGATTTGCTCCAACACCTGCCTCTCACCTAACAGTTACCCTTCCACACCAAGGGTAGATGGGCAGTACTTCCCAGCTAGAGCATAGTCCCTGCAGCAGGGGTCAGAACTGAACTGCTCAAGGCAACCATCCTAGTAACCATTAATTGGGCCCTGAGCAACGATGGGCCCCTGGGCTTCACATAATTCCTCTCCTTTAACTTGCATAATAATATGGCATAAAGATATGGGTTGGTCTTTATTCCCATGTTGTTGTTGTTGTTGTTAAGTGCCATCGAGTCGGTTCCGACCCATAGCGACCCTGTACAGGGTTTCCGAGGGTGTAAATCTTTACGGGAGTAGAAAGCCTCATCTTTCTCCCGCGGAGCGGCTGGTACGGCTGGTAGTTTCGAACCGCTGACCTTAAGGTTCGCAGCCCGATTCGTAGCCACTACGCTACCAGAGCTCCTTTATTACTGATGAGGAAACCCAAGGAAGCTATTGAACAGCATTAGAGCTCAGATTGCATGATGACAAAGTATGGGTTCTGCCTTGTAAAGCCAGGTTTCAGGATGTAGAAAACCCAAAGACTGCTCCTCGCAAAGGGGCAAGCAGCGTGGAGCAGTCTATTTCCTCTCCCTGCAAAACTGACCTCAGGTTAAGGAAACAGAGGGAGTACAGTGACAATGAGGTATGACTGCCCCCTGGTGGTAGATAGCAGTAACTGCAAGGTCAGTTCCCCAAACAAGAGATAGAACATGGTGGTGGGATTTATAGCCAGTACAGAGATTACATTAATACAGATGCACACCTGTTCTTAATACTTTATTGTACACCTAGGCCTGTACCCCAATGGGTTGTTTTCGGAGAAGATGGTCACCATTCATTAGCAACTACGGACATGAGAAGGCCTTAGCTCAACCTTCCTGGGTCCCATATTGGGGAGTTTCAAGGGGTAGAGCCTGGCCATTCCTGGGGCAGCATGGGACGCCCAGGTAGGGGAACAGCTGGGGAGAGAGGGCCCAAAAGTGTCCCCTGTCTTCCAGACTAGTTGTGTTTGGAGAAGTATTCCTTGCTGTCGTCCACATTGGGCTTGATTGTGTCGCTGCCTGGCTTCCAGCCAGCGGGACATACTGTGGGAAGACATAGGAAAAGCACATGTGACCCCCAAGTTCAAGACAGAGACAGTAATAGGAGACCCACAAAGGAAAAACTTGAGCCTGAGTCACAAAAGAAACACCTACTGGTCCAGGTCTAAGACTATGCATGTTGTGAGAAGCCCATGTTTACCCTCACAGGCTTAGCTACAGTATTTTCTGTCTGATATTTTTCCTGTTCTAATACTCTAATTTTGGAGTCCTGGTGTGGTGCTGTGGATTAATGCACTGGACTGCAATGTCGGCGGTTCCTATACAGGGTCACTATGAGTCGGAACTGACTTGGCAGCACTTAACAATATTCTATTTTTAGATACTTCAAATCCATCTATAGGAATTTGAGACTGTCACTTCCACATGAGAAGGGACTCTGATCCCGCCAATAGTATGCAAATCAGACTTGGTATAAACACATACCAAATTCACTGTCAATGAATTGAATCTGATATACAGCAATGCTGTACAGGGTTTCCGAGGCTGTACATCTTTATGTGAACAGAAAACCTCATCTGTCTCTCATGGAGCAGCTGAAGTTTAAACTGCCAGCCTTGTGGTTGGCAGTCTAGAGCTTATCCTACAGGGCCACCAGGGCTCCTTCATCTCCTCAAATATCTCATATGACTTATACAAAAGGGTCATGAATGAAAAGATAACGGGTTTTTTCCAGGAACTTTTTGAAGCCCCAGTTCTCCACCCTTATGTTGTATTATATTGGGGTATCTCTCCCATCATTCTAGGCATTTCTTGAAGACAAGGCCCCGAGCTGAATTGTTTATGAGGTCCTGACCTGCCCCTGCTCAGGTGGTAGGGCAGGCAATGAGCATTTGCATGAGTGATAGAGGATCTGCATGTGAACTACTCACCTTCACCGTGCTCATCCGTGTACTGGAAAGCCTGGACCAGCCGCAGAGCCTCATCCACGGAGCGCCCCACAGGCAAGTCATTGACTGTGATCTGACGAAGGACTCCCTTGCCATCAATGATAAAGAGGCCCCTGAAGACATCAGGGTTCACAGTGAGGAGCTGGGGATTCCCAGAACCAGAAGAGGGAACACCTCCCTCTACAATTCACAGAGCTGCGAGCAGAAAGGGTGTTGCATAAACAGAGTCCCCTCACCCTGAGTCCAAGTGAGGGCCTCATAGTACCTGTAAGCAATGCCCTCATCTTCCTTCAGCACGCCATAATCAAGGGACAAGCTTCTAGTCACATCAGCCAGCAGGGGGATGTTCAGAGGGCCCAAGCCTCCTTCCTTCCGTGGAGTGTTAATCCTGTAGGTTGGGGAAACAGAAATGGGACATCAGAATGTCCAGCACAGCAGGGTCCTCACCCTGTGAGCCTGGGTGAGATAAGGACTGGAGTGGGGGCCCTGGAGGTGGGAGATAAGGGGCTTTAGACCAGAGCCCTGGAAACCTCACCCACTCCACCCAGAAGTGGGTATAAGGGCTCTTTCTGGGGGCTGGGAAGACTAAAACCTTCTAGCTTTCGGAGCGTTCCTTCAGGTTCATCTCAACTCCCTGAGTGAGGCAGGAAGCATGTGTGAGCTAGAATCCTGGTCCTGCTCTTCAGCGCTGTGACCTGGGGCCCAGCCCTTCACTCCTTTAAATTGGAGTTTCCGCCTTCATGATATGGGGCAATACATTCTCCCTCCCAAAAACTAAAGGAGATAAAGCATCTGCAACTCTCTGCGCCAAGCAGCTAGTTTCCAAATGTTAATTACTGTCATCAGTGTTAAGGACTGGGTGTCATTATTTCCATCATTTTCAAGACCAGGAAAGGGAGGCCAAAAGGTTGAGCAATGGTCTCCAAGTCAGCTCAGACCCTAAGGTGTGGGCCTAGCTACGCACCACCCTCCTGCTGTCCCTCTCCCCTCATACCATGCCAGGTGGGTGAATTGAGAATCCACAGAGACCCCCAGCACCTCGCAGCCCAGTTTGCGGAAGTCTTCAGCATGCTCACTAAAAGCAATGATCTCCGTAGGGCACACAAAGGTGAAGTCCAGCGGATAGAAAAACAGCACCACGTACTTCCCTGGGTGGGTGAGGAAGGTAACACCAGGAGTTAAGGTCCAGACCTTTTTCTGCTGGGGCCTCGCTCCCTGCCCCGCCCCTCACCTTTGTAGTCCGAAAGCTTCACCTCCTTGAAGGCACCATCCACCACAGCAGTTGCTTGGAAACTGGGGGCGGGCTTTCCGATGTGCGCGTTGCCGGAGGCCATGACTGAAAACTGAGACCCCCCGTCCCATCAGCGCCAACAGAAGACCCTTTGTCTTCCCTTCCCAAGGTCATGAAGCGTGCGGGGAACCCCCGTTAGAGCCGTGCAACCGATAACACGGACCCCTACCCTCCTGGTACCGGTTCTGCGCAACATTGAGGCTACGGGGTCCCGCCCCCTGACCAGAGCACCAGCTGCCCGGCCGCTGTGGCCTAGCAGCCCCCTTAGCCAGTCGGTCGGAGCGCCGTGGCGCAAGGCCCAGTCCTGGGAGGAGAAAAATGAAGCCCCCGCAAGCAGGGGCCAAGGAGCACGGCGATCTGGCCTGTATTCCAAGGCTCCGGACCTTGATTCCCCCCGCAAGGACAAAGGCGGCCACTGCGGCGGGAGGAAAACAAAGGCAGCCGGTGATTACGTCTGGATAGGGCCGAAGCTACTGGAAAGGGGCTTCCCCCGAGTCCGATGCACTCGGAGTCTCCTTACCTTCGTGAGCTAGGGGCCGGACGCACCGACTGCCAGAGTACAGATTCAGGTTCACAGCGTCAAGTGCACTCCGGGTCGCCGAGCCTTTTATGAGCCGCCCGCACCGTGACGCGCGGGGCGGGCGGACAAGAAGAGCGGTCGGGTCCACTGCGCCGGGCGCAGGGGGGTGGTGGAGCGCAGCCGGTCGAGTCCACGCGCTTGCAGGTGACAGGGGAGACTTGCCGCCGCCAGCCAAGACCACCGCGCCCGCCACTGGGGTATTGCCGGCGCTGCAGACCTGCCCGGGGCTAGGCCCGAGAGCGCGCGGAGGGCGGTTGGAGTCCGGCATGACCTGGAGCCGGGCGGCGCTGCTGCTGCTGCCTATGGTACTCCCAATGCTGGCGACGTCTGTCCAGGGCGCCTCTGACTATCAGTATTTTGGCGAGCAGGGCGAAGGAGACCTCTGGGAGCAGCTGCAGCAGGAAAAAGGTAACCGGAGGTAGTGGGAGTGAAGGTGCCGAATGATATCCACAAAAGCCTACCTACTTCGACAGCTGGCTGCAAGTAGATCTCCCTCATTCAGCTGTAGATCCCCGTCCTACTCCTCCCTGGGGTCATCTCTTGGGCCAGCTACTTTGCTCTGAGCCTCAGTTTTCCCAGCTGTAAACGAACCCACAGTTATCGACTTGATTCCAACTCATAATCCAAAATTAACCTACTTTAATCGAGTCTATTCCAATTCATGGAGACCCTATATAAAGTTTCCCACACTGTCATTCTTAACGGGAGCAGACCACTGAGAAGCTGATGGGTTTGAACCTAGACCTTGCAGTTAGCAAGCCAGTGCCTAACCCACAGCACCATCAGGGCGCCTTCTAAACTGGAAAGGAGACTGCCTTTAAGCAGCTCACAACTGGAGAGGGGACAAGGCAGGCAATAAGCAAACCTATTAGTAAACTCATGGGTAGGTACTAGGAAGAGCAAAGATGGAGACAGAAGGGCATGAGCAAGTTTGGGAAACCAGAGAAAGCCCAGGCGAACAAGCTATATAACTAGTGCAGCCAGAATGACAAACAAGAGCCAAGAGGAAAGAGTGTGTCAGCCAAAAGGAACAGCAAGTACAAAGGCTCAAAGGCCTAAAAGAGGAATGAAAAGAGGCCAGTGTGGTGGAGGCTTAGAGAGGAAGAAATGTAGGGGATGTTTCAGGGCTTCGTGAGCCATGGAATCAGGATAAGACCTGTTTAATGGGGGCATAGAGAGGAATCAGCAAAATGTATCTCGAAAGAGACATCCACCGACTGATTACTACAAGAACAAGCAAGTTGGTCATCCAGGAGACATCAAGCCAAGTGGTTGGGGCCCCTCAGGGCAAACCCCCTTCCAAGACTCAATGGGAATACACACTCTGATTGGTGACCACGTTCATCAATGGTAAGGGGAAGTGAGGGAAAACCAGCAATGAAGCAGAGAGCTAAGCCCTACAAGGTTCAATAGACTCCTGTGAACCTGGGTGGAGACCTGGTCGGCCAGCAGTGTGGCAAGACCTGGGGACTCTTGGGCCCAGAGTCAGTGACATAGCCACAGAGGACTAGAGTGGAGAGTGAAGCGTCCAGCTGATAAGAAGAGAGGACATATGCATACGAACACCCATATTTGCAGATAATACCCACGTGACCTAAGTGGCTTCAATGACTGGATGATCAGAGCTCAACTAGAAGAAAGAAGAGGAAAAAAAAGAGTAATCTGATACAATTTGATAAACTTGACCTACATCTATGGATGCAGTAGTTTAAAAGAGGGAAAAAATCTTTACAGCAAGGATCATTCCCACACCCTCCATACACATAATAGACAGGGATGGGCAACTTGGACATTGGCTACCCAAAATGGGAAGGGGAGCTACAAAGGCAAGAAGTGACAGGCTTACAAGCTTTCAAGAGGGAACCTAGATTCAGAGAGGGCCTGGAGGAAGGTAGAATCTCCATTGAGTAGTATCTAATCTGTCTAGGCGGGCTTATGAAAGGAGATGCGAATAGGTCTCTTGTGATACAATAGTGAATAATTGTTATCAGGACTGATTGTGAGGGTTGGAAATGTAAAGGTAGATGCTTTGTAGCAAGGAGGAGAGTGATTAACTTTGCAGTCTAGGAGCCTAAGAGCGGAGGTCCCCGGGACCATCAAAGGAGAAGAGGGGAGAGCGGGACCTTACCCAGTGAAGCAGTGATGCCAGAGATGGAGGCAGAGACAATGAGTGGGGAGATGGAGCAGCTGGGAACTTTAGACCCAGAGAGGGAGAGGGGTTGTGTACTGATGACCAGGGGGCAGACTTGCAGGCTATACCCTTTGGTTGGTTGATGATGCTTGGAGGGGATTGTAACCATGACAATGAAATGATATCCTATAGGATGAATGTAAAGCTAATGTAAAGCTAATGTTCTCCCATGTAAACTATCATATAATTCACAATAAAACATTAAAAAAAAAAAAAGGGACAGCCAGTAAGAGTGCAGCTGATGAGCTTGAACCACCAACCTTGTGGTTAACAGTACATTGCTAATTATACAGCACCAGACCAGGATACCTTAATAAGTGTGTGTGTGGGGGGGGATGGTGTCCTGTGGAGTCAGTCAGTTCCAACTCAGCGACCCTGTACTGGGTTTCAGAGGCTGACGGGAAGGAGCTCTGGTAGCGTAATGGTTACGAATCGTGCTGCTAATCTCAAGGTCAGCAGTTCGAAACTACCAGTGGATCTGCAAGAGAAAGATGAGGCTTGCTGCTCTGGTAAAGATTTATAGCCTCAGGAAACCCTATGCAGGGTCGCTGTAACTCGGGACCAACTCCACAGTACATAACCACCACCAGCTCTACCATCACCACCACCAAATCTTTATGGGAGCAGAACACCTCATCTTTCTCTTGCAGAACCCGCTGGTAGTTTCGAATTGCTGACCTCAATAACTACTACGCTACCAGTGCTCCTTCCCTTAATAAGTAGTAACTGCTTTAAAACTATTCCTAAGAATTGTTTTTGTTCTATGTGCTAACATAGCGCCAGAGGCTTTAAGTATCTTCATTATGTCATTTAATTATGTCATTTAATTATGTCATTTAATTTACCACCTGACAGTCGTGCTGGTCTGGTGGCATGGTGCCCGCTGGCCAGGCCGAGACCACACCCTTGAAGGCTGGAATCAAATTCTGAGCACCTAGGAGGATGCACCACACTCCCAAATGGGCAGGTTGGCGCAGATGGGAAATGTCAGTTCATATCCAGATGGGCTTTACACCAGATGTGTGAACTCAGAAAGATAGCTTGCTTTCTAGACGTCTCAGTTACTGCACCTGGCTCAGTGGCTATAGATGGGCATAGGGGGATTGCTCCCTTCTACCTGGATCTTCATGTCAGTCCTCCACACCCAGACGCCTCCGTGGACTTGATCCTGAGCCCTTGGGGAAAGTGGCACTGTCTCTGCGAACTGGGGAAGGAGGAGCGCAGCCGCGAGGTGTTGGGCACAGCACCGGGTCCAGTGTTCATGGACCGCGAGAAGTTGGTGCAGGTGCGGGCCTGCAGGCAACGGGACTGTCCATCCTGCAAGGCGATCGAGTGCAACTAGAGACCCTGAGACCGGGTGAGAGACTGGCATGGAGAGAAGGCCCTGACCCGGGCTGTCAAATTCAAGGACGTGAGTCTCAGAGGTGGCGCGGGGAGAGTGGAAGAAGGGCTGTGTGGGGCGGCAACACCAAACCCAGACATGTGACCCTGAGAAGGGGCAGAGAAGGTGAACCCCTCTGGAGTAGTCCCAGAGAAGTAAAAAAAGAAAGGCAGCAGGGGACCGGAATAATGGGGAAGATGTGGAGGAGTAAACTGGTGTCTTGAGTAAGGGCATTAGCCTGGTGAAGGGTGATGGCAGAAAACCGATAACGGTCGCAGACTAGACTAGGGGGCTGGAGCCTTACTGAGATTGCGGTAGAGAAGAAGAGCGGTGGGAGTCTGCGGGAGAGAGAGAACATAACCTTGAGTCCGGGAAATGAGCCTCCGTGGTGAGTGAGACCAGGAGTACGAGATCGTAAACTGGGTGGAACCTGGTGGGGAAGTGGAGGAGAGATTCAGCTTACAAAGGGTTGGAGGTAGGGATCCTGCAGGGAGCAGGCAGAGATCCCAAATACGAGTGAGCAACCGAGACAGTAAGGGTGGGACCCCGAAGTCTGAGCTCAGGCAGGAGCGGCAATACCTAATTCAGGGCGCTTAAACTTTAGGGGTGGGCAGCAATCCCGTGATAAAGGCCTGAATCCAAGTGGGGAACCTAGTGATGGGGAGACCCTTGTTTTGGAAGGATACAGGGCCGGGTTCTCCATGCCTTGATTCAGTTTTCCATTTTATTTCCCTTTCGGACCATCAGCTTCTCTGGGAGGGGATCTGGAGCCCGCCGAACGGAGGTTGGAAAGTGGTCCAGTCCACCTGGTTCTTCACCACAAGCACTTTGCGGTCGATCTCAAGAACTACAATTCCCAGGAAAGTGCGCGGCAGTGGCGTCGGCGTCGATTGCGCAAGCGTCAACTTCGTCGAGGGCGTGTCTTGTGCACCGATTGGTCGGTAGCGGGAGCCGCTGAACCCGCGCCAGATGTGCGCGGAAGACTGAGCTTGCTGCTTTCATCCTTGCGGCTGTCGGTGGCTGCAAAGGCGAAGAAAGCATGGATCTTAGCGAACTGGAGGAAGACAATACAGGCCGCTGTCGCCTGAGCTCACCTGTGCCCGCAGTGTGCCTCAAGGAGCCCTGCGCCCTCGGCGTGGATGAGGCGGGCCGGGGACCCGTGCTGGGTGCGCTCCATGGGCCAGGGGTGGGAGAGGGCCATGATAAACGTGATGGCCTTGGCGTTGAACCCATGAGCCAAAACTGTGGTGATGATGGAACAGGGATGGGAGCTTTCGCGGGCTCGTTGCTTGGACTTGGGGGCCTTCCCCACTCCTGGAAATCTGACACTCCTCCTCCCTAGGTCCCATGGTCTACGCCATCTGTTACTGCCCCCTGTCCCGCCTGGCAGAGCTAAAGGCCTTGAAAGTGGCAGGTGAGCCTGGGGCATCGGGGGAGTACATCTGGGAAGGTGGTTCCAGGGTAGGTGCGGGGGCAAGTGAGAATTGGAGGAGGAGGGCAGGAACCGAGAGAAGCAGGAATCTTCTCTCCCAACCCTTCTCCCAGACTCAAAGACCCTGTCGGAGAGCGAGCGGGACCGGCTCTTTGCGAAAATGGAGAAGGACAGGGATTTTGTGGGCTGGGCACTGGACGTGCTGTCTCCAAATCTCATCTCTACCAGCATGCTTGGGCGGTGAGGGGTCCCCCCAGTGGCTGGGATGGAGGTGCAGCCAGCTCTATGGGGAGGGGAGTGAATAAGGAATATGTGAGGTCTGGCTCTGCTTCTGAAAAGGGGTTAACTAGGCTCTGCTCCTGCACCTCAGGGTCAAATACAACCTGAACTCCCTGTCCCATGATACGGCTGTTGGGCTGGTGCAGCATGCGTTGGACCAGGGTGTGAACGTCACTCAGGTAACTTCTAATGCCTGGGTTGCCCTCCTCTGATTAACTCTGGATGTTTTTAAGTGCCATGGAGTATGCTCTGACTCAGAGTAACCCTGTATAGAGTTTCTGAGGAGCAGCTGGTGGGTTTGAACCTTTGACCTCCTGGTTAGTAGCCCCATGCTTATCCTACAGCACCACATCAGGACTCGGGTAAAAAAAGTGCAGTCAGCAAGTTCAGCACCAGAAGCGTAGCAAGTGTTGGATGGTGTTACTGACTTCCTACCTCTGTCACTGCCTGAAATGTGTGTCCCATCACGGAGCAGTGTGGAGTCCTCAGTCCCACCTCCACCCAACCTAATCTGTCTTCCTAAAGACTCAACAGTCCAGATAAATTCCACTTCTGTTCACCTGCCCACAGCTTCCCTCCTAGCCCAGGACACCCCTAGCTGGACTCCTGCCCAAGCCTCCTTTCTGGTTTTCCCACTTTAAGTCCTGCTCCCCCTTCTATCTGACATTTGATTTACTAATCACTGGATTAAATCAGGAGAATTTACAGTTGAGGAGGGGAGCGATTAAGTTTTAGGGAGAAGCATAAATCCACATTGCATTAAGTGCACTGAGGCAAAGACCAGGCTATTTGGAGAGAATAACAAAAGGAAATATTTGAGGTTGGGACAGGAGGCCTCTCGCCAGGCTGGGCAAGTAGAGCTAACAAGGCAGCCTTGGATCAGACAGATTAGGGCCCTGCTCTTGGGGGTTCTGGGACTGATCAGAAAATTGGACAAGCAGCTGGTAAATAGCAGAATAAGGGTACCTTCTGAGAATGGTAACTTTCATGATTGTCACCTGCCCCTGCTACCTCCCTGATCTTAATTCTCAGCATTTTGCTCTGGTTTTGTGGCCTCCTATTGCTCTCCAGCATATCTGAGGTGTTCCCACCTCGAGGCCTTTGCTCTGGTGTTTCCCTGAGCACTTTTTCCTAGACATAACATGCGGGAAGCGCTTAACTCTGGGTGCTTGGCAAGGCCGCACTAAGAGGAGAGACATTATGCACGGCATATGATTCTCAAAAGCTGACCCCTATCTTCCCTTCAAGTTAGCCCTGAATTGACTTGTAAAAATATATAATTTGGCAATGTTCTCAGCTTTCACTATGAGTTTTACAAACCTTAGGAAAAACTAGCTTAGCAGCAATTGCTTTCAGCCTTGGTGGATTGAATACAAAGAGAAATTGTATAAATTACTCCTTCTCATAGAAAACCTAAGTAACTGCATTTGTGAGGCCACAAAAGCAGATATCATATTAGACTCAAGCTGACCTACCCCCATAAACCTCACCACATTCAGTCACTAGCTAGAATTCACAAACCCCTACATACAGACACCTGCATAAATAAGTAGACAATAATGAACTTAAATGAAGAATAGTTTTGACTTAATAATCTACACTTCTTGCAGCAAGTAGCCAAGTTGAGCTTTATGCCACATAGCTTCCAAGTGATTTAATGAATACCTTTATTATAAAAATAATACTACATTATGTAGGATAGAAAGTTTTAGTAGAAACAAGAAGAAACAGTTTTATCTCAGGCTGGGCAAGGAGATGAAGGTCAGTCTGAACATCATAGAAGTATTTTTGTCAAGGATGTCTAATGACCAGGTGCAAGAATGTTGTGACTAACTGTGTAATAATTCAAGAAATGATAAAAGTGTCAATGCATGTACTGTGTAATTTTAAGTATAAAAAATAAAGACTTGCTGGGCTGGGCAAGCAGAAGGAAGAAGAAAGAAAGGAGAAGGAAGCAGAAGGAACTAGCAGAGCCAGGGAAGGCAGAGCTAGGAGGAAGAAGTAGAGAGCAGGAGGGAGAAGGCAGAGAACAGACAGCAGAGAGCAGAGGGCAGAAGCAAGGGCAGAAGCTAGAGAGCATAGTCGGACAGCACAGCAAGTTGAAAAGCCTCTCGAGTTGTATTCATTTCTTCACCCAACGTTTCCCGTATTCGCTCATGTGTGGAGGGCAGGAACCCCCGCACATACACATGGCTTATTTGCCCACTTTATTCAGGTCTTTTTGAAATATTACCTTAGAGAGGCCTTCCTTGAATCTCTCTTGTTAAGTGGTGTTGAGTCAGTTCTGACTCATAGTGGCCTTACATAGGGTTTCTGAAACTCTAGATCTTTGGGAAAACAGAAAGTCTTATCTTTTTCCTGTGGAACAGCTTGTGGACTGGAACCGCCACTGACCCTTGTGGTTCACAGTCCACCAGGCTCCCTTGAACTTCCCGTACCACCTTTAAATTAGAACCCCTTCCATCTGTTCCCCTAAGATTTGTTGTTTGTTCTGTTTCCTGCTTGTGGTCCTTATCTGTTAGTCTGCTCCACAAGGGAGGGGTTTTTGTCTGTTGTGTCCTTGGCACCTAGCACAGCTGCTAGCACACTGTAGGTGCCCAATCAGGTGGTCATAGGAAGCCTCTTTGGGCGATGACGTTTAATGAAATCCCTGATACAAACTGGTAAGAAAGATCCAATCTAGGGAGGAGATGGAAGAAGAGTATGCTGGGCAGCAGGAACAGGAATGCAAAGGCCATGAGACTGGATCGTATACAGAGTTATTTTTCAGGGTGTTTGTTGGCCAAATGCACTCCTATCTCTGTGGCAGGTATTTGTGGACACCGTGGGTCTGCCAGAGAAATACCAGGACCGGTTGCAGCAGCGCTTTCCTGGGATTGAGGTGACGGTCAAGGCCAAAGCTGATGCACTGTACCCTGTGGTCAGTGCTGCCAGCATCTGTGCCAAGGTCAGTTTCCAGTGGGCTTGGGACCAGATTCCAGCATCCCCTTTGGAAAAGGACAGGCTGTGGTTGCTGTGGGGGAAGGAGATTTCAAGTGTCTGTCCTGCCTACAGGTGGCCCGAGACAAGGCAGTGAAGGACTGGCAGTTCGTGGAGAAACTGCCGGACTTGGATGCCAATTATGGTTCGGGCTACCCCAATGGTAAGCAGACTGCCCTGAGATAGCACCAGCAGCACTAATGCTAAGCCAGCCAAGGCTGAGCATGCTCCTGGAGTGTCTGAGGTTTTCTAAACTGGTCTGATAATCCCACTCTGTATCAGAAGTAGCTGAGACCTGGGGCATCACTTACCTACTGCCATACAGTTATTGTGTAGCAGTGCCGGCCTCCCTTCCCATTTTCCTGTCTCTTTGGAGCCCCAGTAAGGGGCTGAGACCCCAATTCACACATCAAAGGGGAAGGATTCAGCTGCTGTTCAAGCTGTAACTTGAGTCCTGGCCCCCTGAGTTTCCTCCAATTCTTAGGCTCAGTCTTGAAAGGAGGATCATGTCCCCTCTTCCCACTTTACACACTTATCAGAGCAGATAACAAGGTTCAGTGGCTGGGTTCAAGGAACCTTCCTATCCTTCTTGGAGGCCCATAGAGGGGCTGGCAGTGGGGTGGGGTTGGGTGGGGCAGCACAGCGAGTCTGCGATTAGAACTTGGGTGAAAGACCAAAGTAAGGAAATCGGGTCTGGGCAGAAGATGGTTTGGACAACGGTTTAGCACTTTTGTGCTCCTGGTAGATACCGTGCAATGCCAGACCCATGGGGGCAGCTAGGTCAACAAATGCTGATTTGATTACTGTTGTCCTTGGAAGGGGGGATGTCAGTGAGAGCCAGTGGTTATGTCCCTGAGCTGCAATTTGAGCAACTATTGGCCAGGCAAAGGGGGTGGCTGTCTGTGTAACGCTCTTGAGGCAGAAAGATGCTCAGTGGAGGGTGACTCTGAAAGGCAGAAGGAGGCCTAGATGTCAGGCTGAGGAGCTTGGACATTTTGGTGCAATTTAGGGACCATTGTCCACCTTGTCTCCCAGATCCCAAGACAAAAGCATGGTTGAAGAAGCACGTGGAGCCTGTGTTCGGCTTCCCCCAGTTTGTCCGGTTCAGTTGGCGCACGGCCCAGAGCATCCTGGAGAAGGAGGCGGAAGGTGTTATATGGTGAGTTCCCAGGTGCTGCTGTGGGCAGGGAGTGAGGTCTGGGTTTGACCCTAACTAGGAGCACTCGCTTCCCCGGGAGGCAGTCACTGTTGTTACCTCTCTCCCACAGGGAGGACTCCTCAGCAGAGGACCAGGAGGGCCTTGGGAGGATCACATCTTACTTTCTCAGTGAAAGCCCCCGTCGCCACACTCCTCACCGGTATTTCCAGGAACGTGGCCTGGAGTCAGCCAGTACCCTCTAAGAGCCAGGCAGCCCCCCTTGACCTGTGTCCCCCTTCCCTCGTTTGTGATTAAAACCAAAGCCTAGTGTAGGGTTTGTGCTTTGAGATGGAGATGGAGTAACTGGTGTGCTCTGTGGTTGGAGGGACCCTTTGGGAAGTGAAACAGGGTAGGCATTGGTTGAATGGTTTTATTTTGCTTAAAAATAAATACACTTAAATGATCGTGTACATTATTCTTTATAATGAATCAAATGGAACTTAGTGATTATTCCAAATGGTTATCCAAAGATCTTCCTCATTTTCTTTACACCACAGAGTCTTCTATTAGTAATGCAAAGTCCTGGGCTCCACACTAGACCTGCTGAAGACCCCCAGGTCTCATTTGAAATGAGGTTAACACCAACTCTGCCTCTTGTGAACTTTGAAACCATCACAGATCCACAGCCCTGTGGGTATTCCTCTGTGGACTCCATTCCCTTCTGCCCTCCCTCTGGACCTTGCCCAGTATTCTCACTGGTGCCCCTTCATCTCCAGTCACCTCTTCTCCCCCACTGCTTCCAAGTTTGTTAGTCTGAAGGTCTTGCCCCGCACAAGCCTTCCATGGCTCTTGCCCTGTAGCATGTTCAAGGCCTCTTGTGATCTGACCTCATCTCCCATGATCTGCTCCAGGCTCCCTGACATGGAAGTCCCTAGAACATGAGATTTCTAGCCTCCAGGCCTTTGCAGGCAGACTGTTCAGAATGCCCTTCCCCACAGCATAATCTGCCTGGAAGTCCCTCATCACAATAGTAACAACATCCACTAAAATAAATGATAGCTGCATTGATGGGGTGTTAATTATGTGTTAGGCACATTCTAAGCATTTTATTTGACATTCCTCTCATAGTAGTTAATATTGAGTCTGTTCCAACTCAGCGACTCTATATATAGGGTTTTTGAGGAGCAGCCAATGGGTTTGAACCACTGACCTTGTTGTTGGCAGTCCAGTGCTTACCACAAGCCCCATTAGGTGAGTCTATGTCCCCTTACCTTGAGTACAAGTTGGCATTAGTGGCTCAATTTAATGACTAGAAACCAACAGAAGTGACTTTGTGTGGCTTCCAAAGCTCGGCCATCTTAAGTGAGCCCACTTCCACCTGGGATGTGGTTCTTGGGCACTTACCCTAGGAACTTGGCTGCTATTCTGTGAGAAGCCCGGGCCATACACAGGCCACAGGTAGCTGTCCTGGCTGACAGCCTTACCTGCCAAATAGCAGAGTCGGTGTGGCACTGCAAGATAAGATAATGCAATGGGTGGCAAGGTCAGCTGTTCAAATACACCAGCTGCTCCTTGGAAACCCTTACAGGGTCACTAGGAACCCACTCCATGGCACTTAACAGGAAAATGAGGACATCTTTAAAGTCATTGTCTGCAATTGTATGAGCAGCCTCAATCAGGAACCTCCCAGCCAAGCCCAGTAAATCCTCAGCACCTTGAGAGAGAATGATGGTTCTGTGATAACTAGGTTTGGGGTTGCTTTCGTTTCACAGCAATGGATAACCAGAGCAATTTACACTGACTTACTTAATTCTCTCAACAACCCTGGGAGAAGACCAATTGTTGTCTTACGTTTTATACATGTGGAAACAGGCTCAGAAAGGGTGACCAACATGCCCAAAGTTACAGCATGAGTAAGTGGCTGTGAGCCCAGGTTAATAAAGAGGCTTTGACAAGTTTGTGGGGGAAAAGGCCCCCTTATAAAATAATTGAGACCCAGAATTGAAGTCACCATTTTCTGCAGTCCATATAACTTGATCCCCTTCGAATCCAGCACCTGTCTTTGAGGAAGCATCTCCTCCCATTCTCAATCAGTGTGGTTCAGGTGGAACGGAGCCTACCACAGGACTACTACCATAACCCAGATCCGACCAATCAGCATAGCATCCCGCTGCTCACTCATAGTGATTGGCTCACTGATGAGTTCATGACCAAACTGGAGCAATGCTGGCCTCAGTGATCTGAGCTCACAGAGAACTAGGCATGCTTTCCCCCACCCCTGTCAGTTTGTATGCTGTGCTGACTTTTACGTTGCTATGACTCTGGAAGCTATGCTGCTGATATTTCAAATACCAACAGGGTCACTAATGGTGGACGGGTTCCAGCAGAGCTTTCAGAGTAACAACAAACTAAGAAGTTTTGCTGGCCTGTTTCTGAGAATTAGCCAATGAAAACCCTCTGGATCACAAGAGGACATTGTCTGGTATAGTGCTGGAAGATGAGCCCCCTAAAGTGGAAGCCACTTAAAATACATCATGACTGCACAAATGGGCTTGAGGATGCCAGTGATTGTGATGATGACACACGGCCACACAAGGTGTCTGTTGTACATGGGACAACATAAGTCAGAGCCGACTGAATGACAACAATAATAGTCACACTAGCCACTGGAAACATGGAGTTACTAGGCTATTTTCGCTACTGTGAGACCCTGTGAGGTGCAACGTAGAGCCAAGACAGAGAGAACATCCTAACATCATTTAAAAGCCTAGATACAGCTATCCCTGAAGCTATATTTTGGTTTTTAAGTCACTGTTTTAAGGAGCTCTGGTAGCGTAGTGGTTATGAGTCAGGCTGTTAATTGCACGGTCAACAGTTTGAAACTACCAGCGGCTCCATTGGAGAAACATGAGACTTTCTGCTACCTTCGGAACTGACTCCATGGCACATAACTACCACCACCAGCTTAAATCCACCAGCCCCTCCACAGAAGAAAGATGAGGCTGTCTGTTTCCATAACGATTTCATTGCAGAAATCCAAAGGAGCAGTTCTAGTGTGTCCTCAAGTGTCACTCTGAGTCAGGATCTACTCGGGCAGTGGGTTTGGTTTGGTTTTGGATCCAGATACTTTGAGAGGAGCTTGTCTATTGCAGCTGAAAGAGATCTATCTGCCTGGTACTCTTCCAGCAGGTCACATTTCTCTGCTTATACTAGTCCATTTTCCCTGAGAGTAGGGAATGGGGACATTGTCTTAATAGGCAAAGCAACAGGCTCTCTGAGGGAGAAGCATTAGAAATAGTATTTGCAGTCCAAGTTCTGAATCTGAGCCCAGTTCTTTGCCTTAGGTCCAAGGGCTGGGATATGGGTTGGGGGAAAGGGCATAGACCAGACATCACCAGGCTTCCCTAATTAGAGGGCAAAGCCCTGTAAGATGTATTGAGGTCTATACAACTCAGGGAGCTTCATGATGAGGTTTTTTACCTCCCCCCCTCCACCCATTTCTGACATCTAGGCATTTCCAGTTCTGACAGATGCTTCAGGTGTAGGACAACCATCATTGACACTTGAGTATAAATCAGTTCTAACCCTAGAATATGAGAATTAGGAATGTTGTTGTTAAGTGCCATCAAGTCGATTCCAACCCATAGCGACCCTGTATAGGGTTTCTAGGGAGCAACCTTGCAGTTCAAACGGCTTGGCAGTCTGGCGCATTAACTCACAGCGCCACACTAGGACTCCCAAATTAGGAATATTGTTGTTGATGTGATGTGCCGTGGAGTCGGTTCTGACTCATAGCGACCCTGTACAGGTTTTCTGAAGCTGTAAATCTTTAAGGGAGCAGAAAGCCTCATCTTTCTCCCGCCAAACAGCTGGTAGTTTTGAACTGCTGACCCTGAGGATAGCAGCCCTGATTTGTAACCACTACACTACCAGAGCTCCTTAAATTAGGAATAAGACCTATCAATTTCCGACAATTCTTCCCACTCAGTTTCCCAAGAAGCAGTTACCTTAGCTGCTCTAGCTAGCAACTTTATTCAGGAGGGAGAGGTTGAAATAAAGGAGAGTTGGGTTGATTTTTGAATCAACCAGGAGTTGCTGAGTCCAAGGGAGGAGGAACTGGACTGAGGCATTTGGAAGGCAAGGAGGAAGAGGAATGAGACTCTTTGATGTCTTGGAAGGGTGCTCCCCAGGGGCCCCTGCCACTTCCACCTCCACTCCCACTCGCAGCAGTGTCCAGGATGGTGGAAGTTCGAGGGCAATGAAGGCTCCGGGAGGTGGCTTCCCAGACCCACCACCTGGCCTTGGTACGTGGCAGCACTGGAACAGAGATATTGACTCAGTGACTGCCATCGACACTGCGTGGCCCAAAAGTGAGCGGCAAAGGTCTGCGCCATCTTCAAAGGTCTGGGGGAAGGGGTGGAGTTAGAACTTGAGTTAGCAGAGAGCAAGTACTCTGGGGTTGAAGCTTTCTAGGGCACATGTTGGGAGCGTAGCTAGGGATCTGGAGAAGGGAACCTAGGTGGGCAACTCAAATTTCAGCGTCCTCCCACAAGGTGTGGCAGGTCTATAGTTGGGCGGGACTAGAGTGGGTCTTAGAAAGGCGAGTTGTTTTTAACAGGTTCCAGAGAAATGAATAAAGGGGAGAGGGAGAGATCAGGTGGCTTTGGGGAGGGTCCTGGGGGCACTTTGGACTGGATCAAGATAGAGTTAGTCCCTTGAAGAGGACAAATCCTGGAGAGTATGGGCATCTCCTGGTATGGTAGTTGAGTTTGGGGAAGAAGGAGAGTGGAGGAGCGGTCATGGGAATGCCAATCTGAACTTTGAGACTTAAGCAGGTTAGGGCAGAACCTGGCGAAGGGAATCTCAGTCTCCTTCCCATACGCTTTGTCCCATGCTCACCTGCCCATAGGTAGGACAGGCAGGCTCACAGCTTCTCCCTTCTGGGAGGGAGAGCCAACTCTAGAACGCAAGTGGTATCAGCTTCACAGGTGGTAAACCTTGGATCGGTGTTTGAAGAGGAGAAGGTGGGAGGGCAAAGCTCTTCAGCCATGTTCTAGAGGTCCTGCTAGCCAAGGTCCTGTCCATGCATGTCCTGCTCCAAGAACCACTTCCTACAATCCCACATCCCTTCAGATTTCATCTCGCCTTCATCCCATCAGCTCTTTCCATCCATGCCCAGCCTCCTGTCACAAGTAGCCCCACATCTGAAGGCCTAGCAACACCCATTCCAGTTCATTCTCTTACATTCCCTACCCTCTTCCTTAATTTTCAACCAGGAGGCTCCGCCCCCTAAGAATCCAGGTCCATAAAAGGCCATGCCTCCATCCAGCTCACAAGTTGGGGGTTTCATGGCCCCACCCATTTTTGTTTAACCCTAAACTCTTGGGCCTGTTCTAGTTAAGCCAGACACCTTCCAACAAAGGGTTGAGCTAACGGCAGACCCCACCTCTTGGGCCAGTGAACCCCAGGTCCTACCCCAACCCCAGGCCCTGTTGTTCCTACTAGCCCCCCCAGAGCTCCATGCAGAATGGCAGGTGAAAGTGACTCCGGAGGACACCTTGGAGGTGTCCCAGGAAGGAATCGCACCTCAACACCAGGAAAGACAGGCACAGGACTCTGTGTTAGGGACTCTGGTGAGGACAACTGGAACAAAGAATTTGAGGAAATGCCAGAAAGGCACTTGAACTCACCTGGGACTCAGCGCTCCACAGGACTCTGGGATGGTTTCAGGGTCAGACACCTCTGATGCCTCCATTTCTGAGAGACAACAGTGTCCTGGTTAAAGGGAGGCCTGTGAGCCAGGGTCTTAGATCCTGAGGTAGGGGTGAGGAACCATGACCAGAGGGTCCTCTCTGAACAAGTGAAACCCCAATCTACATCTGTTATCACAAACAGAAAACTTAAATAAAGACACTCGTATGCAAATGCAGCTTCAAGTAATAATAATCATTTATAACAATTAACTTAAACTTATTTATCATTGTACCTGGTGATGGTTTAAGTGTGCATATGTTTAATCTTCATTGCACCCTATGATGTAGATCTGCTATTTCTCTTCTTTTTCAATGGCTATACAGGGTCACGATGAGTCAGAACTCTACCAACAACATGTGGGACCCAGAGATATTAAGTGATTTTCCAGGGTCACAAAGCTAGAAAGTAAGTGGCAGAGACTGGCTTTGCAACCAGGTAGTCTGGTTCAAGAAGCTGTGCTCTTAACTACTACTCTTTAGCACTAGCTCCTGCTGCCCACCCTAATGGTCACTCTAAGTCCCTCATGTAAGGAAATTCTATAATTGCCATGGTGGGGTAGAGGTTCCTGGGGGGTTAGGCAGGGTCTGAAGCACTCACCTGCCCGATTCAGCTGGACTGTGCCTAGATTGGCCATAAGCCCTGGTATACCCAAGGCCTAGCTTGGATTGGGCGACTCCCTCCACAGGACCCAAGCAGGGTGCATGACTGACTCCACAGTCAGTTGAAGGGGCCAGGCAAAGCTGCTGGGTTCAATGTGGCCCCTGAAGGCCATGTCCACCTGTGATAGGAGCCAACTGGGGTTGCGGATTAGGCCATCTGCTTTTAGGAGCTTAGCGTGCGTACTGGGCCCTCCCAGTGTACAGCCAGGAGACAGTGTCAGATAGAGTAGAGGTTGCAAAGCTCATTAGGAGACTACAATGGCTGGGAATCTTCAAGTCCCGTGGGGCACCAGGGTCTGCTTCTGATCCAGGAGCCCCTTCCAGCATTAGATTCATCCCTTCACACTTAGGCCTCCCCCCTACCCCCACCCCCTGGTTAGACCATAGGGTCCCACTCCCTTTAGATCCAGTGAAATCTCTGACTCTCTCAGATCTCCAGTATCCCCACCTTCCTTAGTACCCAGGGGAATCTCTCCAGCTCTTCCAACACCCTGCCTTCTTCCAGTAATTCCTTCTTCATCTTTGCCCAGCCTCTTGATCCCTATTGGTCTCCCTCAGGTCACCTTCTCTCAGCCTACAATCGGCTTAAGAACTATCACCCAGAACTATCACCTTAAGAATGATCACCAAGCTTGGTGGTGTAAGAGTTTGGGTTCTGCCTCTGGGATCCAAAAGTACCAGTGGCAAGAAAGCTGGCAGTCTGTGGAGACAAGAAAATCCCCTTCCTTGTCCTTCTTCCCTAGGCTGGCCCTCACCTGTTAGAGACTGAGGTCTGGGAGCTACCAAGACACCTCAGGGTCAAGTCCAGGAGATAGTGGCAGTCAAAAGGGACAAGGTTTGTTGCAGGGGCAGGACTCCCTACAATCCTGCCCCTCCCCAGAGACAAGTGTGTATGTATCTATATTTACACCCTTATGTTGAAAGCAGCCCTGGGGGTCTAATGGATTATGAGCTGGGCTGCTAACCACAAGGTCAGTAGTTTGAATCTACCAGTTGCTCCAAGGGAGAAAGACCACAAGGTCAGCAGTTCGGAAACCCTATGCAGGCTTGGTAGGAGTTAAACTGACTCACCAGCACACCACCACTACCTTATACTTGAAAGAGTCCTGGTGGTGCAGTGGGTTAAGCATTGGACTGCTAACTGAAAGGTCAGTGGTTTGAACCCACCAGCTTCTCCTTAAAGAAAGATGAGGCAGTCTGCTTCAGCAAAGACTAACAGTGTTGGAAACCCTGTGGAGCCAACTGCTGTCTTACGGAACTTACCCTGTCCTATAGGAGCACTGTGAGTCAGAACTGATCACAGTGAGTCAGAACTGATCAATGGCAGTGGGCTTGTGGCCTAAGCTTTATATCTGTATGTGAAGGGAGTGTGTGTGTTTGGTGAGGATACAGTTGTGTGACCTATGTGTGCTTGGTACACCAGTGTGTCTCTTGGTGTACCAGTGTAGTTATGTATGTGTGATGAGCATGTAAATATGCGGTTGTTTGATGAGTTATGTTTATGTGTGTCTCTTGGTTGGGTGATTATGTGTGTGTTAGGATCAGTAAGGTTGTTTCTGTGAAAATGTGGGTAAGATTATGAGTGAATAAGGGGATGTGGTCATGTGCTGAATGGGATGTGTGTCTGCATGTGTATCTGTGTCCTTCTGCAGTTTCTGTGAATATGTGTCCCTGGTAAACATTCCTTCAATTCACCTATGTAGTCAATAAACATTTATTTAGTACCTACTAGGTGCCAGGTCTCAGTATGCAGAGGTGAACACAAACATACAAAAGTGGACCCTCCAAGGGTTGATATAATGAAGGAGTATAACAAAAGAGGTAGCCCAGCCCTTGGGGTGTAAGCATGTGTTTGTACCTACATGCTGTGTTGGAGGAATAATGTGTCTGTGTGTAAAATAAGAGTCTGTGTGTAGCTGGGTGTCTCTTGTTTCTAGAACTATGTGTATTTGTCAAGTGTGCTTGCATACATGTCTTTGCCTTATGTGTCTGTATTTTTTAGTGTATATTTATATGCATGTGGTTGCTAAGTATGTATTTGTGTGTTTGTAGAGTGTATTTTTAAAAATGTTTTTTCTGAATGTGTGTTTTTTTGTGTTTTCTGGATGTGTGTTTCCAGGGCATGTATGTGTATATCTGTTTGCTGAGTATGTATTTACACAATACATACATGTGTTGTTTGTGTCTTACATTTTAGAGTATGTGTTTGTGTACCTATGCTTGCAGCATGTGTGTGTGTGTGTGAGGATTGGCTGCCACCATGAATCTGTCTCCCTGTCACTAAGGTAAGGCAAGGTTTCCATCTGTCTCTTTCACTGCTGTACTCCTAGTGCCCAGAAAATGACCTTGCACGCAGCAGGTGATCAATAAATGTTGAGTAAATGGAAGAACCAAGAGACAGTGTCTTCTGATCCCACTATTGGTGGTGGTTATGTGGCGTGGAGTCAGTTCCGACCCATAGCGAACCTGTACAGGGTTTCTGAGGCTGTAAATCTTTACAGGAGCAAAAAGCCTCATCTTTCTCCTGCGGAACGGCTGGTAATTTCAAACTGGTGACCTTGAGGTTAGCAGCCCGATTCATAACCACTATAGGTGCCCAATAATATGCTGGAAGTCCAGTTTCCTAGCTTGGCACATCTTGGGGGTGGTCCAGGGTGCTTGACCAGTCCAGCCTCAAGGCTGTACCTTCCCCCAGATCCTAATACTCCTTTCCCTCCCCTGACCTCAGATCTCCACCCTGAACGCAGATTTCAGAACCACGGACAGGAGCACGTGGGATCAGCACCAGGGAGAGCTCCTGTGGCCATCTGCACGAGAAGGAGCTACAGGATGGAAGACCCCACCACAGACAAAGAGAGATGAAAGGAATGGACCCAGAGAGACAGTAACATGGACAAACTTACAGCCAGAGACAGAGTGGCACACAGAGATAACCCAGGCAAAGGTTCAGATGGACAGATACCGCAGATGGACTTGGAACCTTCTAGCACCCCAGGGGCACACACAGAGACCTCAATGTTGGCTGTCAGTGATTGCTCCACCTAGTGACCATGTCCTCAAGGGCCTTGGGACCAGCTAGGGGACAGGATCCCTGGGATGCCCCTCCCTACCTTGCCCCTAATGCCCAGTCCTAGAGTGTGGAGGACGCCTTTTCCAACCCTGAGAGGCATGCATGCATGCTCCATTTGGCCTTAGCTATAGAAAACTGGGAAGTTCTGGTGTGGCACTGGACTGTTAATCGCAAGGTCCGTGGTTCAAACCCACGAGCCACTCTTTGTAAACCCTATACAGGGTCACTATGAGTCAGAACTGTCTCAATGACACTTAACAACGACAACATAGAAAACTGGAGTGGTGGGGAGAGGTTTCAGCTGCCCCCTTCATAACTACTAGCTAATCGCTCTGATAAACATAGCTGGTCAGCCTGACTTCTTAATTCTGATGGTGAAGAAGGAGGTTGCTAGACGCAGAGTTCCCTGAGGAATGCTCAGCTTCGGAGAGGCTAGATGGTGGGGGGTGGGGGGTGGGGAGTATATTCGTGTAAACATTTTTCTGAAGGGGCATTCCTGTAGGACAAGTCCTCAGGATGTCTCGCTAAGAACAGCTCTCCTCAGTGAAAATATCACTCTGCAAGACTGTCTATTTTGTGGGGACAATCTCACATTGACAATATGGCTTTTTTTGGGGGAGGGGTCTCTTGTTCAGATGTTGTAATATCATCCATGGAGGTGTTTCTTCGCCAGAACGTATCTTCCTGGGAGGGAGAGGATTTTGAAAGGAAGCTCACCTTTCAGGAACCATCTGTTTTAGGAATGATTTTCAGGGTCTGGGGAGGGACCTCCCTATGGAGATCACTCCCTGGAGAAATGTGTTTTACTGGAAGGGTCGCTAGGAGGGGTTGTCCACAGGGGGAATATAGCTCAGTGGGAATATATTCCTTGGAGAATTTTTTGGGTTCAGGGTAGACTCATGAGACTGTCTCCCAGGTAGGGTGCCTCTTCTAGGGGTGTCTCAGCAGAACTGCTTCCCTGTGGCCTGGCTACCTTGGGGATCTCTGGAGGCCCCTCCCCCGGCGCGGGTAGGGCAGCAGTGGCCGAGGCCGGGTTCGGGAGCCAAGACGCAGTGACGGCTCGGGGCCCGCCCCGCTTCGCTCCGCCCCCGCCCCCCAGCCGCCGCCGCCGCCGCGGTCCCCGCGGCTCCTCACTCCCGCCCTCCTCCCACCTCCTCCCGCCGCCGCCGCCTCCCTCCTCCCTCCCCGGGGCCGAAGCCGCCACCGCCGCCATGGACGATTCTGGCCTGATCCGCCGCCGAAGGCTGCAGGTACGCGGTGTTCCCGGGGGAGGGGAAGGGGTCGGCGCCCCGGGGCGGGGTCCGGCCGGAGCAGCGGAACTTGCGCCAGGGTCGGTCCGGGCGACCCCTCCCGTGGCCTCCGATGCTGCTCACAGGGAACGCTGTGGCCGCGCGTCCCGCCGCGCAGGGGACCCCGCCCCTCAGGCGCCGCCCGGGGATCCAAGGTGCTGACGGAGGGGGTACAGCCGAGCGCTCCCCCTCGAGGATAGCCTGAGGGGCTATCGCCCCGCTGGAGGGGGAGGGGGCTGCGATCCGAGTCTTAGCTTTGGAGCCCCTTTCGATTGGGAGGGGGGCGCCAAGCAAAGTTATTGCCCCAGGGCTCGCGCCCCTCGGGGCCGCAGGCGCCTCGCAGCCGTAAACATGTTTGTGCGGCAGCCTCGCCCCTTACCGCCTCAGGAACCCCACTGAGAGGCGTGGGAATCTCCTACATCCACTATGCACCCAGCCTGCTACCCGGATTCTTTCTACTGCCCTAATTGGACCGGCACCTAGACAGCCTTCTCACCCTTCGTTCCACCTCCCGCGCCCCCCTCCCCGGCCCCCGCGATCATTCTCAAGTCCAGCCCAGCTTGTGGGTGGGCGGGAGCGGTTTTTAGCTTCTTGCAGCTTTAGAAGATGCTGGTCGCTGCTGCGCAGGCGCGGAAGGCGTGGGTCCACTGCACCGAGTGGGAAACTGAGGGCTGTTGTGGAGTGTGGGAGAGGCGGGGCAAACCCGAGCGTCAGCAGCTCCTACCTCAAGCTGGGTGGAGATTCTGAAGCTAAGAGGGGTCCTCTGCTCCCGTTTTCAGCCAGGGTTTCTGAGGTTTAATACGGGTCAAGTGTTGTTCCCCAAGTAACTCTTAGAGGGGAATTTGGACCAAGCTTCTCATTGTGGACTGTCCAGGGCCTGGTTCTTCTGGGTATCCTTTGAGTCTAACCTTGAGCTCAGATAAAGCCAAGCTTGGGCCCAGACTGCAACCCCAGATTGGATCCTGTGGGGAGAGTAGGGGAGGATGCAGGGCCTCATTCAGAGACTGATCCATCTCTGGATTCCTTTACGTCACCACCTTATAAGTGGAAAGTGGTCTAAGCTTTAAGGTCGAGGTCAAAGACGAAAGGGAGGTGAACTGCCAGTACAGCAGGAAAGATGAGATCAGACATTAGAAAGGACTTCCCTGGCGTCTGGATGGTGATGGAGCCAGACACAGTTGGGAGAGCTGATTTGGTTTCAAACAGCCCAGATGGCTTCATCTCAGTGTCTGGTCCCCTCTTAGGCTCTCCTCGGGACTCCCTCCCCCAAGCTGGACTGGGTTTTGGGGAAGGATGTGTTCTGGGAAAAGGGAGGGAGCTGCGGCAAAACAGAGCGAGTATTGCAGCAGCCAGGCTGGGACTGCGCCGGGACCGCGCCGTCGGGCCTTCTGAAAAGGGGCGTGAAGGGGCGGGGACAGCATGGGGTGTGTCCCCGCCGATGCCGACTCCCATTGGCTCAGCGCCACGCGGGGCTTCTCTTTCTCCCCACTTCCCCCGCTGGGCCCCGCCCCTAGACCTGGATCTTGGAAGGTGTGTGTGTGTGTGTGTGTGTGTGTGTGTGTGTGTGTGTGTGTGAGAGAGAGAGAGA
Organism: Chrysochloris asiatica; assembly: GCF_000296735.1. Classification (NCBI taxonomy): domain Eukaryota; kingdom Metazoa; phylum Chordata; class Mammalia; order Afrosoricida; family Chrysochloridae; genus Chrysochloris; species Chrysochloris asiatica. The sequence continues at coordinate 457,503 of NW_006408786.1, forward strand.
CAGAGAGAGACAGAGAGAGACAGAGAGAGACAGAGAGAGAGGCTTGGGGGTGGGGTAATGGAGCCCAGACCCCTCCCTTCACTCACCTACCCTCTCGGCCCCAGAAGTCCTCTAGTTTGGCTAGCCCTGCTCGAGTCCTACTCTATTCTTCCTTTCTGGCAAAGTTAACCACTTCGCTCCTGGTACACTCAGCATACACAAGTGGAACCCCTGAGAAACTGTCCCATAACTATGGAGTACCCAAGAGGTTCTTTGTGTGCATTTGGGATCGTATATATGAAGAGCGTATATATGAACGCCTTGCCCCCTGGGCCGTCCATTAATCCTGGGGAAAAAAATACGGAACCCGCTCTGGCGGAGGGGTTCTATAGCTGGAGATAGAGGTCGCGGCTATTTACAGTGATGCCAAGGATTCGAATCCTCGGCCACTCCACTTTGCCACTTTCCTCGATCATAGAATGTTTGGGAGCACGAGTGGATGGGGCTGGGTTTGAAGACATTTTTAGGTGGCGCTTAAAGGTTCCCCCAGACTCACCTTCGAAGGTCGAGTTTTCCTGGGTCCGGAGCCATGAACTCCATGTCCGGAAAATCCAGGCCTTGATTTCCCTTGGTCCATTGCGGACGTACCGCCTGTCTCGCAGACCCAGACTGCGGCTCATTCACTATAATCCTGCAAAGACGAAGGGAAAACGTGGTATGGATTTCCGGGCACCCGTTGCTCGGAAGGACAAGGAAGGAAAGGGGCAGAGTGTCTTTTGATCCTATCCAAACATCTGCCCCCGTTGTATATGGTAATGGGAGGTCCCTCTAACCCATCTTCTGCCCTGTCAGCCTGTCTATTAATAATAACTCCTGTTTCTCTGACATAGTATGTATTGAGCGCTTGCTAAGTGCTATGTAAATCATGCTAAGGCTTTACCTGCATCTTCTTACAGAATCCTCTTTGTTGTTGTTAAGTGCCTTCGGAATCGTCCGACTCAGAACGACCCTGTATAAGGTTTCCGAGGCTTTTAAAAATATTTGCGGGAGCAGAAAGCCTTACCTATCTTCCATGGAGCAGCTGGCGAGCTGGAACCACTGATCTTGTGGTTCTCAGTATAATACCTGTGGAGCCACTAAAAGGTCATTTGCCAAGGTCGTGAGGGGCAAATCTGAAATCTGAAACTAGGACTTCCTGTTTACAGAGATCTCAGAAAGGATTTGTTCGGAATATTCTTTAGATGTGTTTTGAAATTCTCACCCAAGAATCTTCAGGGCTTCAGCCCTGCCCAACCCCTTTCCTTCCACCTCAGCCCTTTGAGACAGGAGTGACTGGGAGGGGATGCAACTTTCCTCACTACTTCCCTCAGAAAAGGGCCAAGATCTCCTAATTCCTGATCCCTGTAATAACTTCCTGAGCCCTTGACAAACATAATACAATCTCCTTCAAATGTGGACACAGGTGTGGCACTGTAAAATAAGCATTGGACCATAAAGTCGGTTTGAACTTCTGCGCTTGAAACTTACCGATGAGCCGCTCCTCTTCAGAAACCCTATACAGGATCGCTATGAATTGGAACCCACTCAACAGCATTTAACAACAACAATTATGTATTGGAGCCCTGGTGTGGGGCTATAGGAAAAGCACTGGACTGCTAACAACAATGCCAGCTGTTCAAACCCACCAACCACTTCTCTGAAACCCTGTACAGGGTCACTATAAGTTTGAAACGACTTGACGGAACTCAGTAATTATGTACTGAGAGCGCAGTGGTTAGGTAAGATAAGTAGAGGACTGCAGTTCACAGGCTGGCAGTTCAAGACCACCAGCTGCTGGGAGGGGGAAAAGATGAAGCTTTCTGCTCCAGCAAAGATTTACCACCGCCTCAGAAACAATGATATATTATCATTGCCATTACCTATTGCCCATTTCAAATCTTAGTTTTGAGCTACCTTAACTGCCTCCCTCAACTCATGAATCTGGCTGGGATAGGACATGTCTCTTGGAGCTGTGGTTGTTGTTGCTAAGTGCCATGGAGTTGGTTCCAACTCATAGAGACCGGTATTTCCGAGCCTGTAAATCTTTACCGGGAGAGAAAGTCTCATCTTTCTCCCACGAAGCAGTTGGTGGATTCGAACCATCAAACTTGAAGTTGTGGAGGAATCATTCCACATTTCTTACTGGAACATGCTAGACTTATTTTTGTCTTCGACCTTGCATTTCCTTTACCTGAAATGGTCTCTCCAGAGATTTTTCCCGTGGCTGGGTCTTGTCGTTAAGTAATCAGCTTAAAAGTCATCTCCCAGCCATTTTCATCCCATAAAATGGTTTAATTTTATTCACAACACTTATTACTGCCTAAAATTATTATTCATTTTTGCATCAATCTTATTGTCTGTCTTCCACCACTAAATACTAGTCTCAAATGGACAGAGATTTTTTTTGTCTTGCTTACTTACTGCTATGTCCCCAGTGCCTAGGATAGCTATGTTACACAGTAGATGCTCAATAAATATTTTAATATAAAGACTCCTACTTCATTTATACACCCACGTATTGAGATGCCAACTCCGGAGCCCTATATGGGGTCTCTTCTGTGTACTTGGCTTTGTGTTGGTATCTGGAGGTCAGCAGAGAAATGTTCCAGGTTACCTATCCCCCAAGGAGCCCGGTCTCCAGTTTATGATCAAGGGTAAAAGTGACAATGCTGATGAGGTGCCTAGTCCCACCCTGCTTTTGCTCCTCTTGGGGGCTGCAAGGGTCTGTGGGCAGCGGCCTCTTTTGTGTGCTGACCCCTATCCTTCGGTCCCCTTTGCCTTTCAGAAGGATTTGCCCCTGCCTCGGAAAAGTAGCAGGTGAGCCTTAGGGAGAGATGCGCGGGACTAGTCGCCCTTTCTGTAGTCCAAGGTGGGTGGGTGGGGCGTCCGGAGAATGTGGGCAGGATCTGGTGCGTCGTCGCTCAGGAGCGCCCCCTCCCGGTGGGCGGCAGCCATAGGGCCCTCCCCTCTCCCGCCCTCCCCCGCCTGCTGCGGCTCCAGCCTCCGCCCCACGCGCTTGCTCCCCGCGTCGCCGCCGCCGCTGCCGCACCTGCCACCATGTCGCCGCCGCCGGGTCATGTCTGACTCTCTCTGGACCGCGCTTTCCAATTTCTCGATGCCCTCCTTCCCCGGCGGCAGCATGTTCCGCCGCACCAAGAGGTAGCCCCCTGACCCTCAGACCCTGTCCCAGTCCTTCTCTCAAAGCGACCCCTCCGGCCGATGCCGCAGGGCGGGGCCCGGGATGCTGCTCCGGGTCCAGCTGTGCTAGAGGTGCCCTCGCTGCGCCTTTCCGCCTGCGAGGGGGCTGCATGGGGGATCGGTGTGGGCCGAAGCTGGGGAGGGGCTGCACATTGGAAGGGACAGCCGAGGGGGGAGGGGGCTGCGACGGGCGGGGGGTCTACTGCGGAGCCTTTGTTTGCTGGCGCTGTGGACTTTGGCAGCCGGTTGGGGGTGGGGGAAGAAGGGGACGATGGGGGGCTTGGCACCCTTAGAACAATAGCCGCATCCTGCCCCTCTCCTCATGCCGCGGGCGCCTGGACGCGCTAATATGCTCAGTCACTGCGGTCTGGTGGGGGTGGGATGGAGGGCTAGGGGCTCCTTCTTCATAAGCTATGACCCTGAGGAACTGAAAGAATAGGGGGGCTTTTATCATGGCACAGACTCTCAAGAAATACAGCCTCAAAGCAAAAACAGTCACACAGAGAGTCCTGCAGAGCATGAAGTCATACACACATACACACACAGCTCTAGTGTCCCAGATTACACCCAGTAGGGTGCCGTGAATACCCAGTTAGGCAGCAGCTGCAGCGCAGAACCATGTACAGTCACACACAGGTACTACTGTGTCGTGTACACCTAGTAAGATGTCACGTGCATAGCAATCCACACATATGATTATGCCATTCAATATGTACAAGACATATATGTGATGGTGATACAACATGCATCCAACAATGTCACACTTTACAATGTCCCATGCCACCATAGACAGACACAGGAAATCTTGTAGCGATGGAGAGACACATACAAATCACACACTATCCCATACAAATGCATACATGTGACATGCTCTGACATGCCCAGTATCATACATAGGGTGTAAAATTCACACAATAGATGCCACATGTGGGCATACATGGTAAATACCACACAAGGACCATCTTTTACACACTGAATGTCACAAAGAGACAAACATGTAGAAGCAATGGCACATCTAGGCATGGGCAAGTGACATTATACACCTGTGTCACATACACAAAGGTAGAGTTGTGTCATACACAATAAATCCAGCTACTTTCACACCAGGATATGCCCAGTGTCACAGAGTGAAGTCACACAGTGGATGCCACACATGGGTACACACAATAAATGTTATGCACAGACCTAATGACATATAAGCAGGTGAGGCATGGATGGTGTCACAGACATCACCACCACACCACACAGGCTCATACATGATTCTCACAGTGAATCTCACACACACACAATCAGGCCTCTACACCAAGTCCTCAGAACACTTCCAAGCACACACGAATGGGGAATCGGTTTGGCATTTGAGATGGGAGGGCGGCTGGCTGGGCTCAAGGACTTCACTGGGCCCTGGCCCTCGCGGGTCTGCCTGCCTCGGCTTCTCCGCAGCTGCCGCACCAGTAATCGGAAAAGCCTCATCTTGACCAGCACTTCACCCACGCTGCCACGGCCCCACTCTCCACTGCCGGGCCACCTGGGTAAGACGGGTCCTAGTGGGCGTGGACCAGACAAGCAGAGGCAGGCCACCTGCTAGGGGATATGGCCATGCTGCAGGGCTAGTGTGCGAAACGAATCTGGACAGGGGAGGATCCGGATTGGACAAGGGGTGGGGCTACCCGTGTGACCAGTCCGCAGATGGACCCGCATTGGTCTGGAGAGGGCTAGGCGATGCTTGGATTGGAAAGTGTACGGGGCAGAAAAAGGAGGAGCTGTGCCTTAGGGGCGGGGCCATATGGAGGGGGTTGGGGTCATTTTGGAACCAAAAAGTGTGGTGGTGGTGGTGGTGTGCCATGGAGCCGGTTCCGACTCAGTGACTTTGTATAGGGTTTCCGAGGCTGTAAGTCTTTACGGGAGTAGAAAGCCTCGTCTTTCTCCTGAGGGACAGCTGGTAGTTTCGAATTGCTGACCTTGAGGTTAGCAGCCCGATTCGTAACCACTAAGCTACCAAAAAGGTTCGAGGCTAAATCGTCGGAGGGCGTGGTCAACCCAAACATAAGCGGGTCTAGGCTAAAGATGGTATGGACTATTGTTTGCAAGTCCCTTTGGAGATTAGAAGGCATGATGGGATTGCCCCCACTCCAAGCCTAAAGCGCTCCTTCCTTCCGCCACAGGTAGTAGTCCCCTGGACAGCCCTCGCAACTTCTCCCCCAACACCCCTGCCCACTTCTCATTCGCCTCCTCCCGAAGGTGAGTCTACCCTCCACAGTCTCCAAACCCGACCCGGGATCATTCCAACCCACCGTATGGGTTGCCATCTGTTCTCCCTCCTAATTGCATCCGTGTTGGGACCTAAGGGAATCCCAGAGTGTCCTGCGGAAAGGACAGTCCAGTCTCTGAGGCGGGGCCTATCTGAGGATCAAACGCCAATCCGAGATCGGGAAAGGGCGGGGCTTCTTTTACTGTGGGACCTTGGCGCGTGCGCTCACATGCCCAGGGTCTCAGCCCCCCGAGCCTCAGGCTCAGGGCCGGGCGTTTCCATAGCAACAGGGCCGGAGAGCCGAGATGAGATGCGCAAGCGCAGACTGAGCGGCGCCCATCGAGGGACTCTAGGTCCCTGAAGTGGGGGAGGGTGGCTGCAGCTATCTCTGTAGGTCCCAGGTGGAGGAGGAATGTCCGGTTTCGCTCCTAAGGTCTCTGAGGCTTTTTGAGTGTCCCTAAAAAAAATTATGTTTGGTGAAATTGCGGAGATAGAGAGGTTCCCCTGAATTTTTTGTAGACACTTTCTGGGCATCACCAGGAAGTGAAGAGAGGTTTTTTTTTTTTTTTTAATGTATTCATTCTAAGAACGTCTGAACACCTGCTATGAGTTGGGCATACAGGGTGAACAACACGCCATTTCTACCCTCAGAGATGAGTTGGAGGAGACAGGTCAGGGAACCCTGATCACAACAAAGGCTGGTGACAACTGTAATGTAGTTGCATCTAGGTTGTGGGGCAGAGGGCAGCTCCCGGGGAGCCCTAGAGAATGCGCCCCTGGGCTGTGGAATTCGGCTGAGTGTAATAGCCAGATAAGGGCTGGAAGATTGGGTTTGATGTGGTCAACTTCTATTTTAGAAGGAAAGGGAATATCTGGTGGAGGGTGCGTAGGAGGGAGTTCCACAGGTACTAGGGAGAGGTGATGGGGTCCAGACCAAGTGGTGGCAGTCGGGGAGGAGGATTTAGGACATGCCCTAGGGCACTGACTAGAGGAAGGAATGGAAGAGGAATCATGTGCTTTTGTACAGATCTGTGAATGTGGCCATTTGTCTGTGAGACCTTGCACCAGTGTGTGTGCATCTGTGTGTGAGTGTGTCTGTGAAGCTGTAAATGTGTGAGAATATGTGAGGGAAGATGTGCCTACAGTGTGTCCTTGTGAGTGAGTGTGTGTCTGTGAGAGTTTGAATGTGTGTGTGGCTGAATAAATTAGAGCGTCCTGAATGTCTCTGTGTAGATTTGAAAGCATGTACAAGTGATTACATGTGTGTATGTGTGTCAGAGGGTGAGTATGTGGCTCTCTGTAAGTGTATGTGTATGTAAGTGTAGGTCTGTACGTGCATGTGTGGATGTAGGTATCTGTGTAGGAAGTGTGAATGTGTGTGACTATCCTAGTCCCACTAATTACCAGTGGGTGTGACTGAGAGTGAGTCTGTCTGTGAAGTTGTAAATTACCATGAGTGTTCATACACTTACATTCTCTGAGAATATCCAATAAGTCTGCCTCTGAGAGGTTTCTCATGGGGGGATTCTATAAGAGTATACTTTTGAGGTCCTATGAAAAGATTCCTAGTGTAGCGCTGCAGGATAATGTGCTGATCTTCAAGGTCAGTTTGAACTTTGAATTTGGCGGTTCAAACTCACAGCTGCTCTTCAGAAACCCTACACAGGGTTGCTATGAGTCAGAACCCACTCAACAATATGGGAAAACGACTTTAAGTAGATCTTTTCAGTCCTCACTGGGGTCCACTCTGTGTGACTTGTTTGGTATAGAACTATGGGAGAGGGGGATCATGGGAAGGAGTAGGAGAGACTGACCTGGTCTTCCCATCAGGTCTGGGGGTTCCTGGTAAACTGCCTTTCTACTTCATTGTTTCTGAACTGGTTGGAATCTTGGGGAATAGATATCCCCCCACCCCATGCCTACTACCCTGACTGTGGTCAGTGGATTCTGCCATGCCCTGAGGTAAAATAGGGAGACTCAGGGAGACTGGCAATTTCTAAGCACCTTGACTGGGTTCCAGGGCGGATGGACGACGTTGGTCTCTGGCCTCACTCCCTTCTTCTGGCTATGGCACCAACACACCCAGCTCCACAGTCTCGGTGAGTGTGACAAGCAGGTGGGCGGGAGTGTTGGGTACAGACTTCTAGCTCAGACCCACATCCAGGCCAGCAGCCCAGACTGACTTTAATGAGGACCTTAGGTTGCTTTCCTTCAAAGATGTCCACCTGTGCATCTAATAGCTAGTTACAGGAACCTCCCAAAGTTTTGTTCTCTGTCCTTGGTACATCTTCTTGGGGGGGAGGGGGGTCCTACTTATCTCGGATACATTTTATAGATGGTGACATTAAGCTTCAGTCAGTTAAGCTACTTCCCCAAGGGTCTGAAACTGGCCAGGACTAGTTTTATCCCTGTGGTCTGGCCTGGAACCCATATGCTTACCCAGTAGATATCCAAGGTCTTTCCTTCCATCTGTCCCTTTTCTACCTGTGTCTCTGGTTCATTCATGATTTTCTTGGGTGGATGAGCTCTGTGAGTGGGACCAAGGTCTAAGCATTTACACAGCCCTTGGTATTACGAGAGAAAGATGAGTAAGAAAGCATTTATAACATAGGGTGATTGGACCGGTGATGGTGGCTATAGAGGGGAAGCACACAACACAGCTAGGGATGGGGACAGCACATGATACAGCTGGAGGGTCAGAGAAGGCTTTAGGGAACAAATTGCTTTGAAACCAAGACCGAAAGGGTCAGCAGGAGTCTGGCAGATGGAAGAAGGGGTGGGTGGGGGGAGAGGGGTGTTCCAGGAAGGGTGAACATGTTCAAAACTCCCAGAGACCACATGTTCAAATGTGAGAAGTTGACACATTTGGAAAGTTGAAAGTAGTCTTGTGTCGCTGGAGCTTTCTGCAGTGGAGGGACTTGTTGTTCTGGGCACCAGTTACCAGTCACCAACTCATGGAGGTCCCCTGTGTGTCAGAGTAGAACTGTGCTCCATAGGAGTTTCAGTGGCTCCATTTTCAGAAGTAGATCCCCAGACCTTTTTCTGAGGAGCTTCTATGTAGATCTGAAATGCCAACCTTTCGGTGAGCAGCCAAGTGCTAACCCAGGGACTTCATAGGTCAGGGTAGCGATGTGGATTTTATTCTAAACATAGTGGGGAGCTTTAGAAAGGCCTGCTTTATGTCACATTGTATTAAAAGTTTGAATGACTTAAAGTTGTGTTTTTTGGAGGGCTTGGGCATTTAAAAGTTTGTTTGTTTTTTTTAAAGTAGATACTGATGGGATGCAGAGTTTTTAGCAAGCGGGTGATTTATTGTGACTGCCAGTCAAATCAAGTGGATGTCCTTAGGTCTCTCCTTTAATGTCTGTGTGTTTGTGTTTTGCTCTAATTGTGAGCCAGACACTAACCAGAAATCAAGGAGCGCAAATCCCTGCCCTTAAGGAGCAGAGCAATAACATAGGAAGAATGAAAATGTAGACCATCCAGAGATAAATAGATCAAGAAAGAGCAAGACAGGGCAAGGGACAGATGTGTGTTAAGCAAAGACTTCAAGGAGGAGGTGCGATTTATAGTAGATGTGTTCCAGCAGAGGGAACAGCCAGTGTGAAGTCTCAGAGGTGGGAGCATACCTGGCTTGAAGGTCATAGAGGATGCTGGTGCTGCTGGAGTGGAGGAGGGGCAGAGGGAAGGGCAGGGAGCTGAAGCTGAAATGAGGACTTAGGTGTTCAGCCTGAGTGAGGTGGGAACCCTGGACAGAGGAGCTGTAAGACTTGAGTCAGGTTTTAACAGGCTCCTCTGGCCAAATCCATATCCATGTCACTGTTCGCATCTGTGTCTGTCCCTATCTGCCTGCCTGTCATCAGGAGTCCCAACCTGGGCCCACCCGGACCCAAGGGATAAGATCTGATCCCGACTTTGCCAAATGGCCCACCAGCCCCGGGAGCCCTAGTCAGGGACCCAAGCTGTGGGTGCACAGCGAGACTCTCACTGACCCCATCTCTCCCCACCCTGCAGTCTTCCTGCTCCTCTCAGGAGCGCTTGCACCAGCTGCCCTACCAGCCCACGGTGGATGAACTCCACTTCCTCTCTAAACACTTCGGCAGCACAGAGAGTATCACTGATGAGGATGGCGGCCGACGCTCCCCGGCCGTGCGGCCCCGCTCCCGGAGCCTCAGGTGAGCCCGGTCCCCCTTCCAATCCAAGCTGGTGGTCTGGGCTTGCAATATGATGAATGACGGTTAGACGTCTTTCCCTGCAGCCCCGGGCGCTCCCCCTCCTCCTATGACAATGAGATCGTGATGATGAACCATGTTTATAAGGAGAGGTTTCCGAAGGTGAGACGGGGCGGTTGGGGTTCCTGTGCACCCTAGCTCCGCGCGCCCCCTGGCGGCCGGCGCCGGCACCTCCGACTGTCTTGGTTTGTCCGTAGGCCACAGCGCAGATGGAAGAAAAACTGCGAGACTTCACCCGGGCCTATGAGCCCGACAGCGTGCTGCCGCTGGCTGACGGGGTGCTCAGTTTCATCCATCACCAGATTATCGAGCTGGCCCGGGACTGTCTGGCCAAGTCCCGTGACGGCCTCATCACCACCGTCTACTTCTACGAATTGCAGGAGAACTTGGAGAAGCTACTGCAGGACGTGAGTGCATCTCGGGTTCTGCTCCCCCAAATCAGCCCCCGCACCTCCCTCACCCCACATCCATTCACAAAGTATGTACCATGCACCAGGCTCTGGTTTGGAACTGAGGATTCATTGGTAGACTAGGAGGATGTGGAGGAGACAGGAATTCAAACTCCTTCCCCTCCTTCAAGTCTTTACTCAAAGCTCCCTTTGGTGTGGCCTCCTGGACTCCTTCCCCATTTAAAATGTTTTTGTTACTCGCCTGGTCGACTTTCTCCTTAGCATGCTGTATTTTTTGCTTATCATATTTGTCTGCTCCCTGGAATGACAAAAATGTGATGGGGAGAATTTTGTTTTGCTGGGATACCCCAGCACACAATAGGTACTCATTAAATGTTGGATGAAGGGATGAATTAATGAAATTAAAGAAGATAATGTCTCCTTGCAAGCCAATGGTAATGTCCTAGGGGTCCTGGTGTGGTGCTGCAGGATAAGCATTGGACTGTTAACTGCAAGGTTGACGGTTCAAACTCATCAGCCACTCTTCAGAAACCCTAAACAGTGTTTGCTAAGAGTCGATATCGACTGGATGGCTCTTAACAACAAAACTGTGATCTGGGTACTCTGCAGAGAATCTGGCAGTGAACAAAACAGACCAAAGCATCTGCTCTGATGGGGTGCACATTTGTGTGAGGGAGGCAGACAAGATACATGGAAACAAACAAATCAAGGAATTGGATGTTTTCAACTGATACTAAGGACTCTGAAGCAGATAGTGTGATGACAGAGTATAAAATCCAGGAGACCTCCCTGTGGGAGGTGACATTGAAATATGAGGAAATGGCAGCTGCAAGAAGAGCTGGCAGAAGTGTGCTCC